>NW_006770643.1:0-4884 GCF_000442215.2 Lipotes vexillifer
TCTCCAGCATTTATTATTTGTAGACTTTTTGATGATGGCCATTCTGACCAGTGTGAGGTGATAGATGGTTCCTGTTTTTTAACCAATCAGCTACTCTATGTCTTTTAATTGGAGCATTTAGTCCATTGACATTTAAAGTAATTATTGATAGGTATGTACTTACTGCCATTTTATTACTAGTTTTCTGGTTGTTTTTGTAGTTCTTCTCTGTTCATTTTTTCTTTTAGTTTCTTTCCTTGTGGTTTGATGATTTTCTTTAGCAGTATCCTTGTGTTCCTTTCTTTCTAGTTTTTGTGTATCTATTGCAGGTTTTTTATTTGTGGTTACCACGGGGTTCATATATATTGACTTATAACTATATCTACTCATTTTAAACTAGTAGTCATTTAAGTTCAGACACATTTTAAAATATCTACATTTTTTACTCCCCTCCCCCACATTTTGTGTTTTTGATATATTTTACATCTTCATGTTTATCCCTTCCATGTTTACTATAGTTGTATTTGCTTTTTAAATTTTTTGTCTTTTAATCTTCTTACTAGCTTATTTAAGTGGTTCATCAGCCTTATATATTTGCCTTTCCTTGTGGGATTTTTTCCTTTCTTACATATTTTTACTTCTTTTCTTTTCCACTTAGAGAAGACCCTTGAACATTTCTTTTAGGGTAGGTTTAGTACTGATGAACACATTTAGTTTTGCTTGTCTGAGAAGTTCTTTGTCTGCCTTCTTCAATGACAATCTTGCTAGGTAGAGTATCCTAGGCTGCAAGTTTTTCCTTTTCATCACTTGGAATATATCATGCCACTCTGTTCTGGCCTGCAAAATTTATTCAGAAAAATCAGCTGATTGCCTTGTAGGGGTTCTCTTGTATATGACTCTGTTTTCTCTTGCTGCCTTCAGAATTCTCTATCTTTAATTTTTGCCATTTTAATTATGGTATATCTTGGTGTGCATCTGTTTGGGTTTATCTTGTTTCAGACCCTCTATGCTTCCTGTACCTGGACATCTGTTTCCTTTATCAGGTTCAGGTTGTTTTCTGCCATAATTTAATCAAATACATTTTTTGACCCCTTTTTCTCTCTCTTCCACTTCTAGGACCCCTATGTTGGTACACTTGATTTTGTCCTAGAAGTCCCTTAAACTATTCTAATTTTTTCTCCCTTCTGCTGTTCTGATTGGGTGATTTCCATTATTCTATCTTCCAGAATAGAAGAATTCTATCTTCTGGTACATTTTTTTGTATCACCTCATCTGCTGTTAATTCCTTTTAGTGTCTTTTTCATTTCAGTTATTGTATTCTTCAGTTCTGACTGGTTGTTTTATATTTTCTAGTTCCTTGTTAAAAATTCTCACTGTGTTCATCTATTCTTCTCCCTAATTCAGTTAGCATTTTCATTGGTAATGCTTTGAACTCTTTATCTGGTAAATTTTTTATTTCTGTTTTATTACTTATTTTTTCAGGTTTTTTTCCTTGTTCTTTCGATTAAAACAAATTCCTCTGTCTCCTCATTTTACTTAACTTCCTCTGTCTCTATGAAATTAGGTGAAACAGTTACCTATTGCAGTCTTGAAGGGGTGTCCTTGTGTGGGAGTTTCCCTATACAGTCTGTGTGTGCTCAATTGCTTTGGTGGGAGAGCAGGATCTGATGTGAGGATAAGTCATGTTTTCCCCCAGCGTGTGCTGGCCTCTGTCATCTTGGTAGGAGGGAAGGCTGGAGATGGAGGGGCTCAGGCAAGATCCAGGTGTGAGTCAGGGCTTCTCCTCTGCTCAGTGATCAGCACCACCCTATCGAGGGTGGGGGTAGGTCCCAAGTTGCTGGAGCAAAAGCCCTGAGGTTCAGGTCTGAGCTGGCTCTATTCCTGTTAAGTGTCTGCTTTCCCCACTCCCAGCGCTCGCATCCTTGCCCCAGTGGGGAGTAGTGCTGGAACAAGAGGGGCTGGCCCAGGCATTCACTGTGGGTCTGGGCACAAGTTATGTTGGCCTTAGCTACAGTCAGCAACCTAGACCGCTCCTGATGCTCTGCCAGTGTAAGCACCAGTAAGGGCTGCCCCTGCCCCACTTGGATGCCTCTCTGGGTCTGACCTACCTTTGTCCATCACAACTGAGTTTTCCCCTTGGCCACTACAGCCCTCACCCTAGTGTGGATCTGTGCTGCAGATCCAGTGGGGCTGGTGCAGGCACTTGGCATGTGTCAGGGTGTGGGCTGTGGCAGCCCTAGGTGGAGACCTGGACTGCTTCTGATGCTCTGCCAGTGTAAGCACCAGTGATGGCTGCCACTGCCCCACTCAGATGCTGCTCCAGGTCTGAGCCACCTCTGTGCCTCACAGCTGAGATCTCGCCTCAGCCACAACAGCCCTCACCCCAGGGTGGAGCTGTGTCATGAAGCAAGTGGGGCTAGAGTTGGTGCTCAGCTCACACTGGGGCTTACACCAGCCTTGGGGGAAACTGGCCAGTGTCCCCTGAAGTTTCAATCTGCCCTCTCTGCCCTGTTTTGGGAGTAAGCAAGCATGTGTGCACTCTTCATGAGTAGAGTCCAGGCTTCCCACAGCCTTCCTGTTAGTCCCACTCACTGTCCTCCAACCAGCCAAGGGGACCTGTCTTCCCAGTGTCAGACCCCAGGGCTTGGGTGCCCAATATGTGGCTTTAACCACTTACTCCCCAGAGGGGATCTCTGCCCTGTAATCTCCCTGATCTTCTGAGTTCCCTCTCAGGGGCACAGGTTCTGATCTGATCTCTTCTCACCACTTACACCTGATATTGTGTAGATCTTTCTTACAGCCGTAGTTTTTCAGGATTCTTTCTGCCAGTTTACAGTTAGTTTTCAGTGAGAATTGCTCCACATGTAGATGTATTTTCGATGTGTTCGTGGTGGGGGAGGTGAGTTCTGTATCCTCCTATTCTGCCATCTTGGTATCTTCCCTAGGCAAATGTTTTTTAATCCCTTCATCATAAATCATGTTGAGACATCATTCTTTTTTGTTTGTTTGGGCTAAATACATCTATGTGATTAGTTTTACTGTAACATAGTCTGCTTCAGTGCTGTTTACCAGAAAACTGAAAAATATTTTTAATTACTGGCTTCAAATGTGTTATTGTTTCTTTTTCAGTACATTTATGAATTGCATTCAGAAGGCACCCCGCTTTCTGTAACACTGCCCTCTTAGATCCTGTTAGAGATATATTTTTATATACCCTTAGCTTTTTCTGTTCTCTCCTTGAACACCAGTGCTTTTCCCAACATCTTACCTTCATTTTCTTCTTTCTGTGCACTGCTTACACATATGCAGCAGCACACACTCATTTGGCTGGAAGAATGTGGAAATTTCAAGATTACTCTAACAGTGATCAAGTCCAGGCTCACTTTAATTTATATGCAAAATGAAAACATCTTTTCATTTGATAAGCTTCTCCCACCTTTGTTAACACACGGTGCTCTTAGTACCATGTGAAGGGCCAGAATATGAAGACGCCCGTGTTTTTGAGTCATCGGTGGAAGGGCATTTTACTTTGTTCACAAGATTGTTTTATCCATTTGCTTAAATTGTTCTAAATCATACAGTAGAAAAAAGGACTGGAAAAAAAAGAGCCAAGGTGTTAAAAAAAAATAGTTAGTGACTTCAAATAGTAAAATTGAATTGATTGCTTTTAAATGCGTCACATAACAGTCCTCATTCGTCCCAGCACAGAAGCCATTAGAGAAGATATTGCCAGATTCTATACTATTTTGGCTGTTTCATTTTAAGCAATTGGAAAGTCATAAATGGGGGAAAGAACAGTTCAGTTTGGCCTGATAAATTTTAAGAGGGTCCGTGACTGTGACATCTTCCTGATGTACAAGTCTTGCATAAAGTGGTACTCAGTTTTCATGAATAAATGAATTTACATTTGTTTTAATGAGAGTTGGCTTTGTTTTCTGGGTTTTGATTCACTAGCAATGAAGCTAGGTCCTGAGAGAAATCGTCAATACCCATTTTAGCCCCAAGACTAGAAACATGGTATATGGAAAGTAATTTTGGAGAAGTAATTTATTCTTGCTATATTGGTAAGATATTTCTTTTCATCAATGATTTATTGAACTGTATTCTTATAATCATATAGCTATGTTTTTAAAATACAAATATTTGCAAACATCTAAGGATAATAATTGCAAGAAACTGGAAAAAATGTCAACACCATTTCATATCCATGGTCTGCAATAATGATTTTTGTTCAATTTTGTCCCCATATCTTATGCCAACGAAGACTGATTTATAAAGCATCCAGAGCCAGATAATACTAAAGATAATTGCTATGCCTGGTTAGAGTTTAAGAGCAATTTCCTGAGGCACCACTTGTAAAAGTGAAAGAATATACATTGGAATGAGTGCTGGTCAACTATATAGTAAAAGAAAAATAAGGAATTGTTGCATACAGCCTGCTTTCCAATATTATTTTAAATGATAACCGCATTATGCCTGATGATCCCACAGAACCTTTAATAGTGTGATTTCACAAACTCTTTTTAAAACTTTCTAGGCACATAGAAAAATCAAATCAGTCATAGTCCAATTTCAAACAATTTATTTACAAATATGATCAGTGCTGTATCATCTAAAAGTGGGACTTATTAAAATATAAGGCAGGTTTGGATTTCTTCTGGAAACCAAATGATATTTTTATTTTAAATAAGAAAAGAACCAGTAGCTATATTAACAAACATCTTATTAGATATAGGACATTTTATTTCGTTTTATTTATTTTTTAAAAATTAAATTAATTAATTAATTTTTGGCTGCGTTGGGCCTTCATTGCTGCACGCAGGCTTTCTCTAGTTGTGGCGAGGGGGGCTACTCTTCATTGCGGTGCGCGGGCTTCTCATTGCAGTGGCTTCTCTTGTTGCGGAG
>NW_006770644.1:0-2946 GCF_000442215.2 Lipotes vexillifer
TTTTTTTTTTTTTTTTTTTGCGGTACGCGGGCCTCTCCCTGCTGTGGCCTCTCCCGTCGCGGACCACAGGCTCCGGACACGCAGGCTCAGCGGCCATGGCTCCCGGGCCTAGCCGCTCCGCGGCATGTGGGATCCTCCTGGAACGGGGTACGGACCCATGTCCCCTGCATTGGCAGGCAGACTCTCAACCACTGTGCCGCCAGGGAAGCCCATGGGCCTTAGTTTTGATATATTTTGGAAGCCAGATTCAGTGCACTGATTAAATCAATCTTGGTTTTGCTGCAGCAGCAAAGTGATGTCAAAACACACCTGCTTGACCTCAATTCTACTGAAGCTCTTCTGTTATGCTCTGAAGACAAGGCTCGGACTCACAGTAATTCACCTCCACTTGATTCCCTCTTGGGACAGGCCAGCTCCCTGAGCTCTTCTTCCTTTTGCTGGGCTCCAGGGAGGTACAGTCATTGATACCTTCCGTTCATTGGGAGGGTATAGTTTGGAGTGAATATTGGTTATTATTTGAGCTGCTCCCTGGATTGGATTGCAAGTTTTTATTCATACCTTTTTAAAAATAGTTTGCTGGAATCATGTGACTTAGATATTCTGCTTCTAATGATAGATTTCATATCTTCAAAAATCTCCACAGTGGTTACAGTGAAACTTGCAAAAACTTCAGGTTTTGCAGCATAATCTTTAGGAGTACATAGTTTTAATGTTTAATTGTGTGACACAAATGCAGTTTTAAAAGTAAGCCATATTTATCTCACCATATGGTGTGTGATGCCTTCGGTCTCCTCCAGCTAGTTACTAACTGCCTATAAAAGACCATGAAGCAAGACGTTTATGCCTGGGTGTCATCCGTATTTGATTGGGTTTTCATTTCATTTTAAAATGCCACCTGAGGACTTTCCTGGTGGTCCAGTGGATAAGACTCCATGCTCCCAGTGCAGGGGGCCTGGGTTCGATACCTGGTTGGGGAACTAGATCCCGCATGCATACTGCAACTAAGAGTCCACATGCCACAACTAAGACCCAGTGCAACCAAAATAAATAAATAAAATGCCATCTGAATCTCCTTAATTCCCCTTCATTAAAATGTGTCTATTTAAAATGCAGGGCAGAAATAGTCCTTATTGTTGAGTGTTGATTGGGGTCTTATTCACTCACTGTTCATTTCAGGGAATAAATTACCAACAGATTAGGTCAAATAAGAAGAGACCCCACCTAAGTGACATAAAAGACAGCAAAGCAATGAGTTTGATTAATACCCACTGAGAGTCTGATCAACACAGCAGGAGAGAGAAGCCAGGGATGGTTCTACCCAGCACAAATGGACTAGGTGTGAAGCAGAGACAAGCAAGGTTTCCCCTTCTTTGGAACTACACCTCCGACGAGTACACCTCCTCCAAAAAATTTCCTTGATTCCTTCACTCCCACTTTTTTTTTTTTATAACCTTAGGTTGAAAATAACTCCTTCTTCTGCAAATATCCAGAGCCCAAAGATAATAGTCATAATAACAATAACCATTTGTGTGCTTACTATGCACAGATCAATTATCTTATTCAACCAAATTAAAAATTTTATTTAAAAAAAATTACTGCAAGTCTCATACCATGTGTCTGGCATATAGCTAACACTTAATAAATGATTGTTGAAAGAAAAAATAAATAGGGAGCCTCCATTCCATGGGGCCTTACTATTTCCAATTTAATCTGATTTCTGTTTCCAACACACAAGTTGGTTTTCTCCATTTATTTCTCCCCACATTTTGTCCTCTTCCATGATATTCTGGATTTATCATCTCTTTTCAGTTCCTGTGTCTCATTCCTAAAATTTGTAGAGCTTCGAGGCTAAATGGTGACTTCTACAGAGATCACCCAAATCCCTGTCTCTCTATTCCAGTTGAAGTGACCAAACTCAGGAATGTAGCTGACCAGAATCTGGGTAGTGCTCTCTCTACAACTTAGTTTGCTTATCTCATGAGTGTCTTCATTGAGCTACCAGCATGAGAAGAAGATCTAGGTCTAGAGGAGCCAGAGTTGGAGGACAGGAGGTCAAGATGTCTGAACACAGGGTGCATTACCCTTGTATGTCTAACTGAAGCTCCAGCAGAGCTTCCAAGCACAGGAGAGAGGCAGGGGTAAACCTTCCTGGGAAGAAGAAAATTCAGGAGTAATTTTGGTGTTAGATTTAAGTTTGATCACCTGTAAAATTGCTAAGTGCTGATGTCCTTAGGAAAACATTTTTAGGTTATGTTTCTTAGGTAATAAAATGAGGAGGAGATGTCCCAGAGTTGTAAAAGGGCTCAAAGTGATATGATGCCTATGATCATCAACAATAGAAGGGTGGGAAAGATGCCAGCACAAGAGAGAGTGAGGCTAGGCGTCTTTAATTACACTTGGTAGATTAAAAAAGATCATCATTTGCAACAGAAAAGGAAGCGCTCTTTAATTTCAGAGTAAAAGTAACGAGGTTAACATAATAGATTGTGTTGTGCCTAGTCTTGTATCAGCTAACATGTCTTCTCAAGAATACACCCAAAATGTACAAAACCTAGCATTGCAAAATGCAGAGTTTTTATAGCCTACACATCACCACCTGGAAGAAATAGAAATTAATAACAAACCATATCATCAAAATCACACAACTTGGACATTTGTAAAGAACGGCATACAATATCTTAAATAAATGTTTGGCCAAAGGATAAATCAGATCCCAAAATATAAAAAACTACAAGATACAAGAATAAGAACGATGTGCATAACAAATGCCTGCATTCTCACAGAAGCTTTTATTGGGCACAGATTCACAGCCTTGGGTATTTTACTGGCAAGCAAAAATATTGAAAATAAATTAACTAAGTATTCAGTGTAAATAGTTGGTAGAGGGCTTCCCTGGTGGTGCAGTGGTTGAGAGTCTGCCTGCTGATACAGGGGACACGGGTTCGT
>NW_006770645.1:0-685 GCF_000442215.2 Lipotes vexillifer
TGCCAGACCCCCAGGCTGGGGAGCCTGACGTGGGGCTCAGAACTTTCACTCCTGTGGGAGAACCTCTGCACTATAATTATTTTCCAGTTTGTGAGTTGCCCACCCAGCAGGTATGAGATTTGATTTTATCGTGGTTGCACCCCTCCTACTGTCTCACTGTGGCTTCTTCTTTGTCTTTGGATGTAGGATATCTTTTTGGATAGCTTTCAGCATTTTTTTTTCTCAATGCTTGTTCAGCAGTTAGTAGTGATTTTGGTGTTTTCATGATGGGGGATGAGCTCACTCCGCATCTTGTCTCCACCCTCCGGTCAAGTGGTTTGTTCAGATGTGCATCTTCTGGCATCTAAGAGCCAAGGAGCGTGGTGCAGCCACCTTACCGTTCTCAGTTCTCCCATGGCACACCGACAACTGCCGCCTGGGACAGCCCAGCTGAGGCCTTGGGGCTGCCTCCCCGGCCCAAACCGGGTGCCACATCTCTGATTTTTTAGCTCAGCAACCTAATTGGAGATTTCTCCTGCTTCTGCTCTTTCGTCCTTTATAGGCTCTTTTCAAAATAGCAGCCAGAATGATATAAGCCATATCATCTTCTAACTGATGATATCAATGTTTGACATGTCCCTCAAAATTCAGAGTCCATAGGATGGCCTAAATCCAGAGTCCATAGGATGGCCTAAATCCAGAGTCC
>NW_006770646.1:0-325 GCF_000442215.2 Lipotes vexillifer
AACTCTAACTTACCCTTTTAAAAATTTCATAAATACAGGTGTCAGTGCCATTTGCAATAGTCTCTATAAGAATTTCTGTCTCCACATTTACTGTGTTTCAGCAAATTTACCTAACAGATGGTGAGTGGGCAATTTTGAAAGGGGCATTTTTTAAAAGAGTGGAGAGGGAAGGAATAGAGACAGGCACATACTATATTTGAAGTTACCTCCACGTGTATTTTATGTCTGTATAACCCATACAATTAAGAAGTCTTTGGATGTTTTATCTTCAAGAATAATTCAGATAATGGATTACTTGAATTTCATAAACATTTAGGGTTTAACA
>NW_006770647.1:0-867 GCF_000442215.2 Lipotes vexillifer
GAAACTAACACACCATTGTAAAGCAATTATACTCCAATAAAGATGTAAAAAAAAAAAAAAATGCATTCAGTTTGGAGAGAGAGCACTTCTCGACAGCCCCAGCCAGAACATTATAAAGCCTTTCGGAGGGAGGCAGATCCTTCTATAGGAGTGGGTGATTACGACTCAGTTCTCAGAAGCTGTGCTTGAGCAAGTGTAGAGCCAAAGACCAAGT
This sequence comes from Lipotes vexillifer, assembly GCF_000442215.2. NCBI lineage: Eukaryota > Metazoa > Chordata > Mammalia > Artiodactyla > Lipotidae > Lipotes > Lipotes vexillifer. The sequence goes on from NW_006770647.1 coordinate 215, forward strand.
TGACAGCAGGTGGATCTGGGAGAGAAGTGACATCCCAGCCCAGGCTAGGGTCCTGAGGAGAAAGCCACACAAGGTCAGCATGGAATAGTCCTTTAATGTAGAGGGATAGACACCAGGACCCCTTGTGTGCCCTTGCAATCCATGTATGCACACGTGTAGAAAAAATTGAACCTCATTCGAATCAGCATGTGTGGTCCATCATCTCATTCATTCTTTTTGTTATTTTTATAAGACCAGAATCAATGAATCCCTTCAAAAATTCTTGAACCAGATGAAAGTTTATCTGATAAGCATAGTCAGAAGTCTGTGTCCAGAGTGGGATAAACCAGGTCAGCAGCAGCTCCCACAGACACCACCAGCCCAGTTTCCAGCTTAGAAAAAAAGGCACTAATGTTTCGGGGCTAGGTTTTAACTCTGAATTCCAGCTCCCCTGGTGCTCTCTAAAGCAGGTGACATCATCAAAAGAACTCACAGTTTAGGGTGAGAAATGAATGGGATTCTATTCTACTTCACTGCCTATTGTCTACTTTAACTTTTACCTCACTTTCTTTATTAGTAAAAATGAGATAACGGGCCTCCCTGGTGGCGGGGTGGTTGGGAGTCCGCCTGCCGGTGCAGGGGATGCGGGTTCGTGCCCCGGTCCGGGAGGATCC
>NW_006770648.1:0-281 GCF_000442215.2 Lipotes vexillifer
CTTTTAAGGAATAAGTACATTTTATCTAAGTTATCAAATAAGTTTGCATACGGTGTACATAGCGTTCTATGTCTTTCCTTTTAATACCTGTGGAATCAGCAGTAACGCCCCCATTTCATTATTTTAATTTTGATACAGGTAATTTGTTCTCTCTCCCTGGCTACAGGTTATCTATCAATTTTACTGAACTTTTCAAAGAGCCAACTTTTGGTTTCCTTGATTTATTGTTTTCTGTTTCATTAATTTCTCCTTTAATTTTTTTTACTTCTTTTCTTCTTCTT
>NW_006770649.1:0-352 GCF_000442215.2 Lipotes vexillifer
CAAAAAAAAAAAAAAAAAAAAAAAAAAAATCATAAAACGTTTCTTACAAAAGAGCATCACATTCTGCACACTGCTCTGAATAGATGCCAGGGACATACGGACTATTGTTACTTTTCCTCCCTATCCCACCCCCCAAAATGTTACAGTGACCACAAAGCAAAGCGTTCACAATAATTACATGGGGGGATTTTTTTTAAATCACCAACAATGAACAAAAATTAAAATTCACTCACTCTGCTGCTGTTTCACAATTTCAATGCTTTTGCACACCCGCCCCCAACCCCCAACGCTGTTTGTAAGGAACTAAAACATTACATCTGGTGAACAGCAAAGATTTCACTACACCTCAAAT
>NW_006770650.1:0-902 GCF_000442215.2 Lipotes vexillifer
CCCTGACCCAGTTCCCACCTACCCAGCAGCATCTTCACCTCTGAACTGAGCAACTCAGAGTCATCCTGAGGGGTCTCCAGGGGAAGCCGGACTCCAGGGAGGGCCTGACTGGGATGACAGGCTACCTGAGCACATTTTCTTGGGCCTCCCACCAGCTCCTGATCTTCCTCCCTTCCTCCCTTTCTTACCACAGATGGGACAGACAAAACCTCCACCATCTGATGGGACCCACAGCCCAGCCCACTCATAGGCTCTCCGGGCGGCAGGCGGGGGCCAACCCCCAACGGGCTTCTCCGCGACAGTGAGAGGGTGGGCTGGCTCAGCTATACATTCTAATATTCTTCTACTCTCTCACCCTTTTAACTTTTGTTTAACGTTGGCACACACCTTGCTCACTCCCAGGCCCGTCGAGAGATCTCTGCTGAGGCCCAGGGAGGTAGGGAGCAGCCAGGATAAAGGGGGCAGGGATTGGCCAGCCTGCCTGCCCCCTCCTTCCCCCCTTCATCCCCCACCTGGTCCCATCTCACCCCTGCCTCCTCCAGACTGCCGGCCACCTGCCCCTCCCAAGGAAACAGAGACTCACTGACCCACTATCTTGTTGGGCCTGCTCAGAACCATCTGACATTTGGGGAGAGATGAGTGAGGTAGATAATCTGCTCTCCTGAACGTTGAGAGGAGTTGAGATAAAGGCAGGTGAGGAGAGGAGCGTGTTTGTCTGTGCGAGCACTCACTCTCTCTCTCTCTCTCTCTCTCTGTCTTTTTCCCTCCCCACCCCTGTCACCTCCTTGCCGCCTTCTCCGCCTTCCCCATTCCCATCATTCCCCAAGGACAGGAGCCACTCTCCTCTCACTCACCTCCTTTTGCCCTGTTTATCAGAGGTTCTCTGCAATTAATTTCTTAGG
>NW_006770651.1:0-1050 GCF_000442215.2 Lipotes vexillifer
GTGGGATCTTCCTGGACCAGGGCTTGAACCTGTGTCCCCTGCATTGGCAGGCAGATTTTTAACTGCTGTGCCACCAGGGAATTCCCAAAGACTCAGTTTTAAATCTTGGTCCTTTTTAGTCTTTCTCTTCCCATTTAATTGACGCAGTCTCTGAAGTTAGACAGATAGGATTTGAATCCTGGCTCCACCACTTCCTAGCAACATTACCTTGGACACTCGACTTCCTTCTGAGCCTCAGTTTCCTCATTTATAAAATGAGGCCTAATAAATACCTCCTGAAAATGTTCTGAGGATCAGATGAGTTCTTGTATGTTAAGCGCTTAGAAAAGGGCCTGGCCCCTAGTGGACACCCCATAGTAGTTTGTTTTTTTTTAACGTGAGGAGTTTTTAAAGAGTTCAGAACCTGGGAGCACCTGCTTAATTCAAGCCTGGGAATAAAAGCTACAACCTGAACATAAAGAAAGAGAGAGGTGTATTTTTGAAGAGGAGAATGGAATAAAATTTAGCAAGGCCTTTGAGTCAGTCGAACTATTACCTCTTCCTCCAAAGAGGCTAAAGAAGGTTGAGAATAGCACTCAGTTGAGTGGCCCACATTCAGTGGGAGCTCACCAAATTCCAGTTCCTGGAGCGGTGCATTCCTCTGGCTGTGGTGGTGATTCTGTGTAGGCTTCAGGATGCTGGCACAGGATTGACGTGCCCTGCTGAAGCTACACATACTATTCTCACCCCTATCTGTGTGCCTACACTTGAGCGCCCCTTCACCTGGCCAAACCCTCCAAGCCCCGCTGCCATGAAGCTTTCTCTGAATGCTTCTGCCTCTGAACTCTTGGCCCCTACTTAGCACTTAGTTCTTTTCTGTGCTCTGTGCCTTAGTTCTACCTCCCCATCTGAGGGACTTGTCATAGTCATAGAAGGTGCATCGCCCACAGTTTCTGGGAACATTCAAGGAGGCAGAACTCCAGGAATACTTTGGGATTGTTTGACAGTAGGTGTTCAGTGGCGGCATGGGACCCTTCAAGTCCAGGCCACACTATTGTCTCCCAACCCCCC
>NW_006770652.1:0-49260 GCF_000442215.2 Lipotes vexillifer
CAGCCACTATGGAGAACAGTATGGAGGTTCCTTAAAAAACTAAAAATAGAATACCGTATGATCCAGCAATCCCACTACTGGTCATGTACCCAGAAAAAGCCATAATTAAAAAAGACACATGCACCCCAGTGTTCACTGCGGCACTACTTTCAATAGTCAGGTCATGGAAGCAACCTAAATGCCCATCAACAGGTGAATGGATAAAGGAGATGTGGTACATATATACAATGGAATATTACTCAGCCATAAAAAGGAACGAAGTTGAGTCATTTGTTGAGATGTGGATGGATCTAGAGACTGTCATACAGAGTGAAGTAAGTCAGAAATAGAAAAACAAATATCATATATTAATGCATGTATGTGGAACCTAGAAAAATTGTACACATGAACCAGTTTGCAGGGGAGAAGTTGAGACACAGATGTAGAGAACAAACCTATGGACACCAAAGCGGGAAAACCGCGGTGGGGTGGGGATGGTGGTGTGATGAATTGGGCGATTGGGATTGACATGTATACACTGATGTGTATAAAATGGATGACTAATAAGAACCTGCAGTATAAAAAATAAATTAAATAAAATTCAAAAAACAAACCACTAATATTAAACTTTCTTTGGGTTATTTTTTTTGGAAATATGTCAATATAAATGTTTCAGACATTACATAAATTCCTAAAAATCTTGTATGTTCTGGTATAATGTTATAAGTCATAATTCTAGTTATTTTTTTAAATGCATATCTCAGAAATAACTAAATTTCCTTGTCAATTACATTATTATGAACTTTCATCAAATCTTTAACCGTGGTCATTCTTAAGTCTTTTGTCATTTACAGACAGTTCTGGGTGTACTCTGATGCTTTTGCAAAAATGTTCCTGTAAAAGGGTTTCATCTTCAAGGAATTCATGGAAAAGACTGACAAGTACAGGTTTCTGGTAACTGACTATACTGCAGAACTGAATGAATAAGCATTTTCAGAACTGTAATGGAAAACTGATAAATTCATAAAAGTGCTAACAAAAGATCAAGATGAAACAACAATTAATTACATGAGACTGAGTGAACTGATGAGGATGATTATAATTTTTGTGACTTTCTGTTTGAATAAAAAAAAAAGAACAAACATCAAAGAAAGGTATTGTTGAATTTATTCTCTAGATGAAGAAAATTGGATTCAAACAGATTTAGTATACATAAGATCTCATTGGAAAAACAGCGCTGATCTCTAATAATTTAATAAAATATATTTGATACAAAGAACTACTGAACAGTGTCAAAAGTACTAAGAAGCAAGCCATGACACAGAGATACAACCCCAAGATTAGTGACAGAAGGAACTTGCTACCAACCAAAAGGAGGCCATGCATTATCAGAACCCAGGAGCAGAACATCAGGGATCTCATTGACTTATTTTTTTTTTTTTTTTTTTTTTTTCCCTTACGTTATGCGGGCCGCTCCCTGTTGTGGCCTCTCCCATTTGCGGAGCACAGGCTCCGGACGTGCAGGCTCAGCGGCCATGGCTCACGGGCCCAGCCGCTCCGCGGCATGTGGGATCTTCCCGAAACGGGACACGAACCCGCGTCTCCTGCATCGGCAGGCGGACTCTCAAGCACTGCGCCACCAGGGAAGCCCCAGGGATCTCATTGGAAAGGGATGTCCAGATAGATCCAGGAAGAGATGTCACCACTTTGATGAGCCTGCAGCAGGAAGGTGAAGAGCTACTCTGGCATCCTTCTTCCTGTCCCCTAACCTCACCAGATTGGTTGTTCTCAGCTGGATTAGAGTTTTCATATAATCAGCCTTTTGTGATACAGAGCAAAGCAGGGAATTGATCTCAGACCACACAAAAAGTTATAGGAACAAATAATAGTAACATTGTTAACAATTAGGGTCTAAATCTGTCTCCTCCAACTTCTGTACACTTCCATGGACTCCAGTATAAACAGAGCTTGCCTCTTGTGTTTTCCTCTTTCCTTTTATTTATGTAATGTTTCTCAGTACCTCAAAATATAACTCTTGAGATCTTTAGCTTCATTCTACAACACTCAATATAAAAAAGATCCTATTTCTGTGAAGAACTGAAACAGTGATGTTCATAGCCACAGTAAAGGTATTTCTGTTAATTTGCCAATGTTTTATTTCACAATGTTGAAAAGAACTTGCTTACCAAAAAAATTAGCTGATTTTCTTTAAATTGTGTATTTAAAGATTCATATAAGATGCCTACTAGGATTGTCCCATTTTCATTTGATTATTTATTTGGTAGATTTTCATTCCTCCTAAATCTAGGCTCACAAGATTATTTGGGGGGTCAATAGTAAAATAGGCCTCACTAGATTGACTTAAAATAGAAGCCCATCACTTCGATTTAGGTATAATTAAAAACATGGAGTCAGAACTTAAAGTTTGAACTGTGAGCAATTGCAGATGGAGAGACTGAGTTTCTCTGCGACTGGAATCCTGATTCCTGTAAGAAAAACGAGATCATTGCTGCACAAGCTGACTTGGGAAGCAAAGGGGAGGCCCAGAGAACAATGTCTTACCTGCACCCGGAGAGAAGACACTTTTTGTAGCTGCTCTCACACTTCCTAGGAAGGAGAAATTAAACAGAACTGCACTATTTTTTATTTACACTCACATGCATATTAATTTCTTTTTAAATGTCCTGGATAGTAGCCAGATTTTCGTTCTCATTTCAGACACAGCTACCTCTGTTCTCAGTGGACACTCTGAAACTTTCCCTAAGTCCTGAATCAAAGGAAGAAATTTAAGTGCTATTGAAGGATAATATTTGGGCAAATCCAACTGCAAATGGCTGTTGAGCTTCTTGTGCCCACTGTGAGCTGATCAAGGGAACTGAATAGTGTAGTCGGTAAGGGCATGAGCTCTGGATCCATGAGTTTGAATCCTGCTCTGCCACTAACTGCAGACTTCATTTATCTTCTCTGTGCCTCAGTTCTCTCATCTATAAAATGGAGATAATAATGGTAACTTTCCCATATCATTGCGGTGAGGATTACCCAAGTAAAACTTCTCAAATTGTAAATGAATGTGCATGAGAACCACCTGGGAATCTTATTAAGATGTCAACTCTCTTGGAACAGAAATTCTCCATTTCTAAAAGCTCTAGATAATGCTTAAGTTGTTGTTCTGTGAACCATACTTAGAGTAACCAAGATTCATAAAAGTAACTGGCATGTAGTAAGGGTTAAACAAATGTTATGTATGATTATTACACAGCATCCATTGAAGAATGATTACTTAATGTATCTCATCCTTATCTGGCTACCACATATTACATACATTATAATGCATACGGTATCTTCAAGAGCAGTCTCTTTGCCTGTTTTACTTGTCCCAAGCTGAGGTTTCCCCCACCCCATACCTTCCTTTTCCTCAACACTTCTACTTGAAGGGATCTTTCTCTATCTTCTCAATTATTATACATATTTTCTGTAACAATGTTGTGAAATGACTATGTACCATCCCTTTTCTACTGTGTATCTTTCCCTTCAAGCAGAATTCATGTTCTATTGTCCCATCAGCCTTCGCTATCAACTACTTTTCCTAACCTATTGCACTGCATAAGTTAAGTGCTCATTAAGTGGGTTTGATTTATTTTAGTTGGAGAAGACATTGCTTTTCCATACTTTCTCCTTTCTGAGATGAGCTGACACAAAGTTGAGGCATGGGGTCTTCTCCCTTTGGACAATTCTTACCACAGTTCTAAACCAGCTTGAGACAGAGGTGCACAACACGTTCATTTCCACTAGAAGGGGGTGAAAATAGATCCCTTCCAAATAACTATTTTTTAAATAAATATTTAAATGTTTAAAACCACCTGTAAAAGATTTGAGGATAAAAAAATTTTTTTCAAATAATTTGGATGTAACTCATTTTCTGATAAACCTTTCTGATCTTTCTTGTCAAAAATGCTAAGTTGCTTTATGTATGGATCTGTGCTGGTAGTTGGATGATTTTACTAGAAATTCTTTTTATTTGAATTGACTCTTTCTGCTATTTTTTCAATTTTATAGGTCTAAGCAGTTTTGGAAGACCTAGGATAGATCCCATCTCCAACACTTACTGATTCTGTGATTTAACAAGATGCCTAGGTTTTCTGTTTCGTAGGATCCTCTGTGATTAAATGAGAGTAAGTAATCATTTTTCTATATATGTACAGTGACTGGCACAACAAATGTGATCCATAAATCTGATCCATTCTTGTTGAAGAGATTTTTTTGCATATTTAGGAAAGCCAACTTGAAGTTCATGATCATAATGGTCTTCCATAAAAACTATCAGATATAGTCATTCCTCTCTACTTTATCATTTTTATTCTCATTACAAATCAAAGCTTCATTCCAAACACATCATTTATTGATCAACAGGGACTTCTTCTTCTTCTTTTTTTTTAACTTTTTATTTTATATTGGAGTATAGCTGATTAACAATGTTGTGATAGTTTCAGGTGCACAGCAAAGCGACTCAGCCATACGTATACATGTATCTATTCTTCCCCAGACTCCCCTCCCATCAAGGCTGCCACATAACATTGAGTAGAGTTCCCTGTGCTATACGGTATGTCCTTGTTTGTTATCCTTTTTAAATATAGCAGTGTACATGTCAATCCCAAACTCAATAGGGACTTCTTGAGCACCAAATAAATTGAGCACAACATAAGCACCATGAATTGAATCAAAGGAAGGATGAGAAAGATTCATGCCCTAATTTTTATAATAATCCCATAAGATAGAGTTATTAAATTGATTTATTCTAAAGAGTTTTATTTTGTTTTCCTTCTTAAAGACTCAAGGGTATTATGACCCTTTGTCTTGAATTTTTGATTTTGGTCTATCAAAAGAATGAAGATGAGAGAGAAAGAAAGAAAGAAAGAGAGAGAGAGAGAGAGAGAGGAAGGAAGGAAGGAAGGAAGAAAGGAAGGAAGAAAGAAAGGAAGGAAGAAAGAAAGAGAAAGGGAGAAAGAAAAAGAAAGGAAGGAAGGAAGATAGAAAGAAGGGAGAAAGAAAGAAAGAAAGAGAGGAAGGAAGGAAAGAAGGAAGAAAGAAAGAAAGAAAGATAGAAAGAAAGAAAGAAAGAAAGAGAAAGGAAGGAAGGGAGAGAGAGAGGAAGGAAGGAAGGAAGAAAGAAAGAAGAAAGAGAGAGAGAGGGAGGGAGGAAGAAAGGAAAGAGAGATAGAGGATGGCAGCAGCAGAAGGCAGGAAAGGTGGTTAAAAAAAAGAAGGAAGGAAGGGAGAGAGGGACAGAAGGGAGTAAGAAATTTCAGAAGCCAATTATGTTAAAGAGAAACTGATAAATAAGCAGTCAGGTGAAATCTCTCTGGAAGGAGGATAAATGAGCACAACTTGACTTTCATGTAACCCTTAATATATTTAGAGAAGGAAGAATCAGGAAATGAAGTACTTCTCAGCAGTAGTCTAAGTCAAGAACTAAAACTAATTTACTTGACTTTCAAGCTATGAGACTTGGTTATACTTTGTAGAAGTATAAACTACTTTCTACAAGGTTTCTAAACTTTGTAGAAACCATACCTTCACACCCCCAGATTCTAGTACAATGTTGACAAAACAACTTCCTTGTAAAATCAAAGTACTCACCACCAACTATATTGCATCAAAGATGTCTTTATCATATGAGATGGTAACTCTTCTGCCCACTGAATGAATCAATGAGTAGAATCAAGCAAAGGATATTTTTTTTAATGATGGGCCTGGTTACCAGTGGGTCTTAAAGTAAGAGTTGTCATTGCTTTATACTGATTGAAACAGTAAAACTGTAAGGACTCTATCAACATCATCCAATAGTCATATTGACCCAATATAGTAAAAAATGTCAATGATGTAAAAATTTTGGGTTTAAAAAATATACTTTTAAAGAAAGGATATACTTTTAATTTGAAACCTTATGATGCTGAATGGATATCAGTGTCATTTAATTCAAAGATAAAATTATTGTGAACAACCATAGCCAAGATTTTCACTCTGAAGAACTGACCTCAAGAAAAAATTTAAATTTGAAAAACATTATATGTCAGATAATTTTCTGCAATATTTGTATTAATAAATTTATTTAAAATCATTTTATGTATAACGAAAATAATACATAAATAATAATCCAAAAGAGTTTGATCATGAGTTGTTACAATATCTCTGTATTTACTGCTGTATCAGCTAGTTATTGCCACAGTTAGACTGCATAATATACAAACACACTATAATATTTAGTTAATATGTTTGTGGGTGGGTGGGAATCTTGCCACTCTAGGCTAGGCTCAGGTAGATACCTCTGCTTCAAGTTGGGCTCAGCTTCTTGTATGGGTTTGCACTTAGATTTATTACTTCTTGTGTGTTTATTCTTGGACCCATATTGACAGGGCAGCAGCTAACTGGAAGAGGCTACGCTCATGGCAATGGCAAACAGCACAAGAGGACAAATAGAAATAGTCCTCTTAAGGCCCAGTCTCAGAGCAGGTAAACCCTCACTGCCACCTAATCCTATTAGCCATGGCAAGAAAACGTGATAAGTCATATGGCAAATAGCATGCATATAGGAAGAACCTTGAATTTGGGACTTTTATGTAACCCATTACAACCATCTTCACATTAAACAATGTAGGAGTTAACAACAGGAAAGACTACAAAGGATAATTCCGGAACTACTAAACTTGCCAAGTAGATAACTGACTAGAAATTAATCTGATTGGAAGCAGATCCAGTTACAGAAATCCATTGGCGTACATTGGTGAAGTCAACTCAAATCACTGAAGAATGCTTCAGTCAATACCTACTAGAAATCTCAGTATTTAAAAAGCAAAAGTCGGGACTTCCCTGGTGGCACAGTTGTTAAGAACCCACCTGCCATTGCAGGGGACACAAGTTCGATCCCTGGTCTGGGAAGATCCCACATGTCGCGGAGCAAATAAGCCCGTGTACCACAACTACTGAGCCCGTGCTCTAGAGCCCACAAGCCACAACTATTGAGCCTGCATGCCACAACTACTGAAACCCATGTGCCTAGAGCCCGTGCTCTGCAACAAGAGAAGCCACCAAATGAGAAGCCCGTGCACCGTAAGGAAGAGTAGCCCCGCTCACCACAACTACAGAAAGCCCAGGCACAGCAACGAAGACCCAACACAGCCAAAAATAAATAAATAAATTTATGAGAAAAAAGAAAAACAAAAACAAGAGTAATAAAAACTGAATTTAGGGCTTCCCTGGTGGCGCAGTGCTTGAGAGTCCGCCTGCCGATGCAGGAGACGCGGGTTCGTGCCCTGTTTCGGGAAGATCCCACAGGCCGCGGAGCGGCTGGGCCCGTGAGCCATGGCCGCTGAGCCTGCGCGTCCGGAGCCTGTGCTCCGCAAATGGGAGAGGCCGCGGCAGTGAGAGGCCCGCACAAAGCAAGGAGAAAAAAAAAAAAAAAAACAAAAAAAAGAGAAATAAAAACTGAATTTGGGGCTCCCCTGGGGGCGCAGTGCTTGAGAGTCCGCCTGCCGATGCAGGAGACGCGGGTTCGTGCCCTGTTTCGGGAAGATCCCACAGGCCGCGGAGCGGCTGGGCCCGTGAGCCATGGCCGCTGAGCCTGCGCGTCCGGAGCCTGTGCTCCGCAAATGGGAGAGGCCGCGGCAGTGAGAGGCCCGCACAAAGCAAGGAGAAAAAAAAAAAAAAAAAAAAAAAAAAAAAAACTGAATTTAGAAAAGGGTCTATTCTATCAGTAAATTTTTAAAATCCAGCTTTGTCCTGTTCTCTTTATCTCACAAACAAGAAGGGAAAAATAACAAAGTGCTAAAACTGTGCTTCCTGCATTCATGTGTTATATTTTTCAAATGAGTTTATCAAGGATTCAATTAAGGAAAAGCAATGAGGTGATTATCTACTATTGAATGTTGTATTGATATAGTTATTATAGTTGAAAGGTGCTGAATGTCCGGGTGAGGTTTTGATGGCAACATGGTGGGACAAAGCCAGTGAATGAGGCATGTGGGAATTCTGCCCTGTCAATTACCCCTCTTCACTTTGAGATTTTGAACTGAGAAAGCCGGACTCAGCTAACATTTAGCTACCTGAAGAAGCAATCGAATCAAGGATTAAATCCACAGTTCACAGAATCTGGCTGCATGTTAAAATCCCCTGGTGGAACTTTTTAAAAATCCTGTAGCCCTGGTCTCACCCCACAGATTCTCATTTAATTGGTCCAGATGGTCTCAGACTTGGTAATATCTTAGAAAGCGCACCAGATGGCTTCAGGTGCAGTCAGCTCAAGCACCACTGGCCTGAACAGCCTTCCCATCTCACCAGTCCCTCTCTCACCCACCCCTCCCTGGATATGAATCCTGGAACCACGTGGCCAGGTTTGCTTATGGAAGAAGAGTGTGGGGACAGAAATAGAAGGGAAGGGAAAAGAGAACAGATCCCAAGAGGCACCATGCACTTGCCTGCCTATAGTAGGGAATGAGGATGGAAGCTCTACCCCCATATTTTATGATTTAAAGATTCTTTTGATGGCAGGACATAGCAAATGGAGGCTCCGATAGATGAAAAGCAGAACTCTGTTACTTACAGCTCCAAACAAGAGAACATTGCCAGGCAGGGCCACCTGGGGGCTGAACCCAGGGCCAGGCTAAAGGCAAGCTGGAGCCATAGGGGCAGCTTAGATGTGGTAAGTGGTGTGGGGGGAGCTAAGTTTGACAGGCTTCCTGTGAATTGGCTAATATGAATAATTTCGCAGTCTCTGGGGCATAGGACCTGTCCCTAGTTGCCCCGTACCTGGCCCTGGGACAGTTAAGGCAAGTATAGAGTGAACCCAGAGTGTGAGAGCCAATAGGGAACCGGTGTGGACTTAGCTGCTTAAAAGGGGGAACTGACCAGCCTCTAGCAAGGGCCTCAAAACTGGGTCAAGACAACCTTTTGTAAAAAGAACGTTATATGATACCCTAAGAGCCATCACAGTGATGCCTAGTTCAATAGGAACAAAAATCTCCCCACTATTAAAATGTGGCTCCCAATGTCCAAAGTTCTGACTGATCTGATTCATAGCTCCTCTATTCTTAGGAAGGGGGAGGTAGGGAGTACAGGAGTACTCTGAACGGTCAAAGCATGGAGAGGGGCACAAAAGTCTAGGTCCCCAACAGAAAGCACAGGTCATGCTCCCTTAGCCAAAAGAGACTGGTGCATAAGGGAATTCACAAATGTTGTGGTAACATTCCTGATGGAGTCTGGGGCAGCAACCCAAAATACACGACTCTTTCTGCAGGGAAGTGTATTAGTATTTATTTTAAGTATGATAAATAAAGATTACAAGTAGCCTCATGTCACTTCAGATCACGTCTGTAGCCAAATGAATTCAGGTCAGGTCAGATATTATTGCCAAGTGAGTTATAAACACAACTTCTGTTTCCAGAGCTTTATAGATTTCAGAACTTCAGATAAGAGGTTGTAGATCTATATCTTACATATTATCTGAATCTATACTGTCACACTACAGATAATAAAGTGACTCTTATAAAGGTTAAGGACCCCAAGATAACTGATTCCATAATTATTTACTAAGCACCACTGTCGAGTACTATCAGGGAGTACTGCATATATAAAGATGGCCATGACAGAGTGTCTGCTCTCGGGGCCATACCTTTTGGTAATGTGTCAGTGTGTAAAAATAATGCACAATAAAGCATCTGCAGTGCTATGCTGTGGGTATGATGTTTGGTTAAGGAACAAAGATCACAGAGCCAGGTAGAACAGGAGCCAAGACCAAGAATCCAAATATCCTGATTCCTCAACATGAGAACATTTTTAAAAAATAATTTTGAGTCATTTGTACAAAAGAAATTCATGTTTAGTGGTGAAATGTTACAAGGTATAAATAACTACACAAAAGAAAACAAAAATTATTTGGCATTTCCCCACCCAGTATCAACCAGCATCTATATAGTTTAGGGGGTAAGGGCAGATATTTTGGACCTTTGCTACCTTGGATTTCATGTCCTCTCCCCACTTCCCAGCTGTGTGACCTTGAACATGTTACTACATTTTTCTGTGCCCCATTTCTTTATCCGTAAAATGTCATCAGCTATAATAATACTTACAACATAGGGTTGTTGTGAAGATTAAATGAGTTAAGAGATGTAAAAGGCTTAGAGTACTGCCAGTCACACAGTCAATACTCTGTCAATGTTTGTTGTCCATTAACCTCCAAGCACATGCTGGATGGTCAGCTGTCAGCCTCGTATACCACCACCCACTTCTAAGGACAACTCTTCTTTGCAGAGAGGAAGCCATGTTTGGGGTTAGAATTTGCCTATGAGAGGAACCCATCAAGGTTTGGAAGGCAAAGTGTTGTGATACATTACTTTGAGGAGGTTTAAGGGGCCAGAGGTAAAGCCAGCTGTAAAGTCCTCATCAGCCTCTTGGGGTTCTCAGTAGTTTCTCTTTCACAGCTGCAAACAAACATTTCCAAAGACTCAAGAATTTGTGATTTGGAACATAAAGTAGCTGCTGCAGTAAAACATTATAGGTAAGTCAGGTATAGCGTCATGACTAAGGATGGACTGACTGCTTCTAATTATGCTAGACAACTTGAGGAAAAAATAAATGATGACATTACTCAAGATCCAGATAAGAAGTTAGAAATCAACTATGAACTGATTGTCCTATTTCTTAGAGCCACGAGGTCAAAATTTCTTAAAAAATAAAATAAAAATATCTAAAATCTGTGCTAGAGTATCAGGATTACTATACAAACTGAATTTGTAATCATGCCCTTTCTTATGATAAAGTAAGGAAATTGATTAGAGGAAAAAAATCAAGACCCTAAAAATTGGGATGGGGGACAGTTTTCAATGAAATCGAAAAACCTGAACTCACAAATTCCTCTGAGTCTCCCTTCCTGGCAGAAGTAACCCTTATTCCACTTCTGAATTTAACTTTCTCTTTCCTGAAGAACCTGAGGTGACTTCTTATAAAATCATAACCTTGTAAGAAAACTGTTGATCCTCCCCATGACCCACATTTACTTCTTCTCATTGTTTCTAGTCTCACATCTTAGCAGATCACCGGTACAAAGTGTGACAAGGAGGAAGTACTGCACACACCAAAAGAATTTCAGGACTTTGCCAGTTATTTCTGGAGACTATTGTGTGCAGCCATATATATATATATATATATATATATACATATATATACGTATATGTATATATATGTATATTATAAAGAAGATAGACTAGATTAAAAAGAATGTGAGATTTGAACTGTTGAACTTATTGATATAAATACATCCACCAGAGATTTGTAGTTCAAGGAGGATGGTAATGACTCTATCAGTTTGCTTGAGTGATTGACAAAAACCTGGACCTAACAGAGTCTTGCAGTAAATAGAGTCAAAATTCCAAAACTTCTTTGGTATACTGTAGAAAAAGATCAACAAGCAATGGCCCATGGGCCAAATACAGCCTGCAAAATGTTTTTGTAATTAAAGCTTGATTGGAACACAGCCATGCTCATTACTTTATGTATTGCCTACAGCTCCTTTTATACCAGAACAGAGTTGAGTAGTTGTGACAGAGACCATATTACCCACAAAACCTAAAATTTTACTAGCTGGCCCTTTAATGAAAACATTTGTTGACCCTTGCTCTAAGAGGAAAAATCCAAAGGGTGAGGGAGGGGCTGGAGTGAAATTTATTGTGTGATCTGCTTACCCATCCCCTTATCTATTTCCTCTGGAAGATCCAGAGGACTCCCTCTTCACCAAGGCCATGAGAAATACATGGGTGAAAGTGAAGGATGTTTGATAAACTCTGAAATTCAGGAATGACAGTGGAAAATGCTACCATTGAAAAGGGTTCCCTGATTTCAACTAGAATGATGGAATCCTGGAATAGCAAAGGTCAAATGGAATACTTAACTGCTAGTGACAAGGTTTGGGTAATTATTGTAATGTGCAGCAGGCCAAGAGTAATCATTTGACCAATGGATATTTTTGCCAGTGATTAACTGATCACGGTGGCCCTGGGATTAGACCTACCATGTATAGTATAAATGGATGTTCTACTAAAGCCTTACTTGATCCCTAAAAGCAAAGTAAGTGAGTCACAGCCCCTAACACTATTCCCAGCCAGAGTCAATCCACAGACTGGATGAGGAAGGACCCTGCTACACTGTCAAAAACTTACATATAAACACTTCTCCCAGCCTAACACAAAGGGACTTATGGTTATTTACTTGGGCAACTATACACTGGCTTAAAAGAAGGAAATGTCTAAACATTTCAAGGATTACTGCCACTGAATCTGAACTGATGCTAAATCCTTGGGATTTCAAATCCCACTGTAGTCCACCAGCCCAGCAGAGTGGGAAATTATGGAGGTCAAATGATAAATGGAGTATGGGCCCAGATCCATCCCATAGTAGACCCAGTGGATTCCTGAAACCATCCTCTAGCAAGGTCATGACCTCTGTAACAGAGAACTATTAACCACTCAAAAAGCATCTTCTGGATGCTACTGGCTGCTATAAACACTAACAACATTACCATGAAACATCAAATGACCAGGCAACCGGAAACACTCATCATGATATGGGCATTAAACTCACAAAGTCAATTTTGGATTTGGCATAGGAACAGGGTACATGAATATTAGACACAGGTAGATTATTTTGATACTTACTCTTATTCATTCAACAAATTCAAATCTTCAGATTCAGTATCTCCAGAACAGGACATTCATAGACTTTCAGGTCATACTGCTTTTTCTCTGTAAAAGTCTTTTTAACAACTTGAGCTTTCTTTAATCTTTCTTTTAGAATATTTGTTTTGTGTCACTCAATCAGGTACCTGATAGATTTTTTTCAAAACTATTTTAAGTCCTTACATATAAGTTCTTTGCTATTCCTATGGATTGAGTTGCATCTTCCCAAAACTCATATATTGAAGACTTAACCCCTATATGTGACTATTTGGAGATAGGTCTTTTAAGATAATAAAAGTTAAATGAGGTCATAAGGGTGGGGCCCCAATCCAATAGGACTGGTGTCCTTATAAGAAGGAACACCAGTGACCTCTCTCTACACATGCACAGAGAAAAGGCCATACAGAAGATACAGTGAGAAAGAGGCTACCTGTAAGCCATGGCATCCTGTCATGGTAGCCCTAGCAGACTAATACGGTGATACACAGCATATATTTGGACACATGGTAATTATTAAATAAAGTTTTATCAAACTAGTTAGAGTTGAAAAATAAAGATTAAAGTGTCTAAAACAGTTATGAAAAAGAAGAAGCATGTGCAATAAAGAACAAAATAGGATATTCTGGCTGTGAGTAAGCAAGAAGTTTTTACATCCAAATATTCTGTATGTGTTAATTGCTTGTAACCTTGAAGATATTTCCCTTTAGGAATAATATGATACTTGCTAGTTAAATTTAGCTGGGTCAGATATTTTCATAGTCCATTCTCTGCTCCCACCTCCCTTGGCCATGATTATTTTATCATTGAAATTTCAGTATAAATTCTATTCCTTGTAGAGGTTTTTTTCTCTCATCACAATATCTAAAATTGCACCAGGCACTATCCCATTACCCTATTTTATTTTCCTCATAACGTTTATCTAACTTGAAATTATCTTAAATGTTTTCTTTTTGTTTTTGTATCTTCCAGTAAAATATAAATTCCTTGTTACCTTGTTTTTGTGCTCACTGCAGTATCCCCAGCACCTAAAAAACATCATAGGGACTCAATAAATATTGTATGAGACAAATATTTTTGGACCTGACTGCAAGAAATCTTTGAACCAAAGATTTATGGCCTACAATATGGCTTACATTTTGTATATTAACTTCAATTCTTCCAACATTTATCCCTTCATTTTTCTTTTTATTATCTGATTTCATCTCACTGTGTTATATATATATATGTGAATCATCCAAACTATTTTTGGAGTAAGGCAACATATAAATAAGCAAACAAAAATCAAGGTAGGTTTAGATTTCAGGAGATTCCCCCAAAATGTGTTTACTCTGAAATGAACATGAGGTATACCACAAAATAAGTATTTAAATATATATATTATACTATATATATTATATATTGCATTATATATTATATTATATATCTATATATTATATATGATATTATATATAGTTAGATACTTGTTTTGTGGTATATTTCAGGTTTATTACAGAGTACATATATAATATAGTATATAAATAATTATATAACAATTTAACACATAATAGTGTGTTAAATAATATATATATAATATTTTATATAATAATATATAATATTTTATATTACATAATTTATACTACCTAATATTCTTAGATACATAAGAAAGGAAGAATATACTATATACTATATATAATATATATACTAGTTTGATTTTTCTTGTTCTCTGTCACCCCCTCCTCCTTCCATGATCCATTATCTGTATTTTTCTGCCTGGCTTTCTGTCCCTCAGGGGTGGCCTCCAGAGCAGCATTGCTCAGGTTCCCTGCCATCTGGCTCCCAGTTGGATTCAGCCAATGACAGGCACCCACAGGAGCCTGGAGGATGGGAAAAGATGAAGATTGGGTATTTATCATCCTAAGCCCATACCCGCAGTCCCTTCCTGCCTTGGCACTGGTCTGACAGCAACTGTGCTCCCCTGTGACCTCAGATCCCATCAGACCACCTTTCTTCCACAACCCCAACTTCCATCATGTGTCAGGAAATCCTTCCCTCCTCCTACCCCCTCAGACTTAAGGGTGGCAATGGCTCCCCACTGCTGCTGATTTCAAGGGGCTTTACCTTTTGGGATGCCTTAACCCTGCTCCACTACTCTAATTAGTTCCTTCAGCTGTCTCTCTCTAGTTAAAACCTTTGAATATGCCATTTCATTCCTCCCAGGAACCAGGCTGAATTTAATAATGGAGAGATCTTTGGCTGTGTTTAGGAAAAATAGGGAAGTGGTGAAACTACTCCTAAGCATATAATCAGCCAGTAAATATATTAAAAATGTAATATATGTAAGGCACCGTGATCTTTTCAATAATAGCTATAATGTTGTATAAAACTTGATTCCTTTCCTCAAGGGAACATTTAAATAAAGGGAAAAATAGGTTACTCTATATATCCTGATGTTAAAAGGAACAATTTCTGTTGTCTCCATTTTGGCTGAGGTCCCCAAATATTAGAACAAAGGATATTAATATCTTTTCACAGTAATAAAGATGTGTTAGATCATCCTTTCTAAGAGATGACTCACAATATATCAGGCAACTCTTGGTCATCACTCACCTTGAAAGCACATAGGGATGGGGAGGGAGGGGATGTCAAGAGAACTTTATTGGGACACATTCCTGTGTCTTCTCAAACGTGAGAGATTTTCAGGAACCAGTATCTTACTCATGTCTGAAAAGTAGTCTAAATGTAAAAAGCTGGCTGAATCTTTGTTGGAATATTAAAAAGAATGTACCGTATTCTAACCAATGATGGTTTGTTTCCTGAAGCCACATGTGGTCTCTGATGATGAAGGAACATGATCTTGAATTGCCTTAAAACTCTATGCAATTTTTAAACAAGGAAAAATGGACTTGGGGAATCCAGGGATTGTGTGGGAGGTATAGGGAAAGTGCTCTGAGGACTGAAGCCAGAGTTCCCATTGGGGAATCTCTAAAGAGCTCTTCAGAGAAAGGATCAGCATCTGGATAGCTGCTCCCATGCCTGATTGCACATTTACCAGTCAAGCTACACCCTTGTACACTTTGCCTCTACCTTCTCTTTCATTCCTCCCTCAAAAGGAGCCCTGAGACCACAGTAAATGGAGGAGGAAGAGTGGAAGAGCAAGGTGGGGGACATAATAAGATTTCTGAGCTGTGGGAGAAAAAAATTATTTCAATTGGATGAGAGATTTAACACTTAATTATTAGATTGGACTGTATCTTTTACTAGAACTAGAAAATGAAATAACTAGTTCACTTTGAAAATAATGAGGAAGGATTTGGGATCAACCCAAAATATCTCAAGGAGTGAGAAAAGGAGATTCGACAGAGCACGGAGAAAATAGAGTGATGAAAGAATAGAGTTGCTTTTTGATTGGCTGGCCTCTACTTAATCCGGTTTATTCAGTAATAAAGGGGTCAACACTTTGATTGAAGGAGGAATAAATGTGATCCTAGAAGACCTCAAAATTACAATTTGGCTTGAATAAAAAAGACTATATCTTCTCAAGCAGGAGATATAACCATGTTAATTAAATTGACCAATTCCTACTAACCTATTGGTCAAAACCATATTCAAGATGAAAATTTTATTTAGTTTGGCTGAGAAAAATTTTCACCAAATTGCCCAAGGAATTTCAAGATTCTACTTAAACTCGTAGCAAAGTTTGTAGCATATTTTTAAATATCATTGCTGCAAACCCTCGACTTTGGCTTTTTTTTTTGTATACCAATATTATCATATGATTTTAATTCTTCTGCATCCAGGATCCAGGTAATTCGAGCATTAGACATGCAACTTAAATATAGTAGTAGTAGTAGTAGTAATAGAAGTAGTAGTGGCAGCATTATGATAATAATAATTTTTAAAGTGTTATGATATACAAGGCAAAGTGCTAGGTGCTTTGCATGTGACATTTTTTTTTAATTTTAATAATCCTAGATGATGTTAAATAATAGTGTTTGAATTTCTAATATGTCCTTAAAATGCCATGAGATCTAAGTAAAGGAAAAAAGAACAGGTCGAAGCCATAGAAGATCATTAGTTTATAGCCAAAGCAGATTTCAGTGAAACTGGGTCTTATGAATTTTCCCTTTCCTAACACCTAACACAGTACATGAAATAGCTGATATGGAGTAGACCTTTCGATACATATTTTTTAAATGAATTGATGTTAAGTAAATGTTGAATGAATATCTACAAGACTGAATTTTTTATATCTTTGTAATAGAGGTTAGGTAATAAAAATAGAATTCAAATTCTTAAAATTACGCATATTTCAAGTAAATATAAATTCATATCCAGCTATTTCATCCCCATTCATTTTAACACTATTTATTCACTGCTGAAAGTGATAAACATTCAGCTCAACAATTAAGGATATTAAAATCTTGACAATGATAATGCCCTAACTGAGGTTAATTTGGGATCTATTAAAATCTGATTGAATTTTTAACTCTGCGAGAGGGATATTAATATTCAACAAGATTTTTTTTTCTCAACTAAAAGACACAAGGCAATCTAACAGTAAGGACCTGATCTAAATGAATGAAAGCTGTGAAAAGGGAACTGTGGCTTTTAGCAACAGTTATTAAGCAATAGTGATCTGCTTAATTAGAATTAAGTAAAGGAAGTTGTCCTTTTGCACCATTCCAGAAGCGTAGCCTGAGGTATTTGGCTGTCTGTCCATTCTATAGATGAAGCAAACAAACGTCCTCAAATTCAAAATTCAGTTCTAATTGTCACCTCCTCCATGAAGATTTTACTGACCTTCCCAGACCAAGACATTGTTTCTGTCCTCTTGCTTATACTTTTAAATTAGTAAAGAGTTTAACTACAAAAATAAAAATAAATTGAAATTGAAGGAGGACACAGAGCAACAAAATACAGTAGGTTTTAGTCACCTACGGAGTAGTGTCATAAGTTCATCCCCCAATTTCATTTTAGAGCAGAATCATGCATACAACATACAGATTTCCAGATTTCCATACAGAGAGAAATGGCCAGCTGTTGATTTAACATCTTTTCCAAGACACTTACAGCTTGCTTCTTGTTCTTGATAGCTGTAAAAACGAATCCAAATATTAAAGGACTGTGGTGGTACTTGGGATACGCACAACTGCTAAGGATTCTTAGATGACATGTTCTCGAGAAGATCGCGTATTTTTGAGGAAAGGTCAGAGTTTGAATTGTAATGTCTGTTGTTTGTATTCAGCAGAATATGGAAGACAAGTGGATCTACAGACTCTGGGGCCACTTCCCCATCATCTCAGCAAATGCTCTCTCTCCCCTAGCCCCACACACTCTACCTTCCCTCAGTATTTGATGGGAGTGCAAACGAGGAAAGTTTTATGTGAACACATATACATATTTATTGAATTATCCAAAAGACCTAAAAGTGGGGGAAATTATGACAAAGCTAATATTGGGAAATAGAAGACAGCCTAAATGAAGAATGATCCTGAGATCTCAAGCTATACATTAGACTGGGTGGAAGGAGGGCTGAAAGTAAGGAAATGATCTTGTGCATTACACTAGACTTTTCTAATGGGGATAATAAAACCAAATGTCCAATTGTACTTTAGAAATAGCAGTGATTTTGTGGGAAACATTTAAAATAATCTTACACTTATGGCACACAACTATTTTTATAATAAAGTGCCATCTCTCTTTTGCAAAGAGAGAAGCTGAGGGAGAAAACACAGTATCATCAGCTGGCTCCAATAAGAATTATTGAGAATTAACTCCAATAAGAGTTATTCTAAATTTTCCAATTTTTCCAATTATTCCATATGTCCGTGGCTTATCATGTAACTGAGTCCTATGTAAAAATCTGTGACTGGTAAGAAAGATAGTTAAGTTTGGACCCAAGATTTTGCACTGAAGCGTTGACACTTTAGACTGGGTCTTTTCTACTCTCTTTTAGTCATGGTTTTTTCCTCCTGCATTTGGAGACAATACCTTACAGAAACTGAGAGATAATTTACAACACTATATGTAACTACTTGGCTACAGTGCCAGATAGCTGGTATGACTTAACAAATTATGGCAGTATTTATTGTGGCTGTCTGGATTGGCACTGGAAAACAATCACATCTTTTAGTCACATATGATTCAACGAAAGAGTCTGGAGAAACAGTGCTTAAGAGATGAACTGTTAGATAAGATGTGAATTCAGTAGTTCTCTAGGCTCCAGTTTTGATAGAGACATGCCCTTAGGTTGCCTCCATGGAATAGTCTTAGCTATTACACTGATCCTAATAAATAATAAAGTGTGGCTGATACAAAAGTAATTTATATTCATGGATTAGCTGGGTGCATAGGTTTAATAATATTGACATTACAGTAACATTCTTAATAGCACATTGTCACAGCATCATCTGTTAAGTATTTCTTCCCAATGCATTTCATACCCTGCCTAATAATAATTTGTTAAAGGCAATGTAGCTGCACATATTAATTCTTTCGTAAATGTGAACATCACATTCTTGAATGGCACATGACTTAATTCATGATAACTTGGGTTGTGATTATATGAATAGAAACTCGGCCTCATCTGAATGGGAAGAGTGCACATTTGTAGCCTTATTACAGTTGGGAAATTGAAATGTGAAAGGAGTGACAACTGCTAAGATCTGCAATAGAAAACATTTGACTAAATGCAGTGTAACTGTTCTATGTCACCCTTGCCTCTCATCCTTTCCTGTTTCATCCTCTGACTCTGAAATGTATAGCAAAATAGTTGAGAATGAAATGAAGCTATGGATCCTCTTCCTCAGTTACCTAGATTATATTTAGCTGTCCATTTCACCTTGGCTAGTTCAAAATAAAAATTGTGGCACTCAACCAGTCAAATTTTTTGTCTCTCTTACTTATAAGAATGCCTTAAGTTTCATTCCCTTATTCAATAAGAATTTATTGATCACCTGCTGTCATATGGCACTGGATTAGGCACTGTAGATCCAAGATGAAAGACAGATATCCTGTCTACAAAGCATCATAATCAAGGATGCAGATTTTATAACAAATTAGAGATTGAAAGGAAAGATCATAGGCAAGCTGCAGCAATAGCTGTCAAAACCTCTAGATACAACATGCATCTACTTATGATTTTTAAAAACGAGTTGTTTGCCTTCTAAAATTATGTCACCAAATACAACAAAATACAAGATTGCATAAGGGTGCTTTAAATAGTTGATGTCAAATGTGGTAGACAGGTCTGATTCTATGTCTTCCTAACTACTCATGCTAGAAATATTGTTAAGACCCACAAGAAATATTTCTTCCTGTCATGTGTATTCCCATTTTAAATTATTTTATCTCTTGTACTATTTGTGATTTTGCATACTTTATACAAATTATCTCCTAGACAAATTTATCAATTTACACTTCAATTGGTTTCCCCATCTCGTTGAAAAGCATCAATAGAAAGGTGACAAACAAACAATTCACTCTTCTTTCATTTGTATATATCAATGATGTCTTCATTGCTCTACAGGTAGTATGAATAATATGAGTTAGAAGGATAGATCCTCTTGTCTCAATTTTTCATCTCTCTTCACAGACAGATATAGTTTTCCTGGTTTTCAATCTCAATTCTTTCAAAAAAAAAATAACAAATTGATCTTAAAATTTATGTTGCTATTCAAAGGACCAAAAGTAATCAAACCAATCTTGAAATAAAAAGAGAAGCATTAGAGAATTCAAACTTCCCAAGTTTAAAAATTACTACAAAGCTACAAGAATCGAAACATTGTGTGATATTGGCATAAGGATAAGCATAGATCAATCTAATAGAATTGATAGTACAGATATAAATCTTTACTTTTACTATCAATTCATTTTTGACAAGGATGTCAGGACAATTAAACTGTAAAAATAGTCTTATCAAGAAAAGGTGCTAGGACAATTGGATATTCACACACAAAAGAATGAAGTTTGACACCCTACCTCACAGCATGTACAGCAATTAACACAGAATGGATTAAATATCTAAATGTAGGAGTTAAAACCATAAAACTCTTAGAAAAAAACCATTGGGGTAAATCTTCATGACCTTGGGTTAGGCAATGATTTGTTAGCTATGACACCAGAAGAACAGGAATAAAAGAAAATGTAGGTAAATTGAACATCTTCAAAATTGAAACTTTTGAGCTTCAAAGGATATCATCACAAACATAAAGAGATAATGCACAGAATGGGAGAAAATATTTGCAAATCACATGTCTGATAAAGGACTTGTATCCAGAACATATAAGGAACTATTATATTGTTAGCAATCAGGAAATGCAAATCAAACTACAATGAGATATCGCTTTACACTCAATAGGATGGCTATAATAAAAAAGACAGATAATTAAAAGTGGTGAGGATATGGAGAAATCAAACTCTCGTATACTGCTGGTGGGAATGTAAAATAGTGCAGCCACTTTGGAAAACAAATAGCAGTTCCCCAAAAGTTTAAACATAGAGCTACTATATGATCTAGCAATTACACTTCTACATATATATTCAACAGAAGGGAAAATATGTATCTACATGAAAACTTGTATGAGTGTTCATAGCAACAGTATTCATTATAGTTAAAAAATTAGAAATAATCCAAATGCCCATTAACTGATGAGTGGCTTCTTTCATTCAGCATAATATTTTCACTGTTCACATGTGTTACAGTATATATTAGTTCTTTATTTCTTGTTATTGCTGAATAATATTCCATTGTATGGAGGTAAGAGAGTAAGTAAGAGGCTAAAAAGGAGAAATCAGAACACTGAAAACTAGTGAAGAAAGTACTTTGAGGATAAAAGAATAACAAATTTGCACCCCAATGTTCATAGCAGCACTATTTACAATAGCCAAGACATGGAAGCAACCTAAGTGTCCGTCGACAGATGAATGGATAAAGATGTGTTTTGTGTGTGTGTGTGTGTATACACACACAAGGCTGTGTCCTTGTATTTTGGGTTTTTTTAAAAAATGAATGATATTATGGCCTATAGAACATGCATGGAGAAATCTAATGACATTGGAGATGGTGATGGTGTTGAAAAGAGGTAGGTAAATTGATGTATAAGGTAGTGGGAGGGTATAGAAGTTCTCTTCCGGCTGCTTCTGGGGTTTTTTTGTTGTTACTTTCCATCTTGTAGGAGTTTTAAAAGATTTTTTTTTTAGAACAGTTTTAGGTTCACAACAAAATTGACTGGAAGGTGCAGAGAGTTTCTGCACATGCACAGCCTCCCCCATTATCAACATCCCCTCAGAGTGGTACATTTGTTACAATTGATGAGCCTACACTGAGTTGCATCTGTTTTTATCAACGGAATATGAAACAAGCTTCTGAGCTGTGAGTGAGGAGGAGGAAAGCAGATTGAAAGTTTTAGATGTGAAATATTCTCCTGGACAATGAGATAGTGAACCAAATGGAAAAATGACTGAGAAAACTTAATGGAATTGACACTCACTATCAAGGGCCCATTGGCCAGGTCATAAATTCAATTTGAGGCCAGACATTGTAGTTGGCGGATTGTGATTGCCTCATTCCTTTCTTTGAAAGGAAGCACATAGCAGGAGAAGAGTTGGAGTTTAACAAAATTGGATTTTTACCAGTTGTATATGACAGAGGGGGAGACACAAGACAGTAAGCGTTTATACAAGAGAATATGATAATGATGGACCACCCAATCTGAGCTTCCTTGGTTGAATCCTTGGGTGCAGAACCTGTGGATAAGAAGGGCTGACCATACAGAGCTTATAAAGAAGTACAGTCTGCATGGCTCACTCAAGTTTACAAGCTGTGTTTATAATCACAGATGTGGCTGGCCCTCCACACTTCCTACAGTAATTTGGAAAACTTAAGACAACATGAATACATGAAACATTACATCATCAAAAAGGAAGGATTTGAAAGTTTAACCAGTTCATCTAATTTTTTTATTGGTGCAAGGAGGTAAATCAGAACACCTGATCATGTTGTGCTGTGAGATACTGTATTCATTAGCATTATTTCCATTTCCTTTGATTATAGCCAAGAGCTTTATGCCCCCATGCAGAATACATAAGGCCTGAGTATCCACTTGCCAATGGACCACTGGATGGGATGAAGACAGCTCATTCTTTATTCCACTTCAATCCCTGGCCTGTATGGTGGTACTGTCCACAAGGGGGTGACACAATGCCAAGTATCCTTGTGATTTTTATGACCTGGACATCTGTCTAGCATGTATTAGACTAGGACCACAGGTTCTGCCACAGAGGTCATGGAAAAACTGCCAGATGGTAATGAATTTTAGCCACTGATGACTTCAGCTGGATACAAACAAATGACCTAAGGGGATGAGATTCCATATCTTACTTCAAATCCTTTCAAGCTAACCTCTCCTTCCAAGATATGATTACAAATGCAACATTAATGCAGAAATAGACTTGAAGCCATGGAGTAGCATTAAGATAAATAATTTGGATAACATGGCCAAAATTAAACACTTCGATACTGAACCAAATAATTCATGTTTTTTGCTAGCCTCTATACTTCTTTCTTTCATCTGAGACAGAAACAAGAATAGTAAAAATCTACCACATTTGTTGTCCTCTTTTGTTAACCCCAAAATAGAAAATGTTATTATAATTATTGTATCACTCACAACAGTCACAGAATAATGTATAATAAAATGACACTGGAATTATAGCCAAAGGATAGAGTGTTTTGTTAAGACAAATTTAATTTTCTAATAAACAGAGTTGTTTTTATTTGTTTTGTTTTTGTTTTTATTTTTGCTTTAGTTTCAACTCTTACTAACTTTTCCATGTTTATAAGTAATTACCTCAATAATATAGTAAATGTAAATGAGTTTTTTATAGTGTCTTATGATCATAATAATAAATCTTTATTTGGAGGGTGGAAGGAACTCTTTATACATGAGCTTTATTTTTTGCTCACTTTAATAAGTGATCGAATTTCTATATATTAATATTAATTCTATATTAATATTATAATTAATTATTATAATTTTATAATTATATGAATATAATGCTATATTGGTGCTAATTATAGAATATTAATATTCTATATATTAATATAGAATATATATTCTATATATTAATATAAAAATATTCTATATTTTTTGTCTTTCTCCCAAAAATGAGAAGAGAAAAATATTAATTCACTTATGGTCATGATTAGTTGGTATCCAACTAATTCCTTTCAGCTAATTAATCGGTGAATTAGTGTTATTGTAATGGCAATTTTATGATCTCTGAACTCACTTTCTGTATATAAATCCATATGGCAAACTGCACTAGATCTTGGTAGGAACTGCACAGAAAGAATATGGTAGACAAAGTATCAAATTCCCACTTTTTAGGTACTTTTATTTAAACATATTGTCCAAATATGAGGACCCCATGCCATTTCTTCCACACACAAGGTGGGCCATAATGGAAAATCTCTTTCTTGAGAAATTATGGAGAGTCTCTGGCAAACAGTCCTTTCTCAGTGTTCAGCTGTTAGCAGTCTGGATGAAGGCTCAGTCTGAAATGTTGGTTTGAAGGCTCCATATTTGTAGGGCTAATAAGGAAATAAGATTTAAAAAATAATATCAAAAACAGTTTTGGGAGGACCTTCAAGATGGCGAAGGAGTAAGGCATGGAGATCACCTTCCTCCCCACAAATATATCAGAAATACATCTACATGTGAAACAACTCCTACAGAACACCTACTGAAAGTTGACAGAAGACCTCAGACTTCTCAAAAGGCAAGAAAATCCCCACGTACCTGGGTAGGTCAAAAGAAAAAAGAATAAAGAGAGACAAAAGAATAGGGACGGGACCTGCACCAGTGGGAGGGAGCCGTGAAGGAGGAAAGGTTTCCACACACTAGAAGCCCCTTCGCGGGCGGAGACTGCGGGTGGCGGAGGGGGGGAGCTTCTGAGCCACAGAAGAGAGCACAGCAACAGGGGTGAGGGGGACAAAGCGGAGAGATTCCCGCACAGTGGATCGGTGCCGACCGGCACTCAACAGCCGGAGAGGCTTGTCTGCTCACCCACTGGGGTGGACGGGCGCTGGGAGCTGAGGCTCGGGCTTTGGAGGTCAGATCCCAGGGAGAGGACTGGGGTTGGCTGCGTGAACACAGCCTGAAGGGGGCTAGTGCACCACAGCTAGCCGGGAGGGAGTCTGGGAAAAAGTCTGGACCTGCCTAAGAGGCAAGACACCATTGTTTCGGGGGCTGTGAGGAGAGAGGGTTCAGAGCACAGCCTAAACGAGCTCCAGAGATGGGCGCAAGCCGCGGCTATCGCTGCGGACACCACAGACGGGCATGAAACGCTAAGGCTGCTGCTGCAGCCACCAAGAAGCCTGTGTGCGAGCACAGGTCACTCTCTACACCTCCCCTCCCAGGAGCCTGTGCAGCACGCCACTGCCAGGGTCCCGGGATCCAGGGACAACTTCCCCAGGATAACACACAGCAGTCCTCAGGCTCTTGCAACGTCATGTCGACCTCTGTCGCTGCAGGCTTTCCACACATTCTGTACCCCTCCTTCCCCCTGCCTGAGTGAGCCAGAGCCCCCTAATCAGCTGCTACTTTAACCCGGTCCTGTCTGGGTGGGAAACAGATGCCCACAGGTGACCTACATGCAGAGGCGGGGCCAAATCCAAGGCTGAACCCCAGGAGCTATTCCAACAAAGAAGAGAAAGGGAAATTTCTCCCAGCAGCATCAGAACCAGCAGATTAAATCTGCACAATCAAATTGATGTACCCTGCATCTGTGGAATACCTGAATATACAGCGAATCATCCCAAAATTGAAGAGGTGGACTTTAGGAGCAGCTGTAGACTTGGGGTTTATTCTCTGCATCTGATTTGTTTCTGGTTTTATGTTTATCTTATTTTAGTATTTAGAGCATCTTATCACTGGTAGATTTGTTTATTGAATTGGTTGCTCTCTTCCTTTAATTTATATATATATATTTTTTTCCTTTTTCACTTTTTTGTGAGTGTGTGTGTGTATGCTTCTTTGTGTGATTTTGTCTGTATAGCTTTGTTTTTACCATTTGTCCATTTTTTTTTTTTAGTATAGTTTTTAGTGCTTATCATTAGTGGATTTGTTTATTGGTTTGGTTGCTGTCTTTCTTTCTTTTTATTTTTTAATTACTTTTAAATTTTTTATTCTTAATAATTTCTTTTTATTTTTTATTTTAATAACTTTATTTTTTTCTTTCTTTCTTTTTCTTTCTCCCTTTTCTTCCAAGCAGCATGGCTGACACGGTCTTGGTTCTCCAGTCGGCTGTCAGGCCTGAGACTTGTAGGTGGGAGAGCCAAGTTCAGGACATTGGACCACCAGAGACTTCCTGGCCCCAGGTAAGATCAAATGGCAAAAGCTCTCCCACAGATCTCCACCTCAATGCTAAGACTCAGCTCCACTCAACGACCGGTAAGCTACAGGGCTGGACACCCTATGCCAAACAACTAGCAAGACAGGAACACAACCCCACCCATTAGCAGAGAGGCTGCCTAAAATCATAATAAGTTCACAGACACCTCAAAACACACTACCAGATGTGTCCTGCCAACCAGAAAGACAAGATCCAGCCTCATCCACCAGAACACAGGCACCAGTCTCCTCCACAAGGAAGCCTACACAACCCACTGTACCAACCTTACCCACTGGGAGTGGACACCAAAAAAACGGGAACTATGAACCTGCAGCCTGTGAAAAGGAAACCCAAAATGCAGTAAATTAAGCAAAATGAGAAGACAGAGAAATATGCAGCAGATGAAGGAGCAAGATAAAAACCTGAAAGACCAAACAAATAAAGAGGAAATAGGCAGTCTACCTGAAAAACAATTCAGAACAATGATAGTAAATATGATCCAAAACCTTAGAAATAGAATGGAGAAAATATAAGAAACGTTTAACAAGGACCTAGAAGAACTAAAGAGCAAACAATGATGAACAACACAATAAATGAAATTAAAAATTCTCTAGAAGGAATCAGTAGCAGAATAACTGAGGCAGAAGAATGGATAAGTGACCTGGAAGATAAAATAGTGGAAATAACTACCACACAG
The DNA here is from genome assembly GCF_000442215.2 of Lipotes vexillifer. Classification (NCBI taxonomy): domain Eukaryota; kingdom Metazoa; phylum Chordata; class Mammalia; order Artiodactyla; family Lipotidae; genus Lipotes; species Lipotes vexillifer. Next base: position 26,773 of record NW_006770652.1, read on the forward strand.
CAGAATAAAGAAAAAAGAATGAAAAGAATTGAGGGCAATCTCAGAGACCTCTGGGACAATGTTAAATGCACCAACATTCGAATTCCAAGGGTTCCAGAAGAAGAAGAGAAAAAGAAAGGGACTAAGAAAATATTTGAAGAGATTATAGTTGAAAACTACATGGGAAAGGAAATAGTCAAGTCCAGGAAGTGCAGAGAGCCCCATACAGGATAAATCCAAGGAGAAACTCACCAAGACACATATTAATCAAGCTATCACAAATTAAATACAAAGAAAAAATATTAAAAACAACAAGGGAGGGCTTCCCTGGTGGCCCAGTGGCTGAGAGTCCTCCTGCCGATGCAGGGACATGGGGCTTGTGCGTCCGGAGCCTGTGCTCCACAACAGGAGAGGCCACAGTGGTGAGAGGCCTAAGTACCACAAAAAAAAAAAAAGGGAAAAGCAACAATTAACATACAAGGGAATCCCCATAAGGTTAACAGCTGATCTTTCAGCAGAAAGTCTGCAACCCAGAAGGGTGTGGCAGGACATGTTTAAAGTGATGAAAGGGAAAAACCTATAACCAAGATTACTCTACCCAGTAAGGATCTCACTCAGATTCAATGGAGAAATTAAAACATTTACAGACAAGCAAAAGCTAACAGAATTCAGCACCACCAAACCAGCTCTACAACAAATACTAAAGGAACTTCTCTAAGCAGGAAACACAAGGGAAGGAAAAGATCTACAATAACAAACCCAAAACAATTAAGAAAATGGTAATAGACACACACGTATCTATGATTACCTTAAATGTAAAAGGATTAAATGCTCCAACCAAAAGATGTAGACTGGCTGAATGGATACAAAAACAAGACCCATATATATGCTGTCTACAAGAGACCCACTTCAGACCTAGGGACACATACAGACTGAAAGTGAAGGGATGGAAAAAGATATTCCATGCTAATGGAAATCAAAAGAAAGCTGGAGTAGCAATTCTCATATCAGACAAAATAGACTTTAAAATAAAGACTATTACAAGAGACAAAGAAGGACACCACATAATGATCAAGGGATCAATCCAAGAAGAAGATATAACAGTTGTAAATATTTATGCACCCAACATAGGAGCACCTCAATACATAAGGCAAATGCTAACAGCCATAAAAGTGGAAATCGACAGTAACACAATCATAGTAGGGGACTTTAACACCCCACTTTCACCAATGGACAGATCATCCAAAATGAAAGTAAATAAGGAAACACAAGCTTTAAATGATACATTAAACAAAATGGACTTAATTGATATTTATAGGACATTCCATCCAAAAACAACAGAATACACTTTCTTCTCAAGTGCTCATGGAACATTCTCCAGGATAGATCATATCTTGGGTCACAAATCAAGCCTTGGTAAATTTAAGAAAATTGAAATCATATCAAGTTTCTTTTCCGACCACATTGCTATAAGACTAGGTATAAATTATAGGAAACAAATCTGTAAAAAATACAAATACATGGAGGCTAAATAATACACTACTTAATAACTGAGAGATCACTGAAGAAATCAAAGAGGAAATTAAAAAATACCTAGAAACAAATGACAATGAAAACACGACGACCCAAAACATACTGGATGCAGCAAAAGCACTTCTAAGAGGGAAGTTTATAGCAATACAATCCTACCTCAAGAAACCAGAAACATCTCAAATAAACAACCTAACTTTACACCTAAAGCAATTAGAGAACGAAGAACAAAAAAACCCCAAAGTTAGCAGAAGGAATGAAGTCATAAAGATCAGATCAGAAATAAATAGAAAAGAAATGAAGGAAACACTAGCAAAGATCAATAAAACTAAAATCTGGTTCGTAAAGAAGATAAATAGAATTGATAAACCATTAGCCAGACTCATCAAGAAAAAAAGGGAGAAGACTCATATCAATAAAATTAGAAATGAAAAAGGAGAAGTAACAACTGACACTGCAGGAATGCAAAAGATCATGAGAGATTACTACAAGCAACTCTATGCCAATAAAATGGACAACCTGGAAGAAATGGAAAAATTCTTAGAAAAGCATGACCTTCCAAGACTGAACAAGGAAGAAATAGAAAATATAAACAGACGAAACACAAGCACTGAAATTGAAACTGTGATTAAAAATCTTCCAACAAACAGAAGCCCAGGACCAGATGGCTTCATAGGTGAAATCAACCAATCTTTGAATAATCATTAAGTATTAGTTGGAAATTGCTTAACTACCCAAATGTAGGAATATTCTTGGGCAAACCAAAAAATAAAAAAGGAGAGTCCAATCTGAAGGACTAATATCCTGGAAGGATGAATAAGGATTATATAAAGAAACCAAAATAAATAACAACCACTGTGTAAGAGAACATAAAGTAGAGAGGCATGGACTCAAGTGCTATGGAGAGTGGTTATCAAAATAATTAAGGAACCCAAAGAGTTTTCTTTAAATGTAAGCTAATCTGTTGACTTTTGCCACTTTTAATAAGTTAAAGCAAGATTTTAAAGAATTCATTAATTCTGTTTTAAAATAATGATAAAAATTCATTTTATGTTAACCATAATATTTATTTTGAGGAAACATAATTTTATCAAAATGAAAAAAATAAATAAAAAGAGACATTTTTTCAAATCTCTTTAATGTTGGGCTTAACAGAAGTCAGGTGGATTCTCCTATCTGCTTCTGCATTCATTCTGTCGAGATTCCACATGTCAAGTAACCTCTGGAAAATTCCACACTATAACCCTGAGAAGACAGAGAGAAAGGCTAATAACATCTTAGTCTATTATGAAAATAGTTTTGATTTCATCACTGATCCCCTGTAGGATGTAAGAACCCCAGGGTCACTGTTCCACACTTTGGGAATCTCTCACATAGGAAATTTGAGAAATAGAGAGTGATAAGATCAGAAGAGTAGGAGAAACTTTAATGGGACATATTTTGTAGTGTGCATACTGGATGAAATTCAAGTTTAAAGACTTGGATTTGAGACTTCATGAGTCATTTAAACCTTTCTGCCTTTCAATTTCATTGTCTCCTCTATGCAAATTTGCTATAAGAATGTAATTAGCCAGCTTATATATAAAGGCTTTGTGAACTATAAAGCCTTTTATACCCACTATTATTTTTGTTTAGCATAACCTTGAATTGGGATTCAAAGGATGGATAATTAACATGTGGATGTCTAGATCACAGAGAGTGGAAATATTCTATTTTAGTACTATGTCTAATGATCACTTTAGTCCTCATTTCATTGCCCTACTGAAATATTTGACACTGTTTATTTGTTTCACTCTGTTTAAACACTTTCTTTATTGGACCATCCATCAGAATTCTGCTCCCCATTTTCTTACCTGGCCACTCCTCCTCAGTCATCTTTGCTGGCTCCACCTGTTCTCTCTGAGCAACACCATTGACCTTCCCCAGGGCACTGGCCTTACCCTCCTTTCCACTCTGTCTACACTCCTCCCTAAGCAACCTCATCTCATCTCATGGCCTTAAATAGCATCTCTGTGCTGATGAATCCCAAAGTTGCATCCCTAACATGAAAAACCAGCTGCCTATTTTGCATATCTACTTAGATGTCCACTGAGAAGCTCATACTTCATAGGTCTAAAAGCAAACCCTACATCCACCTTACTGAGCAATCTCCTATTCCTGTTCCCATAGTTTACAGGACTCCTTGACCTTCTAACACACCCTTCAGGCTCTGCCTCAAGTCCTTTTTACAGCCTTTCTCTCTACTTACAGTTCTCCCTCCAAACACACCAGTGGCTCCCTTTTTATTTAATCTTTGCTCTAATGTCACTTTCTCAGTTAGATCTGTTTAAAAACTGCAAGTTCATTAAAATTTGCAAATCTTTGCTCCCCACTCTTTCCTGCCATGTTCTATCCTATGTATTATCAATACTTTAGCATAAATTATATACTCAAAAATTATATATTTATTTACTTTTTATTTGTTTTTTTTCCCCCTTGGGCACCAATTTTGCTTATTTTCTTTCTACATAAGCTCCATAAGGACAAGAATTCTTGCTTTATTCACTGATCTCTGTATTCCCAGGTTTTAGAATACATAGTGCAGCCAGGAGGCTCTCAAATGTTTGTTTAATGTATAAATATCTAGATCAAAATCTGAGGGGCTGGCATTAAGGAGCAGAAAATGTCCCTGGTGAGGCCAGAAAGGCAAAGAGGGAAAAGTGGGAGGAGGCAAACCTGGTAAGTGTAAACTGAGCCTGACCAGAAAAGGGTTCATGCTGTAGAGCAGTAGATGGAAATGTGTTCTTAACAACGATCAAAGGTTACCTCAAAAAAAGCTTTCATAGTATGTTGTGGGGTCTTCTTCCATGGAGAATGCTTGAAATTGAGAGGCTTTTCTCAGCCATTGTTAGGTTAATAATTAAGCTACCTGAAGGCAGAGGCTGAATGAAATCACTTCTTGGTTCTATGTCCTGTGATATATGAATATGAATTCCAGCTTGAAAACAAATCCCTCATGAGTCAGTATGCACCCAATCTATTACCTAACATATACAAATATATATAAAATTTACGTTAGATAAGCCTATTTTTGACGGACTGTTAATAATAGAGTGAGAGGGACTGAGTGAGAATACAGATTGAGGAGGATTTGAATTATCTTCTATGATGGTTAGTAAGTTATTTTTTAAGTTATATTTTGGTTTTACCAACTTGCCATAAATAATGTCAGCAACTAAATTTCAATTTTTTAAAAATATTTTGATGGTTACCACACTATTACAAAGCATTTCCCAGTTCTCAATAAAGCTAAAATTTTCAACAAGGGAAAACTTGTAGGGCCAAGTTTAGAGGTTAAAAACTCAGTAATGAATGTTCTTGTTCTTGTGGGTTATCTCAGATCCTTAGAATTATTTTAATGTCATTTTTAATGTGAATTTCCATGCTATTTTAATTCATTAGTCATGGGCTATCATTTTTCGAAGTAATTACTGTAATTTCATCAAATGACATAATTATAGTAAATACTTTGATGTAATGACCATAAATATGGAAAAAGACACACAAAGGTGTAATAATGTTACAAACTAAGATATTAATGATGTGTAAAGACAAATTATGATGACATTTATGACATGTAATAACATCACAGAGTTCTATGTTTATATTGTATAAAGAATAATGATATAAATAGAATGTAAAATTACATCATGTAGACTAATTTATTTTATAAATAGTATAGAAACTTGAGAGCTCGATAAGCCTTCAGGTTCAGATTAATAGATCATTGCCACTTTTAGGCATTCCTCCCTTTGAACCCTAATAAATGACTCTGTTATTTTATTAAGGGTGAAAACATTCCCTCTTAAAAGCATGGACATAGACACAAAGCAGAAACACAAAATTGAGAAACCTTGTTTAGTGCTTGAAAAAAATATTCATTTGAAGAGTCAGAGAAAGTAGCTGTTTGGAATAAAAGTCAATGTTTGGTCCATATTGTCCATGGAGACTAACAGGTCACATCAGTAGTTTCTTAAAAAAGAGACAGCTTGACCATTTGGCACTTACCAAAGCAGACACCTATTTAATTAAACAATTTCTTCTCTTGTCACATTATTAAGCTTTATGTCCATGAAGAAATAACTTTGCATGTCTACATTCTGACTATTGGAATAATGTGAAAATAGGCTTCAAAGAAAAAGGAAAGAAAACCACAAGCTTGAAGCAAAGTCTAATTTTGTGAACTTAATTAGTTCTTGTTGTTAGACTGAGGCAGAAATGTATCTTAAAAATAATTCCTGCTACAAAGCTGTATCTTAGAGTGAAAAATATTATGAACATCAATTAGTTTAGTTATGATATCATTAGTGATCAGCATCTTTATGATATCAAGAGAAACCCAATGTCAGAAGATAGCCTTTTCCTAATAGATTAGTTGAAAGATTTTTTTTGGAGAATTCCCTTGGTCTGATCACATCCTGAGGCTGGAATTTAGTAGTCTGAGATAGTCATTCTCTTTCCTTCTATTCTCTAGTGCAGTTCAAAGACTCTTTCCACTCTGCAGCCTTAGTGTTCTTCATGGCCTTGATAAGGTTTTAGGGTAAGGTATTTTTCCTTCCATGGACACATAATTCCACGTGACTATAGTAATAATTTTCTCAACTGTTTTGCCACTTTTCACTGTGGGCTGCCAAAGCTCCATTCACCAATAATAAGTGGATTATTCTTGTTTTTTTGTTTGCAAAACCAATCAGACCCAACAGTAAATGTACAGATTCCTATTTCCTTGAAGGTCTATTGCTTACAATCACTTCTGATCCCAATTTCTGCCTTGGTAAGGGTTCTTAATTGCAAAGAACAGAGTCTACTCCAGCTAGTTTGAGCACTAAACAAATTTGTCATACTCTGGAGTTCATTAATCTGCATAAGGTCCAATAAATTAGACTCAGAAGCTACACCATCAGGAAAAAATCCAAATATGCCACTGGAACGCTTACAGGCATAATACCACATCCACAGACACAGTGTACCCCTTCCCTGGGAAGATGAGAATAGAAACTTGGAAAGCTACTTCTAGGACCTCTGTCCCTGCTACCTCTGATAACTCAATGCCCCTGTGCCACATTCCCTGACACAGGTCATCAAAATGAGGAAGGCCTCTTTCCTCACTACAGGGTGCTCTCTGCTACAGGGAAGTCATCATCTTGTTCCATCTGATTGTTGGGACCTAGATTGCATGGCTGTGTCTCACCTGCAAAGGAGACAGAAAGGTGAAGTCCTGGCCTCGAACTTGGAGAAGAGAGAATCATAATGCAGAAAGCTACCTTAAAATATAGAAATGGTTTACAAAAGTTTCGGGGCTGACTTAAACTTCATTCATGACCGCTATATCTGGGAAATACTCCTTGGGACCTCAGGTTTAGAAAACATGTAGAGATATTTTAAAATGTTCCAAACCATCTCATTCAAGCTTTATCATTCGATTAAATTTAAAAAGCACTTGGATGCTTTGGAGTGCCTCCCAGTATGTCTCAGTGACTCTGCTGTTTAGAAACAGGGTGTGGTGCTTGCTTCGGCAGCACAGATACTAAAATTGGAACGATACAGAGAAGATTAGCATGGCCCCTGTGCAAGGATGACACGCAAATTCATGAAGCGTTCCATATTTTTTAAAGCAATTATACTCCAATAAAGATGTTAAAAAAAAAAAAAATCAGGGTGTGGTGATGGAGATGAATATACAAATAGACCCGGGTCTGAATGGGTCTGAGTTGCTAAAGTAAATCATTGTTCTAAACTAAATGCCATTACACTTTATGAAGTTTCATCTGTCATCAGGCTCCCAATATCAGTCTAAAATGCTACCATAGGACTGAGCAATTCCACTCCAAGGTATATATCCAAAGAAACCCAAAACACTAATTCAGAGAGAGGCATACACCCCAATGTTCATAGAAGCATTATTTACAATTGCCAGGGTAAGGAAGCAACGTAAGTGCCCATCAACAGATGAATGGATAAAGAGGATGTGAGATGTATATAACGGGATACTACTCAGCAAGAAAAAAACAACAAAATTTTGCCATTTGCAGCAATATGGATGGACTTGGAAGGCATTATGCTAAGTGAAATAAGTCAGACGGAGAAAGGCAAATACTGTATGATATCACTTATATGTGGAATCTAAAAAATATGACAAACTACTGAATAGAACAAAAAAGAAGCAGACTCACAGCTATAGAGAACAAACTAGTGGTTGCGGGGAGGGGTGGGGGGAGAGGGAGGAGCCGTATAGGGGAGGGGGGAGGGGGAGGTATAAACTACTGGATGTAAGATAGGCTCAGGGATGTGTTGTACAGCACAGGGAATATAGCGAATATTTTGTAATAACTGTAAGTGGAAAGTAACCTTTAAAAATTGTATAACAAAATTTTAAAAATTAAAAAAATTAAAAATAAGTGCATACATAAGATATCTTTGATTTCTACTAAATTACTAGGGTTCACCACAACATATCTGCCACATATTGACTGATTTTTCTGTAACATGAGTTCAGCCACAGTTTCTCAAAACAGTATGTCAGGTAGGGTAGTCAGTACCAGTCCGTCACTGTGGTAGCCCTGAACATTAGAATAAGCCTCTTTTAGTCAATGATTTTCATTTTGGAGAAGATGGTCAAGTGATTCAGTATCACAGCTAAAATATGTTAAGTGTCCACACTTAGCTGAAGACCATGTTTCTGGACGAAGTTGCTCTCTGGTCTAGCTCAAATTTTAAGTAGTTTTCCCAAAACAAAAGCTCACCTCACAGTCCTTCATACTGAGCATTCTGACAGGTTGAAACACAAACAAAAATAGAAAGAAAAAATAATCCCCCCCCCAAATTTACAGGATTTTCCAGATGTTTGGGCGTGAGGTAAATCATTAAAATCTACGAGAAATTTAGTCTCCTGTCATGAAAAACACAAGGTCTACTTTGATAAAACCTAGCTAAGAAACTGAGGAAAGAAAGTCAGAATAAAATAATTTCCAAAGCATTGAGAAGCTAATAGGTGAATGTTTCAGAATGTAGATATTTAGCAAAAGGATGACATATACAGAACTTGCTGGTAACACTGGAGAGTACAAAAAAATTATATTTTTAGTGATTGCTAGTTTTCTACAGCAGAATATGCTCTTAGGTCTACTATCAGTGTTTCCAGGACAGATGTGAAAAATGATCCAATCCCAATTTCAACTCCATTTTGCTCTGTTTTTTTTTTTTAAACCACATTACATCAATAGTTTCCTAATCACTAGAATTACTTGCCATTCGAAGCCTAAGTAGTGTAATTGTAACCAGCTCTTTTATTTTCCACTTTATGCCATTTTAAATTAGTTTTATAGCAACCAACTGTTTTGGAGCTTTGATTGAAAGCTCCACTTTCTTTAGACCATCTTTAATTAAATGACATCTGAATGGGAAGATTTTCTGAATAGGTTAGTTAGAACAATGGATGCTGCCAGATCTCCGCATCAAATATTAGGGGTGCTCCAAGGAGGCATTAAACAGCCCAGAATGGTCAGTGTATTTAGAACCTGTGAATTCTGAACCTGACTCAATTCCTGCCTTCCTGTGTGCTGCCCTTGACAGATAATCTAACCTCTCTCGCTTCTGTTTTTATCATCTGTTGAATTAAGGATGGTGGAACAGTATGCTTGTCAAATTGCCATGCTATGACAAGGGGTATGTTTGAAACTCACGGAAAGTGTTTTGTCTATCTCCTCATCAAAATGAAACAAGCCCCTATTGTGTTTTAAGGGTGAACTCAATTGTCTGATTTATGCTGTCACATGTTTGCAAAGAGTGTAAATTGATTTTCACTCAAAACAGACTGAAAAGCTCAAGTTCTTGCCAAACTCGAAATCGCTAACCTGTCTGGAAAAGCTCACCCAAGCCTATGGAATCTGAGGGACTATAAATGTTTAACTTAGATGCTTGGAGAAAGCGACTCCAGCCAGAATCATTCCACAGAGGCAGGCTAACTGTAAGCTACACAAACAAACAAACAATCCTCCCAAGAGTGCAACAGTCAGTTTTCCTCCAAATTGATTAAATTTCAGTACAACTAGACTGAAGAATCTTCACACATATTTGTTCTGAGAAAATTAATTTCTCAAGGCAGATCTGCAGAGTTTACACAGGCTAATTTTTTTTAGCGGGGGGAGTACTTAATAAGTGTAGTTGACTTGGGGTAGACTTGGAAGTTCCTGAGCGTTGGGAAAAACTCAGTAACATCATGACTTGCTATTTCATTGCATTTAAACATCGTGGCCAAGAGCTTAATCTCAGCTATGGACAACCCTGGGTTTGGAATCCAGTTCCACATCTTAATAATCTGTGCTTACTTTCATCACAGGGCTGCTGTGAGGGTTATCAAGGAGAGGTTCACAATCAGATGCACATCATAAATGATGCGTGTTGTTCAAATCCACTGAATCACTTTATTCTTAGAGTTATTTTTAATGAGAAAGATGTAAATATGCTCTACAATTTTCGATAGTGACCCACCACTCAGGTTTGTCCAGAACGGGGATTTTTCAAGGATGTGGGATGTTCAAAGCTAAGAGAAGGAGAGTCCTTGGCAAACTGGGATGGTTGTCACCACAGCTTTTACTAAGCAGCTACTTAGACACAGTGAGTCAAAATTGTGCCAAAAGTTAGTGCAACCCTGGAAAAGAATCAAAACCCACTGTACGCTTTTTACTTGACCATTTAGCCCTCAGTGTCATAAACATGACAGCTATGAGTGCAGTCCTCTCCTGCATTTAATTATTCAACAAATGAGATGAACAAAAAAGGAACCAGATGTTTCCACAAACTTTTATTGAAGATATATTATGCGCACAATGTGGTTGAAATGATAAATACATGACTCCATAAGTGAGAAAGTGTGATAGATGCTACAATAAAGGTAAGTGTAAAGTACAGTTGGGAACAAATTTTGGTTTATTTTCAAGATCATAGTGTGAATATTTGCTAATGTCTGCTTCCCTCAAGAGATTATAAACTCCTTGACAACAGGACATGTGCATGTCTTCTTCACATATAAGTCTACAGTATCTACAACTGTGCCATGTAATAACCACCCTGTAATCATTTATTAAATAAATTGTTATAGGACATTGAAAGTATGCTCCTACAGCACACTGTCATAGCATCATCAACTGAGTATTTCTTACAAGAAATATGTTGAAATCTGAAAGATGTCCAGATCAAGACATTTGTCAGGCAATGTATACACACATGCATGCATGAATATATAATACATATATTTGTGTGTGTTTGTGTGTGTGTGTAGGTCAAGGAAGAATATGAACTAAAAATAATGATTTGAGTATTGTCAGCATAGAGGAGCAGCATCTACACTTATCCATTCAGACATCGTCAGTGGATAAGTATAGAAAAAATAATAGAGTGATTGAAATGTCTTGTTTTAAAAATGTTTTAATTTTTAGAACATTTTTATATTTACAGAAAAATAGTCCATTAACTTTGTTCACATTCCCTTAGTTTTTTTCCTAATGTCCTTTTTCTGTTCCAGGACCCCATCCAGGATACCACATTTTAGATGTCATATCTCCTTAGATTACTCTTGGCTATGAGAGTTTCTCAGACTTTCTTTGTTTTAGTTGATCTTGACAGTTTTGAGAAATTCTGATCAGGTATTTTGCAGCATGTCCCTTTATTGGGATTTGCCTGTTTTTTTTCATGATTAAACTAGGGCTATGGGTTTGGGGGAGAATGACCATAGATGTAAAGTGTTATTTTCATCACATCACACCAAGATACATACTATCAACATGATTTATCACTGTTGGTATTGATTCCAATCACCCGCTGAGAGTATTTGTCAGATTCCTCACTATAAATACGTTTTTGTTTTGTTTTTATTTATTTATTTATTCATTTGTTGGCTGCGTTGGATCTACGTTGCTGCATGCGGGCTTTCCCTAGTTGCTGCGAGCGGGGGCTACTCTTCGTTGTGGTGTATGGGCTTCTCATTGCCGTGGCTTCTCTTGTTGCAGAGCATGGGTTCTAGGCGCACGGGCTTCAGTAGTTGCAGCACGTGGGCTCAGTAGTTGTGGCTCGCAGGGTCTAGAGCACAGGCTCAGTAGTTGGGGCACACAGGCTTAGCTGCTCCGCAGCATGTGTGATCTTCCCGGACCAGGGCTCGAACCCATGTTCCCTGCATTGGCAGACAGATTTTTAACCACTGCCCCACCAGGGAAGTCCTAAATACATTTTTAAAATGAGACCTTACAACACATAAAAATTTTCCTTAAAATTATTTAATTTCTTCAAGAAAATTCATTGAAGTGAAACTGAAAGATTTGCTGAATAGAGAAGAATTTTTTTATATGAGGCATTTGCTTATAAAAACTTTTCGTGCTATAGCCATAAACTTCTACTCTTTAAGCCCCTCCTTTGGTTGGCATTGTAAATTGGAGAACAATCTAGCCCCAATGCATACACTGTGGTTAGGACCGTCAATCAAGATGCCCTGACAAATCTTGGCTAAGAGATAAATGCTTATTTTGCAGATGAAAATCATTACCTTTACCCAGGTATTTGAATCTTGAGTGGAGTAATGCTGAAATAGGAAATATTGAAAGCTGATTCAATGAGTGTGGCGCTCCCAGGAAATTGTTCATTAATTCTAGCTATCTAGTTCCCCAAAGCTTTTCCAATTACTGGCCTTCTGATTCCAGTTCTTTTTTTTTCTTGGATTTTGTGATCTACTCTATTATCTTTTCTTTTCCTTAAGCTTTAATAGAGTTTGTTTCTGCTGCTTACTGTGCAAAATCATTAACTGATAGAGTTATTTTAAAATAATGAGGAAAAACTTAAAAACTGGTGGCATTATTTTCAACTACAATTTCATCTTTAAACAAATTCTATTTCTTCCTTTCTCAGCTTGTGAAAATTCCCTCCCACTTCCTCTCCTCCCTTCATTTTTGTTAGTTGAGCTATTGTTTTTACGGCTTATAAAAACCATAGACCATAAACTGAGGTTTATGACCACAGTGATCAGGAGGGCTTAGTTCAGCTGGATAACAAGCAACCATAAATCTTAATGGCTCAACAGAAAGTTTTCCCCTTACTCATGCTGTCTGTTCATCACAGGTCAACTGGAAGCTCTGCTCCCTCTCTTTACTCAAGGATAGGACCTGCATATTCCTGAGAGACACGAATCTTCAGGATTTGAGAAAAAAAAGTCAGAGTTCCTGTGGATTCTTGGGAATTCTCCTAAATCATAAGTTATTCTGTGTGTTTTATCATACTCTACATATTTTAAAATCACAAGTGACCATGTCAATAAAAAGTAAATCATTTTTTGTGATGTGGTTACAGTAAAACTTTCAGAGGTTTTCTTTGAAAAGAAAAAGATTCTGATGATGGGTATAAAGTTCATTTTTGGTGGGATGATCATGTTCAAAAATTAGTGGTATTGTTTACACAACTCTGTGACTCTAGTGAAAAACCACTGAACTGTATATTTTAAAGGGGTGGATTTTATGGTCTATAAATTACATCTCTTTAAAGCTGTTATAAAAAAGAGAGAACAGGTAATATTAAAAGGATTAGTTTATTATTATTATGAACCAATATATTGTAAAAAGATTTTATTTCTCTATTTATATTTATATATATATATTATATATTCTAATATACAGGCAAACCTAAAACATATTGCAGGTTTAGTTCCAGGCCACCACAACAAAGCAAATATCTCAATAAAATGAGTCACACGAATACTGAATAAAATGAGTCCCAGTCCATACTGAAGTTATTTTACACTATACTATAGTCTATTAAGTGAGCAATGGCATTATATCTAAAAGAAGTACATATCTTAATTTAAAAATATTTTATAGTTAAAAAATGCTAACCATCATCTGAGCCTTCCACGAGTCCTAATCTTTTTGCTGGAGGTGGGTTTGAAATATTATAAGAATTACCAAAATGTGTCACAAAGACATGAACTGTGCAAATGCTCTTGGAAAAATGATACCTATAGACTTGCTCAATGCAGGGTTACCACAAGCCTTAAATTTGTAAAAAATGCTATATCTGCAAAGTGCAATAAAATGAAGTGCAACAGAATGAGGTTTTGTCTGTATATTTAATATAGTCTATATAATATATAACATATAGATTAATATATATAATATTTTCACAGTATATTGGTTCATAATATTAATAAGCTATACTTTATTATATATGATAATATATACTTATAAACATATTTATTATAAGTTGTAGGTAGTATATAATAAATATATATACACACATACAGAACTGACATGTGAAAACTATACTTACCTGATATTGACATTTGGTAACATTAAGCATTTAAAAAAGAATCATTAATACAATATAAGTACCAAATAAAAATCATTTAAATAATTGACCATAAGTTAGACAGATAAGACCCCTACCAAAATTATTATTTTTGGGTATTGGATTGAGACCTGCTACTTTTGGATGAATGTGAGCCTACTTATCTGTGAATCCTAGCACATATTAAGGAAGTGATCATTTATGACAATTGATGCACATTAGTCCCTTGAAGTACCTTTTAGTTTCCCAGTATCTCCAGTTCCCTTTGAGTCTCTCTAGTTTCTCTAATTTCCCTCAGTACTGTGAAATTCTGAGAGCATATTTTTTTTCTAGCATCATTCAATATCAGATGTTCTTTGTCTTACTTGGTGCAAATAGGCTATTTACATTTAATGTAATTCCCTACATTATTAGGTTTTTGTCTACCACCTTATTATTTTTAAGCTATATTTATGGTCCATCTCTATATATTATTTCCCTTCCCTTTGTATTAATTAACAGAAAACTTGTAATCATTATTTCCATCTATTAATTTGTTAGTTATATATTCCAGTTAATTATCTAACTATTTCTTGTTATTTATACTTTCCTTTTCCTGGCTACCTAGAGATTACAACATGCAGACATGGCCTGTTACAATGTAATATAAATTAATACTTTTACTACTTTACTATACTTCCTGAAACTTATGGCTTTTTAGTCAGTTTATCCCCTCCTATCTTCTGCATTATTATTCTCTTGCATTTTGCTGTGCATACATTTAAAATATCATAACACATTATTATTGTTGTTTTGAACAGTCAATATTTATTTCAACTGTTCACATATTTATCTCTTCTATTGCTCATTCATTCCCTTCTGCATCTCAATGTATCTGGGATCATTTTTATTTGTTCTGAAGGATTCTAATTTTTGTTTGTTTGTTTTGTAATGTTTTTTGTTTGTTTTAGCATAGGCCCACTGTTGAAAATTCTGTTTTGTTTGTCTGAAAATGTTTTTACTTTACTTTCATTTTTGAAATAGATATTCAAAAGCTTTTCTCTCAGCACTTAAAATGCCATTCCACTTTCCTCTGGTGTTATTGTTTCTGTTGAAAAGTCAGTTGTCAGTTTTACTGTTGCTACTTTGAAGGTAATGTGTCTTTTTCCCAATGGCTATTTAGATTTTCTTCCAGTCTTTGGTCTTCAGAAGTTTACTCCAATGTGACTAGGTAGGTTTTTTGTGTGTTTATCTTGAATTGGCCTTTTCTTAGCTTTCTGAATCTGTCAGTTGTATTTTTTTTTTTTTATTCCCAAGGGTTATGGTTCCACTCCTTTCTTTCTTCTTCTTTTTCTGAATCTCCAATTATATGTAAGTTAGAACTTTTAAGGGTGTCCAACATATCTCTTACACACATTTTTTTAAATAAAAGATTTATTGAGATACAATCCATGTACCATAAAATTCACCCTTGAAGACATTAAATTAAGTGCAATAAGCTAGTCACAAAAAGACAAATACTGTATGATTCCACTTATATGAGGACTATAGTAGTCAAATTCATAGAGACAGAACGTAGAATGGTAGTTTACAGAAGGTGGGGGAAGGAGGAATGAGAAATTATTGTTTAATGGGTATAGAGTTTCAGTTTTGCAAGATGAAGAAAGTTATGGTGATGGTTGTACAGTAACATGAAAACACTTACTATGATTGTACCGTGTTCAGGTGTACACTGAACAATATACCTACAATGGCTAAAATGGTAAACTTTATGTTATGCATATTTTAGCACAATTTAAAAATCACCTTTTTAAAGTATGTTATTCATCGTTTCACTCCATTCTAAGAGCAACCATCACCACCATCTAAGTTCAGAACATTTTCATCATCCAGAAAAGAAACCCTGTACTCATTAGCATTTTCTCCTCATTGTCCTCTCAAGCAGGCACTGGCAACAACTAATCTAATTTTTCTTTCTGTGAATTTGCCTACTTTAGACATTTCCAATAAATGACATCATACCATATGGGATCTTTGGTGACAGACTTCTTTCACTTAGCATAATGTTTTTAAGGTTCACCCATGTTGTAGCATGTATAAGTACTTCATCCCTTTTTATGGTCAAATGATATTCCATTGTATGGATCTACCATATTTTGTTTATGCATTCATCAGTTAATGAAAATTTGTATTGTTTCCACTTTTTGGTTATTCTGAATAAAGCTACTATTAATATCTGTGTTCAAGGTCTAGTGGGGACATACATACCCACTTTTCCTGGGTATGTATCTAGGAGTGAAATTACTGGGATGTATGGTAATTCTATGTTTAACTCTTGAGAAAATGCCAAACTGTTTTCCAAAGAAGCTGTACAATTTTATCTTTCTACCAGCAATGTAAATTTTCCATATCCTTCCAAGACTTATTATTTTAGCTATATTTATGGGTATAAATTGTTATGTCATTCATTGTAGTTTTGATTTGTACTTTCCTGATGGCTAATAATATCTTTTCATGTCCTTATTGATCATTTGTATATTTTCTTTAAAGAAATGTCTATTCAGATTTTTGTCCATTTTTAAAGCTGGGTTATTTGTCTTTTTATTATTGAATTGTAAAGATTCTGTATATTTTCTGGATACAAGTTGCTTACCAAATATAAGATTTGCAAATATTTTTACCATTCTGGAGGTCATTTCACTTTTATGATGGAACCCTTTGAAACAGAAATTTTTTTAATTTTAATAAAACCCAAGTTATTTTTCCTTTTGTCACTTGTGCTTTTGATATCATACCTAAGAAACCATTTCCTAATACATGGTCACAAAGATTTATTCCTATGTTTTCTTCTAAGACTTTTATAGTTTTAGATCTTATATTTAGATCACTGATCAATTGTATATGTTGTGAGATAGGGGGTACAACTGCAT
Organism: Lipotes vexillifer; assembly: GCF_000442215.2. Lineage (NCBI taxonomy): Eukaryota > Metazoa > Chordata > Mammalia > Artiodactyla > Lipotidae > Lipotes > Lipotes vexillifer. The sequence continues at coordinate 43,554 of NW_006770652.1, forward strand.
TCTTTTGCATAGCTATCTAGTTGTTTCAGCTGCCTTTTTGATAAGACCATTCTTTCCCATTTAATCATCTTGACACCCTTGTTGAAATTAATTCACCAGAAATGTAAGGGCTAGTGCTATGATTTTTTCATTCTTTTTTTCTTTTTGATTTAATTTTTGTACATTACCTACTTTTCTGCTTCCTAGTTTTCTGACCCTATGTTCTGATCATTCCAATCTGTTACTAAATACATTCACTGGATTTTTAATATCAGATATTTAGTTCTAGAGTGTCCATTGAATTTTTGTAAATACCAAAGTTCTCCACTCTCATAAATTTGTTCTTTTTTCCCTTTTGTGAACATATTAATTGTAGTTATTTTTAAATCCTTGTGTTCATTCCAAGAACTGAAGCATTTGTTTTCTGGTTTTTTTCTCTAGTTCATTGTTTTGTTATTATTGTTGTTTTCTCTATTCATATTTAATAATATTTTATGCAATTATAGAATTACATATAAAAGAAACATAGAGATACAATGTAATATTATTTTATCCCAGAGACGTTTTCCTTTTTTTTTTTTTTTTTTTAAATTGAAGGCCTGCTTATGTCAATCAGGAATTCAGCTGGATCTGGAAGGATCCCAATTTTAGTAAGACTCAATCTACCCCTGGTTTTCCCTGTTTCTAGGGCATGGATTTCTGGGCCTTTGATTTAGAGGCTGTTGGGTCTTTGTCTCATTCATTGTATAATACTTCAGGAAAGGCTGTTTTTCCTTAAGAGTTTCCCAGGTCAAATTTCTAGCATACCACTTCTGATAACTCCAAAGTCTAACACATAATTTGAGGATAAAAAGGCCGTGGCTTGACATAGGTGCTTTCCCTCTGCAGGACTTTGTTTCCTAAGCACAGTGAGACTGCTTTACATTCGGTTAAAACCCAAAAAGCAGTGGTCCAGCTGCTCATCCTCACAGTACTCTTTGAAACGAACAGGTAACAAGTGAGGGTTCAATTGCTCTCAACTAATCCTTGTGCTTTTTCAATGCATTTCTTAGTTAACAAAACTAATTTTGAGAAATGCTGTATTCTGTGTCACTGAGTGTATATAATTCATGACGACACATAGAGGTTCATAGGGAAAAAAAACTGTTTGATCTTGTTTAATCATATATTTTCCCAACTTTTTAAAATTTGGAGCTCTATTTTTAGGTGATAGATATTAACATTTTGCCAAACACATTTTGAAAAATATTATGAGAAGAAGGGTAATATCTGGACCTAAGCATATCTATCTATGAATAATATGGTAATTGAGAATGTAGGCATATAGGTTTGTTTACCCGGGAATAATTTTAAATGTTTTGCAAGGATTTCATAATTCGATATGATAGTGCAAATTAAAAGTGCAATGATTGAAGGGGAAAAGAGGGGGTGGGAATGTTAAGCCAGGAATGAGTCATAAAGTGCATACTAAAATGAAGAGCACATTTTTTTACTGGCAAGCAATAAATTTCACTCAAGATTCTGATACCTAGAGTGGAAAAAAAATGAGGGGATGCACTACCAGAATGTTGTTTTTACTATCCTTAATTGTTGAGATGCAAAATTACTTATATTTTCACATATCTTAATAGATTCTTCACAATGATTTATTAAGGCAGAATCTATCAATATTGTTTTCATGTATGAGAACATTAACACTTAGGGAAATAAGAAACTTGACCAAGTTTGCACAGGTAAAAATGGCATTCAACTAATAGTTATTGACTCCATACAATGTGCCAGGCACATTACTGAATAAATTACAAGCTTATAGCATCTCTGAAGGACAGGTATTATGATCTATACTTTTTTGAAAATAAATAGGTCTCAAACATACAACTGGTTTCACCATAGAAGATTGGTTAATAATCCCATCTTCATCCTCAAAAGTATGAGTAGTCAAATTAATTTCAACACTATAGCTACTTGTGGGTAAAAAGGAAGGAGCAGGAAATTTTCTCCAAACTCAAGTTCCCAAACAATATTTCTAGAGCCAAACTAAATATAGCCCTTTGTTATGAACCTCATGCTTGTGTGCCTGCTCCCCCTCCCCAGATTCACATGTTGAAACTCTAACTTCCAGTGGTATGATATTAGGAGGTGGGGCCTTTGGGAGCTAATTAGGTTTAGATGAGGTCATGAGGGTAGAGCCCCCATCAGGATTAATGTCCTCATAAAAAGAGAAATAATCTAAAACTGACCCTCTCAGTTATGTGAGGATACAATGAGAAGACAGCCCCTGCAAGTCAGGAAGAAGATCCTCACCAGACCCTGAATCTGCAAGCACCTTGGTCTTAGACTTCTAGCCTCCAGAACTGTGAGAAATAAAATTTGTTATTTAAGCCACCCAGTCTATGGTATTTTTGTTATAGCAGGCTGAATTGACTGAGACAGCCCTATAAGTTTTGGAAGAGTGGATCAAGGTGGAAAATAAACAATATTAAGACAGGCATGTGATTTTGTTTCTAGCTTTCAATTGTTTCCAAAATTTAATAGAAAAGAAAACATTAAGTAGGCTGCTGGTGACAAATGGGCCACCGTCCTTAGCTTCTGTTGATACTTTGGTCTTGCCTTAATATCATACTGCTTTTGGGCTTTTGGTGTTGCCTGTGAAGTCTGGGATCAGCAAGGTCATCTTCCCTCTCTTTGTTAAAGGAAACTTGTTTAACTGTGCAGCAGTAGCTGTTAAAAAACAAAGAACAAACACCGAAGGGCACTTGAGTGTCTCAAGTAATCCATTCAACCAAAGTTGCATCCGAAGTTCATTAAACCTTTGATCAATACTGTCTGGGCATGTGCCCAAGTGAAGCAACTCAAAAAAAGAAAACAAAAAAAACTCATTCGCATTTAAGTCCTAAGTTCTTTGTCTTCACGAATAATTTGTATATGGCAGAATTGTATCTGTTCCTGGTAAATGCTTACTGACTCAGGTTTATTTTGCGATGAAGAATACCCTCCACAAAACTGGTGCCAAATATTCTTGCTTAACTCCTTCAGGTGAGAATATGGGAAGTGTATAGAATTTTTCTTAGTGCACTACTTTTGTGTTGGTGTTTCTCCTTTTTTTTAATTAATAGATATTTATTGGAGTATAATTGCTTCACAATACTGTATTAGTTTCTATTGTACAACAAGTGAATCAGCTATATGCATACATATATCCCCTCCCTCTTGAGCCTGTCCCTCATCCTACCCCTCTAGGTCATCACAAAGCACCGAGCTGATCTCCCTGTGCCATGCTGCTTCTTCCCACTAGCTAACTATTTTACATTCGGTAGTGTATATATGTGGATGCTACTCTCATTTTGCCCCAGCTTCCCCCTCCACCCCCGTGTCCCCAAGTCCATTCTCAATGTCTAAGTCTTTATTCCTGGCCTGCCACTAGGTTCATCAGTACCTTTTTTTTTTTTTTTGATTCCATATATATGTGTTAGCATATGATATTTGTTTTTCTCTTTCTGACTTACATCACTCTGTATGACAGACTCTAGGTTCATCCACCTCACTACAAATAACTCAATTTCGTTTCTTTTTATGGATGAGTAATATTCCATTGTATATATGTGCTACATCTTCTTAATCTATTCATCTGTCGATGGACATTTAAGTTGGTTCCATGTCCTGGCTATTGTAAATAGTGCTGCAATGAACATTAGGGTGCATGTGTCTTTTTGAATTATGGTTTTCTCAGGGTATATGCCCAGTAGTGGGATTGCTCGGTCATATGGTAATTCTTTTTTTAGTTTTTTAAGGAACCTCCATACTGTTCTCCATAGTAGTTGTATCAATTATATTACCACCAAAAGTGAAGGAGGGTGCCCTTTCACCACACCCTCTCCAGCATTTATTGTTTCTAGATTTTTTGATAATGGCCATTCTGACTACTATGAGGTGATAACTCATTGTAGTTTTGACTTTCATTTCTCTAATAATTAGTGATATTGAGCATCTTTTCATGTGCCTCTTGGCCATCTGCATGTCTTCTTTGGTGAAATGTCTATTTAGGTCTTCCACCCGTTTTTTAATGTAATTGTTTGTTTTCTTGATATTGAGTTCCCTGAGCTGTTTGCATATTTTGGAGATTAATCCTTTGTCCGTTGTTTCACTTACAAATATTTTCTGCCATTCGGAGAGTTGTCCTTTCATCTTGTTGATAGTTTCCTTTGCTGTGCAAAAGCTTTTAAGTTTAATTATGTCCCATTGGTTTATTTTTGCTTTTACTTTTATTACTCTAGGAGGTGGGTCAAACAAGATCTTGCTGTGGTTTATGTCAAAGAGTGTTTTTCCTGTTTTCCTCTAAGAGTTTTATAGTGTCTTGTCTTACATTTAGGTCTTTAATCCATTTTGAGTTTATTTTTGTGTATGGTGTTAGGTAGTGTTCTAATTTCATTCTTTTACATGTAGTTGTCTAGTTTTCCCAGCACCACTTATTGGAAAGGCTGTCTTTTCTCCATTGTATGTTTTGCCTCCTTTGTCGTAAATTAGGTGACCATATGTGCATGGGTTTATCTCTGGGCTTTCTAACCTGCACCATTGATCTATATTTCTGTTTTTGTGCCAGTGTCATACTGTCTTGATTACTGTAGCTTTGTAGTATATTTTGAAGTCAGTGAGCCTGATTCCTCCAGCTCCATTTTTCTTTCTCAAGATTGCTTTGGCTATTCATTGCTTTTGTGTTTCCATACAAACTTAAAATTTTTGTTCTAATTCTGTGCAGTATGCCATTGGTAGTTTGATAGAGATTGCATTGAATCTGTAGATTGTTTGGGGTAGTATAGTCATTTTCACAATGTTGATTCTTCCAATCCAAGAACATGGGATATCTCTCCATCTGCTTATGTCATCTTTGATATCTTTCACCAGTGTTTTATAGTTTTCTGAGTACAAGTCTTTCATCTCCTTAGGTAGGTTTATTCCTTGGTATTTTATCTCTGTGTTGCAGTGGTAAACGGCATTGTTTCCTTAATTTCTATTTCTGATTTTTCATTGTTAGTGTATAGGAATGCCAGAGGTTTCTGTGCATTGATTTTGTATCCTGCAACCTTACCAAATTCATTGATGAGCTCTAGTAGTTTTCTGGTAGCATCTTTAGGACTTTCTATGTATAGTATCATGTCATCTGCAAACAGTGACAGTTTTACTTTTCTTCCGATTTGTGTTCATTTGATTTCTTTTTCTTCGCTGATTGCCATGACTAGGACTTCCAAAACTATGTTGAATAAGAGTGGAGAGAGTGGACATCACTTTTATGTTACTGATCTTAGAGGAAATGCTTTCAATTTTCCACCATTGAGTATGATATTTTCTGTGGGTTTGTCACATATGGCCTTTATTATGTTGAGGTAGGTTCCCTCTATGCCCATTTTCTAGAGAGTTTTTTTGTTTGTTTGTTTGTTTTTCTTTTCGGTACGCGGGCCTCTCACTGCTGCGGCCTCTCCCGTTGCGGAGCACAGGCTCCGGACGCGCAGGCCCAGCAGCCATGGCCCACGGGCCCAGCCGCTCTGCGGCACGTGGGAATCCTCCCAGAACGGGGCACGAACCCATGTCCCCCGCATCAGCAGGCGGACCCCCAACCACTGTGCCACCAGGGAAGCCCCTTCTAGAGAGTTTTTATCATAAATAGGTGTTGAATTTTGTCAAAAGCTTTTTCTGCATCTATTGAGTTGATCATATGGTTTGTTTTTTTTTT
>NW_006770652.1:49292-98545 GCF_000442215.2 Lipotes vexillifer
ACAGGCTCCGGACGCGCAGGCTCAGCGGCCATGGCTCACGGGCCCAGCCGCTCTGCGGCACGTGGGATCCTCCCAGACTGGGGCACGAACCCACGTCCCCTGCATTGGCAGGCAGACTCTCAACCACTGCGCCACCAGAGAAGCCCTGATCATATGGTTTTTATTCCTTAATATTTTGGTATGGTGCATCACATTGATTGATTTGCATATATTGAAGAATCCTTGCATCCCTGGGATAAATCCCACTTGATCATGGTGTATGATCCTTTTAATATGTTGCTAGTATTTTGTTAAGGATTTTTACATCTATGTTCATCAGTGATATCGGTCTATCATATTTTTTTTGTGATAACATTTTTTGGTTTTGGTATCAGGTTGATGGTGGTTTTGTAGAATGAATTTGGGAGTATTCCTCCCTCTGCAATTTTTTGGAAGATTTTGAGAAGGATCAGTGTTAGCTCTTCTCTAAATGTTTGATAGAATTTGCCTGTGAAGCCATCCGGTCCTGCACTTTTGTTTGTTGGAAGATTTTTTTTTTTTTTTTTTGCGGTACGCGGGCCTCTCACTGTTGTGGCCTCTCCCGTTGCAGAGCACAGGCTCCGGACACGCAGGCTCAGTAGCCATGGCTCATGGGCCCAGCTGCTCTGCGGCATGTGGGATCTTCCCAGGCCAGGGCACTAACCCATGTCCCCTGCATCGGCAGGCAGACTCTCAACCATTGTGCCACCAGGGAAGCCCCTGTTGGAAGATTTTTAACTACAGTTTCAATTTCATTACTTGTAATGTCTATTTATATTTTCTAATTCTTCCTGGTTAAGTCTTGGAAAATTGTACCTTTCCAAGAATTTGTCCATTTTTTCGTGGTTGTCCATTTTATTGGCATATAGTTGTTTGTAGTAGTCTCTTATAATCCTTTGTATTTCTGCAGTGTCAGTTGTGATTTCTCCTTTTTTATTTCTAATTTTATTGATTTGCATCCTCTCCCTTTTTTTTCTTAATGAGTCTGGCTAAGGGTTTATCAATTTTGTTTATCTTCTCAAAGAACCAGCTTTTAGTTTTATTTATCTTTACTATTGCTTTCTTTGTTTCTATTTCAATTTCTGCTCTGATCTTTATGATTTCTTTCCTTCTACTAACTTTGGGTTTTCTTTGTTCTTCTTTCTCTAGTTGCTTTAGGTGTAGGGTTAGATTGTTTATCTGAGATTTTTCTTGTTTCTTGAGGTGAGATTGAATTGCTATAAACTTCTCCCTTAGAACTGCTTTTGCTGCATCCCATAGTTTTGGGTGGTCATATTTTCGTTGTCATTTGTTTCTATGTATTTTTTAAATTTCTTCTTTGATTTCTCAGTGGTCTCTTGTTTATTTAGTAGCACACAGTTTAGCCTCCATGTATTTGTGGTCTTTATGCTTTTTTCCCATAACTGATTTCCAATCTCATAACATTGTGGTCAGAAAAGATACTTGATATGATTTCAATTTTCTTATATTTACCAAGGCTTGATTTGTGACCCAAGATATGATTTATCCTGGGGAATATTCCATGAGCACTTGAGAAGAAAGTGTGTTCTGTTGTTTTTGGATGGAATGTCCTATAAATATCAATTAAATCCATCTTGTTTAATGTGTCATTTAAAGCTTGATTTTCCTTATTTATTTTCTTTCTGGATGATCTGTCCATTGGTGAAATTTGGGTGTTAAATTCCCCTACTATGATTGTGTTACTGTCAATTTCCCCTTCCATTGTTGTTAACATTTGCTTTATGCATTGAGGTGCTCCTATGTTGGGTGCATAAATATTTATAATTGTTATATCTTCTTCTTGGATTGATCCCTTGATCATTATGTAGTGTCCTTCCTTATCTCTTGTAACAGTCTTTATTTTAAAGTCTATTTTATCTGATACGAGTATTGTTACTCCAGCTTTGTCTTGATTTCCATTTGCATAGAATATCTTTTTCCATCCCTTCACTTTTAGTCTGTATGTGTCCCTAGGTCTGAAGTGAGTCTGTTGTAGACAGCATATATATGGGTCTTTTTTTTGTATCCATTCAGCCAGTCTGTGTCTTTTGGTTGGGGCATTTAAACTATTTACATTCAAGGTTATTATCGATATGTATGTTCTGATTACCATTTTCTTAATTGTTTTGGGGTTTTCTTGGGGGGGTCTTTTTTTTCTCTTGAGTTTCCTGCCTAGAGAAGTTTCTTTAGCATTTGTTGTAAAGCTGGTTTGGTGGTGCTGAGTTCTCTTAGCCTTTGCTTGTCTGTAAAGCTTTTGATTTCCCCGTCGAATTTGAATGAGATCCTTGCTGGGTAGTGTAATCTTCGTTGTAGGTTTTTCTCTTTAATCACTTTAAGTATATACTGCCTCTCCCTTCTGGCCTGCAGAGTTTCTGCTGAAAAATCAGCTGATAACCTAATGGGGATTATTTTGTATGTTGTTTTTTGTTTTTCCTTTCTGCTTTTAATATTTTTTCTTGAACATAATTTTTTGTTAGTTTGATTAATATGTGTCTTGTTGTGTTTCTCCTAGGGTTTATCCTGTATAGGACTCTCTGTGCTTCCTGGACCTGAATGACTATTTCCTTTCCCATGTTTGGGAAGTTTTCCACTATAATCTCTTCAAATATTTTCTCAGACCCTTTCTTTTTCTCTTCTTCTTCTGGGACCCCTATAATTTGAATGTTGGTGCATTTAGTGTTGTCCCAGAGGTCTCTGAGGTAGTCTTCAATTTTTTTTCTTTTTTTTTCCTTTATTCTGCTCCTTGGCAGTTATTTCCACCATTTTCTCTCCCAGCTCACTTATTCGTTCTTCTGCCTCAGTTATTCTGTTATTGATTCCTTCTAGTGTATTTTTCATTTCAGTTATTGTGTTGTCCATCTCTGTTTGTTCTTTAGTCCTTCTAGATATTTGTTAAACATTTCTTGTATTTTCTCAGTCTGTGCCTCCATTCTAGTTCCAAGATTCTGGATCAACTTTACTCTAATTACTCTGAATACTTTTTCAGGTAGGTTACCTATTTCCTCTTCATTTATTTGGTCTTGTAAGTTTTTAACATTGCTCCTTCTTCTGTGACATATATTTTTGCCATCTCTCTTTTTTTTTTTTTTACAAGTAGGATTGTGTTCCTGTATTACTTTGTGTTTGGCCTGAGGCTTCCAACACTGGAGTTTGTAGGTTGTTGGGTAGAGCTGCATCTTGGTGCTGGATGAGGACCTCTGGGAGAACTCACTCCGATGGATATTCCCTGGGGTCTGAAGTTGTCTGTTAGTCCAGTGGTTCAGACTCAGAGCTCCCACCACAGGAGCTTTGGTCCAACCCCTGGCTCATGAACCAAGATCCCACAAGCCACACAGGGTGGCAAAAAAAAAAAAAGGAGAGCAATAATGAAGTAAAAAGTAAAATTAGACTAGGAAACTAACAGATATGTTAGAAAGAATATAAAAATAAAACTATAGATGAAACAAAAACCAGAAGGTAAAACAGAACCACAATAGTAAAAAACAGGAGGAGGAAAAAAAGAAAAAAAGGCCTTGGCTGTGGAGGGTGGGGCCTAGTCAGGGGGGAGATTTGGGTGGTGGGCGGGCCTATGCTTAGGACCCACAGGGCTAGAAAAAGCCCTGGAGGGGGTGAGGGTGGGGCTTTGGCTCAGCAGAACAGAAAGGGCCCAGGCGTGCCCCCTTCCTCTGGTCTCAGAGGGTGGCGGACCCCACCTGGGAGCCCAGCAGCTCCCCGAGCCTGAGTGAGCATGGCAAATGCCCTCTGCTCCTCTCCTGCTCCTTGAAGGCCCCTCCCACCTCCCTCTCCTGTTCTCTCCCAGCCTCCCTCCTATGCCCCCAGGACCAACCCAGCCCAGAGGGGACATCTGCGGGCATTGGACCCAGCCTGAGAGCCAGGCAGACTTCCCCAGCCCATTGGGAAGGGGAAATGCTGGGCACGCTCCCTCCTGATCCAAGTCCCTGAGAGTCCCTCCAGGCATGGGAACCCCAGCCTCTCTTAGCCACCCCTCAGGGGTGCCAGTTCTGTCCGGCCTCCAGTTATCCTCCCCCCTCAGTCCCCCCAAGTCCTACCAGTTCACTTGGGGGTTCCTCCCATCTCCTTGGGCATTGGGGTCCCCCATCAGAGTCCAGCAGTTGCCCTAGTTGTGGGGAGATGCAAACTTGGCGTCTTCCCACACTGCCATCTTGACTCTGCCCTCCCCCGCCCGTGTTTCTTCTTCTACTTGTTCTTTCCATTTATTTATACATAAGGGTAGTTTGAATAAATCAGTGATAAAGGAAATCATATTCTAATACCAAGGGATAATTTCCTGTACAAATCTCATTTTAATAAAATTAAATGGAGGCCTAGTGAGGGAGAGAGGAAGAGGTTCTCAGGTGGCATAGAGAGAAAAATTTTTAATATATATATAAAAATAGGTCCCAGCTTTGTTATCAATTTATTTTATATATGAAATCCATTGATTATAAGTTTACATAAATGTACACATACTATGATATAATACATACTCCATGTATGCTTCTTAGTATGTTCTCTTTTATTTTATTTTATTTTATTATTTTATTGTTTTGGCCACACCACACAGCTTCAGGATCTTAGTTCCCCAACCAGGGGTGGTACCTGTGCCCCCTGTGGAAGTGCAGAGTCCTAACCACTGGACCACCAGGGAAGTTCCCAGTATGTTCTCTTTTTAATTTCCCATTTTTACTTGAGTTAGGTGAAATCTTCTCCTCTCTTATTCTAATATTGCCACCACCTCCCACAAACACTGGTACAGGGAAACCATCTTGTAATTTAGTATATAGACAACTATATATTTCCATGCTTATATAATTATATTAAATGGATAAATGTATCTGTCTATACAAACATTCACATATATGTGAGATTTTAAGGCCTTTGATTAGTTTACCAAAGTGGCATGATAGTAAATACACCATTTTTCTTTTTTTGATACACCTTTTATATCTTGCTCTTCTTTAACAAAAGTTCTGGGAAATCCTTTCAAGTCAAGTAGTGTGATCCTAATTTATTCTTTTTAATGATCACAAAATATTCCAAAATATGGATTTTACCATAATTTGTTCAATCATATCCCTATTCACAGTCTTCCCATTTGTTTCCAGGTTTTTTTTTTTTTTTTTGCGGTATGCGGGCCTCTCACTGTTGTGGCCTCTCCCATTGCGGAGCACAGGCTCCCACGCGCAGGTTCAACTCAACGGCCATGGCTCATGGGCCCAGCCGTTCCGCGGCCTGTGGGTTCTTCCCAGACCAGGGCACGAACCCATGTCCCCTGCATCGGCAGGCAGACTCTCAACCACTGTGCCACCAGGGAAGCCCCAGGGTTTTTTTTTTTTAACTCTAATAAGTGTGAACAATTCTGCAGTAATTATTCTTGTACATATTTCCATACACTTCGATGCTTTTAATTCTTTAGAATAGACGCCCTAGAGAGGAATTACTAGGTCAAAGTGTGTATCAGTTACTATAGGCTGGACAGTGTGACTCAGGCTCTGTCATCTTCTTGGATCCCCAGTTCATGGTCCTAATCAGCTGGAAGGAGATAAGAGCTAGAAGACACACTCAACATGGGAGGTTCATACAGGTCTGGCCCAGCAGGGGTACTGTTATTCATTGAATGCTTGTATCCCACCCCCAACATTCCTATGTTGAAATCCTAACTTCCAAGCAATGGTATTTCAAAGTGGAGCCTCTGGGAGGTAATTAGGTTTAGATGAGACCATCAGGGTGGGGCCTCCAGGATGGGATTAGTGTCCTTATAAAAAGAGAAGGAGAGACCAGACAACATACCAGTCCTGCTCAGTCACTGGCCAGAATTCAGTCAAGTGAGATTGGAAAAGATAATCTAACTACATTCCAAGGAAATAGAGAAAAATCAATTTTGGAGAGCAGTGGGCATTCCCTATCAATACGTGTGTGTGTGTGTGTGTGTGTGTGTGTGTGTGTTTCACTAAATAGCAGTAGTTTGTTTTTCAAAAAGTCTCTAATTTCACATTTCTTCCTGGCTTAGTATAGGTGTTATAGATCTTTTTAGCTTTGACACTATGATGATTGTAAAGTGATCTATTTTAAAATTTTAATTTGCATTTGTTTTTCTGACAACAAGTAAATTTGAACATCTTTTCAAATGTTTGTGGGCCACTTGGATTTACTTCTCTGTGAATTGCTAATTCATGTGTTTTGCCCAATTTTTAATTGAGGTTTCTGTTGATTTCTCATCAATTTGTAAGAGCTTTGTTACAGGTATTAACCTCTAAATCACAAATAACTTTTCCAAATCATTTTGTCTTTATGGCACTAGTGGTATCTTTTCCTGTAAAAATGTTACATTTTTAAATGATAAATTTTTTTTTTCTCTGACAGTTTCTAGTATACCACCTTGGTTAAAAAATTCTCCTCCATATACATTATGCATATTGTCTCCCACATTTTTATGAGTAATTTTACTGTACTTCTAAAATTTAAATATTTAATCTTATTTATCTTATCTTATTATAATCTTGCAATCTTTAAGCATATTATTCATGTTGAAGGAAGTAATAAACCGTGGGTATGGGTAGAGGGTAAATTCTGGATAGTAATACGGATTATTTCAAACAAAGTTTTGGGTGGAGCACTGACCTGTACAGATAGAGTTTAATTTTAATTTCTTACAAATGTATAAGGGTACCACTCTAAGTTTTTGGTTTCTCGGTAATATTATATTTCAGCCAATAGTAAAAATTTTCTTGTCATTTTTTTCCCATTGTTCATCTCTTCGAGCATGTGAAAATAGGCCAATGAAATCACCATAGAACCCTCTTGAGGTTTTATAAAGAAATGAACATTCACTATCCCATTGTAAAGAAGAGAAGCCTTATCCAGGCTTATCCAGGAACTGATCAAATTCTGTGAAATTCATCACTTCATCTCATAGGAAAAAATGTAACTATAAAAAGTAACTGCAGACTTAAAACCATGATAAAAGTAATAATAAAAATCTATGCCATTAAGGAAACTGTGAGATGGATGTGATGTCCCACACACAGACACATTTTTCTCTTCATTCCTTTCGCCTTTATGTTCAGGAAGTAATTGTGACCCATTGATTCTTTCCTTTCATTGTCAAAGAAAAATGTCAAGGTTAGAAACCACTTCCAGTCACATGACTCCAGAGCTATACTTTCCTTTCACTTTATTCTTTGAAAAGCCCTTTGCTTGGGCTTAGTAAGGCAAGTTGAGTGTCTGAGATCTAAAATGTCATAAAGAAATGCTCTTGTTAAAAAAATCACATTTCCATGAACAGAAATATTCAGAACACAAGGAGAGGATAGCACATTTTAAAATACCAGAGTAAACCATGGTATTCTTTCCCCAATCAGCTGTACACAGCTTCTGTTAGATTGTATGCTAACGGAGCCCTCACACACAGAATGTCACTGACATGAAGAAATTCTAAGAAAAATTTTTAAATGAAGTTTGATTTTCCTGGCAGACATTGCTAAAGCTATTCCAGTTTAGATGTTCTGAGCACAGCCTTGAATTTCAGCACTTCTCCAGTTTCAATCACTTCCACAGGCATATCTTTATTTAATCATTTCAGTTTGAAAGCATATTTGTTGTCCATTTTAAGCACATTTCTTTCATTATCACTTTGTCACCCCAAAATAGTATTTTCTTGAGGGCTCATTTTTATTTAGCAAAAATGACCATAATGCCCTTTAAAAGTTGTGAAATCTTCTTTTGAATATTTTCAAATACCTAGAGCTTCAGACTCAAAGATTTTCAGTGATTTAACTTGTATTCAAGTATCAGGCTAAAATATGTTAGAAGAAAGAAAATAGTGTGTAGGCTAAGGTGCTGATTTCTTAATTGTAAAAATTGGAACTACTCAAACAAACTAGTTTGGTAGGAACCTTTCCTGGGACTACTCTACTTTATTGAAAGCATTTTCTAGTGTAATAATTAATTACTGCCTCCTGAAGAGAGCCACCACAATTCAGCTGGTTTCTCCCAGCTTTGTGTTGTGCTTTATGTTTGGGAGTGGCTTGACTCTGTAACTTCTCTGATAATTATTAAATACCATTGCAGTCGACCTAGAGGTGTATCATACTCAGTAAGTCAGAGAAAGACAGACATTGTATGAGATCACTTGTATGTGGAATCTAAAAAACGATGCAGATGAACTTATTTACAAAACAGAAACAGACTCAGAGACATAGGGAACAAACTTATGGTTACCAAAGGAGAAAGAGTAGGGGCAGGGATAAATTAGGAGTTTAGGATTAACAGATATGCACTACTATATCTAAAATAGAGAACCAGGGACTTCCCTGGTGACTCAGTGGTTGAGAATCCACCTGCCAATGCAGGGGACACAGGTTTGATCCCTGTTCTGGGAAGATCCCACATGCCACAGAGCAACTAAGCCCGTGCACAACAACTGTGCTCTAGAGCCCACGAGCCACAACTACTGAGCTCATGTGCCACAACTACTGAGCCTGCACCCCACAACTACTGAAGCCCTAGTGCTTAGACCCCGTGCTCCACAACAAAAGAAGTCACCGTAATGAGAAGCTTGTGCACCACAACGAAGAGTAGCCCCTACTAGCTGCAAGTAGAGAAAGCCTGCGCAGCCAAAAATTTTAAAAATTTTAAAAATAAATAAAATAAAACAGATAATCAACCAAGACCTACTGTATAGCACTGGGAACTATATTCAATAGCTTATAATAACCTATAATGGAAGAGAATCTGAAAAAAAATATATGTGTATATATACATATGTGTATATATGTGAATCACTTTGCTCTTCACCAGAAACTAACACAACATTTTTAACCAACTATAATGCAATAAAAAAAATTTTTTTAACTATCACTGCATCCAGAGGTAATGAAAAATGTAATCATTCTGAGTTATATATAACTATCAATTACCCACTTGGGTTCTGGAGATTTCTGAGAAACTGAGGAAAGTTAAGGCTGCTCTTTCATGAAGAATGAATTGGTGGGTTGGTGAAGTGTTTCTTCAGCCCATGAAGGGACCTCACTCCAAGGATCAATTTCCTCCTTGTAGTGGTTATCTATTGCCGTGTAACAATACTGCCACGAACACAGCCCTTAAAAGTATGCACGTTCATTGTCTCACAGTTTCTATTTGTAGGAGTCTGAGTGGAGCTTGGTTAGGTTCTCTGCTTCAAGGTCTCACAAAGTTTGAAGTCAAGGTGTGGGTTGGACCTGTGGTCTCATCTGAGGCTGGATTAGGATCCACTTCCAAACTGTGGCTGTTGGTAGAATTCAGTTCTTTGCAGGGTCTTAAAGCCCTACTTTCTTGCCAGCTGTTGGCCAGGGGCTGCCCTGCATGCCTTGCCACTTGGCTCCTTATGTGGGCAGCTCATGATACGACATCATAGCTGGTTTCTTTAAAGCCAGTAAGAGAGGTACTTCCCTGGTGGTGCAATGGTTAAGAATCCACCTGCCAATGCAGGGGACACAGTTTCAAGCCCTGGTCCGGGAAGATCCCACATGCCATGGAGCAACTAAACCCATGCACCACAACTACTGAGCCTGTGTGCCACAACTACTGAAGCCTGCACACCTAGAACCTGTGCTCTGCAGCAAGAGAAGCCACTGCAGTGAGAAGCCCATGCACCACAATGAATAGTAACCCCTGCTTGCAACTAGAGAAAGCCCACACCCAACAATGAAGACCCAACACAGCCAAAAAAAGTAAATAAATAAGTAAATAAATTAAACAAAATAAAGCCAGTGAGAGAGAGAATCTTCTAGCAAGACCAGCCTATATTTTTTTCAGCTTTATTGATGTATAATTAACAAATAAAATTTTATATATTTAAGGTATACAACTTGATATTGGGATATACAGATATCAATATATTGTGAAATGATCACAGTCAAGCTAATTAACATTCTATCACCTCATATATTTACTTCTTTCTTTCTTTCTCTTTCTTTTTTTTGTGGTAAAAATACTTAGGACCTACCCTCAGAAAATTTCAAGTATACAATACAATTTTGTTAACTATAGTCACCGTGCTGTACATTAGATCTCCAGATCTTATTCATCTTGCATAACTGAAACTTTGCACTCTGACCAATATCTTCCCATTTTTCCCTTCTCCAGTTCCTGGCAACCACCATTCTACTCTCTGCATGTATGAATTTGACTATTTTAGATTTCTCATTTAAGTGGGATTATGCAGTAGTTGTCTTTCTGCATCTGGCTTATTTCACTTAGCATAATGTCCTCCAGGTTCATCCATGTTGTAACAAATGACAGGATTTTCTTCTTTTTAAAGGAATGTATATGTATATACATTCTCTTTTTCTATTCATCTGTTGATGGACATTTAAGTAGCTTCCATTACTTACCAATGAATAATGCTGCAGTGAGCATGGGAGTACAGATATTTCTTCAAGATCTTGATTTCAATTCGTTTGAATATACACCCTCCCAGAAGTGGGACTGCAAGATCATATGGCAGTTCCATTTTTAATGCTTTGAGGAATCTCCGTACTGTTTTCCATAGTGGCTGCACCAATTTACATTCCCACCACCAGTGTACAAGGGTTCTCTTTTTTCCACATTTTTGCCAACACTTATCTTTTGTCTTTTTGATAACTGCCATTGTAACTTTTGTGAGGTTTTAATTAAAGTAACTATTATTTTGAATTTCTCACTATAACATGAAGTAAAAAATTAGTAGTTCTAACAATTCTTAAACACTACGAGATTACCTAAAGCTGTGTTATATATTCAAAACAGATAAGTAAATTTTATAAAAATGATGAGGTACTACATATCACTTCACAACGTTTTCCTTTTAAAGAAGAGATTTGGGCTTATTTAGGTATTTTCAAAATGAAAAGATCTATTATTTGCAGCCAGGTGATCTGCTTATTTCATGGATATGATATTTATTAAATGGTTTAAAATTCACATGAATGTATTAATTTGGGAATTGTTTTCCCCAGCACCTATGCTGAGCAAGACACTTGGATAGTAAACAAGTTATCCTTGGAGGTGAGAAGAGGGAGAACTTGATTCTGAATGAGGTGATCACAGAGGGCTTCAAGAGGTGATACTTTTTCTTTTTTTTTATTCGTTTTCAGATTCTTTTCCATTATAAGTTATTATAAAATATTGAATATAGTTCCCTGTGCTATACAGTAGGTCCTTGTTGTTTATTTATTTTATATATAGTGTATAGTTCCCTGTGCTATACAGTAGGTCCTTGTTGTTTATTTATTTTATATATAGTGGTGTATATGTTACTTCCAAAGAAGGTGATTCTTAAAAATTCTTTGCAAATGGGAAAAAACTCTAAAAGATCATCTAGTCCAATGACATTCTTTTTTTTTTTTTTGGTTTAAGAAAGAAATGGAAAATTTTATTCGAGCCAACCTAAGGATTATTACCTGGCAGACAGTCTTTCAGAAAGCTCTGAGGACTGTTCCACCCCTTAGAGGTCAAAGCACAATTATATAAGTTTTTTAGACAAAAGGTTAAGAGTCAAATAACATCTTATTGACAGTTTACACAATCCAGATCTCACATATAAAGCACTGAGTGGTAGGTCATGGGTCATCAGGGCTCTTTACAAGATTAAGAAGGAAGGTTATCTCCTAAGGAGGTCTGGTTAGTACAGATGCACAATATACACTAAAGGGGAGGACCCTCAAAAAAGCATGTTTAAATTTTTCTTGCAATGACATTCTTTTACAGGGGTAAAGACTGGCCTGCACACCCTGGGCCATATATATACAGCTGGTAATAAAGCTGGGCATTCAATCCTAGTATGTGGATACTCTGCATTTCCTCCTTCTTTATGCTATTTCTATCTTTAAGGATTTCCCAGGCAGAAGTGAGGGGTTTGTTATGACTGATGATATTGGCATTTGGTGAAAAAGTCCTTTATCATAAATGGAGCTCATTTATCCCTGAATATTCCATGAATATTCTAGGCTCCTTACTTTGAAAATACGAAAAATCTTTTCTTAAGCAAAATGAACAGAGGTTTGGAATGGAGATCCAATTGTCCTAAAGTGGGGATGGTACAAAATGGACTAGAAGCTAAAGAGACATTTTCTGGAAAGAAGTTTGGCCAGAAACATTTCAAACATTCTGACTTGCTAATATCTATAAGGAAAACGAAGATTTATATACATAAATGCTCACAAGAACATTATTTATAAAACAAAATTTCAAAACTGTGTTTAATTAGGATGTTAAGATTTTAAACAATAAAGGATATAAATGTTATATCCATTATACAGATGGTCTCTGACTTATGATGGTTCAATTTACGATTTTTTTATTTTATGATGGTGTGAAAGCAATATGCATTCAGCAGAAACTGTACTTTGAATTTTGAACTTTGATCTTTTCCAGGTCTAGTTATATGTATATCATGCTCTCTCCTCTCTCCTGATGCTAGGTAGCCACGTGATCACAAGGATAAACAAGGGATTCACTTACATCCATTCTGCTTTTCACTTTTAGTACAATCTTCAATAAGTTACATGAGATATTCAACACTTTTTAATAAAATAGGCTTTGTGTTAGATGATTTTTGCCCAGCTGTCAGTTGATGTAAGTGTTCTAAGCATGTTTAGGGTAGGCTAGGCTATGATATTGTTGGGTTACATGTATTAAATGCATTTTTTAAAATTAATTAATTAATTTTACTTTTGGCTGTGTTGGGTCTTCATTGCTGTGGGCAGGCTTTCTCTAGTTGCAGCAAGTGGGGGCTACTCTTCATTGCAGTGCATGGACTTCCAATTGTGATGGCTTTTTTTGTTGTGGAGCATGGGTTCTAGATGTGCAGGCTTCAGTAGCTGTGGCACACGGGCTCAGTAGTTGTGGCTCGCGGGCTTAGTTGTTCTGCAGCATGTAGGATCTTCCTGGTTCAGGGCTCGAACCCATGTCCCCTGCATTGGCAGACGGATTCTTAACCACTGTGTCACCAGGAAGTCCAAATGCATTTGACTTAAGACAGTCTCACTTCTGTGGCTTTATCTGGGCCATAGTCCCATCAAAAGTGGAGGAAAATGTGTAGTCTCAGTTTTGTAACATATTATCTATAGAGGTAAGTATCCAGAGGTTAAAAACTTCAAAACGACTGTTTCTTAAATTTTTTCCCATTTTATACTTCCCACATTTTCAATGCATTACTTTCAATAGCAAAAAGAAATACTTTTTTTTTCAAATGATGCTCATCCATATTGTTCTATTGGATTATTAAATTATAAGATCATGATATCTTAAATTGATATTCCTTTGTATTGTGAATCTCTATTTTGAGTTAAGTCCAATAAATCTATCTGATATAATAGAACTATCAATAGAATGGTAACTTATCAGGTGGAGCCATGCTAGTCAAAATCAAGACCAGCCCAATGGTACTGTCATTTTGGCGGTTTGCAGAATTACCACAAATTATAAAAATGGATTGCTAAGTTGCCCTAAAGTTTACTGGCTCAAATGAAGGCAGTTTCAATTTGGTTAAACTCTTCAAGAGGATAGTCATTAACATTTTGAAAACCTCCATCATTTGTTATTCCTGAAAAGTCCATGAAATGGAAACTCTATTTAAAAATTCCTATATTAACATAAAGTAAGAAGTCTTCCTTTTCTTTTTCTCAGTTGTTTTTATGGCACTAGATGCTTGGAGACAAAGCTAACACTAGAAATTTTGAAAACATGGCTTCAAAGAACAGCTCCACTGTCTTATTGATAAGCTCATATATTATCATTAAAACCATTTGAATTTTGTCTTCAGAATGTAATAGTTCTTTAAGAAAAACTGGGAGATACTTCAAGAATAATGCATTTTGTCCATCATCTACATTTATCTGTCATTTCAATACTGATTTTTTTTCCCTGTGGGGAAAAAAAGAAAGTTATACCACTGTTTTCAACATGCTGTCAAGGATGTCTTTATTGTCATTCCGGGAGTTGTCTGTGCAATTTCTTCCTCCCTGATAGGAGAATATTTTGACCCTCCTTATTCAGGCAGAATAAGGTAGGTCATGATGGCACTACCCACCTCCTACATAGAACTTCTCTTTCTCTCAGGAAAGAGACAAAAGAACCTTTGAGAATCAAAATCATTTCTACTTCATTTCCTCAGCGTTCTTTTCAGGTGGAATTTGGAAATTAACTGAGGTTGAACATTAATTAAGGTCTAAAGATTTGCAAACATCCCCTCAAAATCAACCCATTCTTAAGTTGTCCTGCTTACTGATGAAAGAGAGAAAGGAGAAAGCCAGAAAAATAAGATTTCCTGAAAACTCAGAGACAGAATGTGTTCAACAGAGAAGCCCAGGAAAAGTGGCAGTTCCAATACGCCTCTTCTTTTATTCTTCTTTAAGTACGAAAATATGGACATTATGGAATGCTGTAAAAGACATGGTTTCTGAGAGCAGGTTTTGTGTGTGTGTTTTATTGCTAAAATGATTAAAATTATGTTTTACTAGTTCAATTTATTTTTTCAGAAAGTTAAGGATTAGAGCATGCTCCCAAAATTAGGAGGAAAGAGTAACAAATATATAATGAATTATTTACTTAGATTAGGTTAATACATTTAATGAGAACAACCTCTGAGACATTAATTGGTTCAATGCCTAACGGCTAAGATATAGTTTGACCAGCCTTGGGGACAAGTTATCAAGTGTCAGTGAGCGTCATTCTTCAAAATTTAGTAACAATCCCAGTGATGTAATTAATATCCTTTACTTATTTGGAGTTAATTTTTCAGGCAATTTTAAATTTTTTGCTTTTGCAGATATGAATAGAAGATTTGCTGTTATGAAATTATGCACAAGACCCATTAGTGAAGCCCCCATGTCCATCATCCATCCATCCATTATTTTATTATCTTATTCATTCTGCAAAATTTATTGTCATGTGTCATGCACCATCCTAGACACTGTGAATAAACAACCAAAAAGGATACACTCCCTTCCCTCAAGGAGTTCACAGTCTAACTAGCAAAACAGATTTGCAAGATAATAAATACAATATTGTATTTTAAATAATATTTTAAACGTATATGCAGCTCACAGGGAGACACACAAAAGAGAACTGTAAATTCTACTACAAATAGGGAATATTAGAAAAGATTTCACAGAATATATTTAAGCAGAGAACCATGCTAAAGTCTTATTAAAATGATATAGATTAATCTTACCTTGAATCCTTACCAAAAAAAACAAAATTAAGTTATCATTTCTTATTAGATTTGGAGCTCAAGGAGATCAATTAATTTGCCTGACGTTGCTTAGTGACTAGAAGTCCTGTCAGATTCTGAACCCAAGCCATTATCTCTCCAAAACCCACAGGCTTTCTACTACACAGCCTTGCTCATTCCTATGCCTCTTTGTGAGCCCTCTGTAAAAATTTCTCTCACTCCTCTGCTTACTTTTCTCAAGACTATTGGTATTCAAGACATTTCTTCCTTTATTGACCCTTCATTGTGAAACAGGAGGGAAGAGGGCAGGGCACTACCTTTAAAAGAATGACATAGGCATGGAGGATACAACATAAACTGGTTAGAACCAACTAGGCTCAAGATGGCAGAAGATTCGCCTTCCAGTAGACCTTGAGCCTCATTATACACTCACTGTAATACTTTAGCATATGCTAAATGACATACCCACAGGTGCCATGACCTGAGGTAGACCATAAAAGGCCAAAAAGTGGGCAGTGGCCCAATTCCTGGAAATCCCCACCTTTTCCCCTGAAATAGATGGAATAATCCTCCCACTTGTTAGCCTATGAAACTGCCCAGCCCATAACAACTAACCACCCCATATTTCAGGGCAGCTCTCCCCTTTTGAGATGGACTGTATTCTATCTATGGAATGTCTATCTCTCTAAACAAATCCACTTCTTACTTATCACTTTGCCTCTTGCTGAATTCCTTCTGCACTGAGACATAAAGAACCTGAGCTTCATTAAATCCTGAGACCAGGTGTGCAATCTCAATTAAAAGACAGTGGTGCAGGAAAGAAAGTGGGGAACGAGAGAATGGTCATGTCCTGGGTCTCAGGCAAGTCCCTGGGACGGCTGCCATGTGTGGGTTCTTGGCTTCTCATAGGAAAGAATTCAAGAGCAAGCCATAGTAAAGTGAAAGAAGGTTTATTCAGGAAGATACACACTCCACAGACAGAGTGTGGGTCATCTCAGAAGGCGAGAGGCCCCAAGGTATGGGGTTGTCAGTTTTCATTGTGGTAGGTAATTTCATATGCTAATGAGTGGTAGGATTATTCCAACTTTTGGGGGGAAGGGGTGGGTATTTCCAGGAATTGGGCCACCACCCACTTTTTGGCTTTTTATGGTCAGCCTCAGAACTGTCATGGCACCTGTGGGTGTGTCATTTAGCTTGCTGATGTATTACAATGAGCGTATACTGTGTCTCAAGCTCTATTGGAACTCAGTCATCCGCCATCTTGGACTTAGTTGGTTCTAACCAGTTTATGTTGTATCCTCCATGGCTATGTCATTCTTTTAAAGGTTGTGCCCTGCTTCCTTCCTGTCTCAGTAGGTTTGAGTTCCAGCCCGTGGGTTCAAGTCCCAGTCTGAGTTTTGGCTGAGGTGCACGGTTTCAATTGTATTTAGATTCAAGGAACTATGGAATCTTGCGACTGAAAGAGATATTTGAAGTCATTCATTCAACATTGTTCCTTCACACAGGACAAAAAAAAAAAACAACAAACTAAAGGTTCCAGATAAATTAAGTGACTTGAGTAAGATCATAAAGCTGTTGAGTTGCAGAGTAGCCCCAGAAGCACCTAGGGCAGGCATGCCCTATGCCTAAATTATCCCTTCTCTGGGTGGTCATAATACCCAGTGCCCATCTCCAATTGAAAATTTGTTTTAGAGAAGAACTGGCTTTCTTTTTTTGTCCTCAAAGTATATGGGGGTGGAAATCCCAGAGGTCATGAATAAAATGTAAGAACAAAATAAATAACTTGGTTCAGGATAAGAAATGCAAAGGGACTGGGGTGTGAAAGAATAAGAGGAGAATCAAGAAAGCAAAGCATTCAAGCTGGAGCCCTAAATTGTCAAGGTCCAAGAGGATTAGAGGAAGCATAATGAGCATTTGAATTTAGTTGTCTGGCTGCAAGTTGAATCCTCTTTGTCTTCAGCTTTCAGGAAAACCTACCACAGACATCAACTCCTTGTAGTATGGAAACAAAGGAAAAGGAATTACATCCCACTTTGGGGTTTATGTTGTCAAATAAAAAACAAATCCTGATTTAGTAAGGAGAGACTAATATCGGAAAGGATCATTGTAAGCAGATAGGGTGGGGGGGCCTCAGGAGAAAGAGAACCAGGCATGGCTTTCTTAATATAAGAGAAGCCTTTTTTGGCCTAAGCCATTTTGAGATAAGCCTGGCCACAATGTTTTTCCTTGAACAGGTCTCAGCAATTAATGATCTTAAGGGAACAAAAAAATGCAGACTGTTATCAGACAAGAGAAGTAACAATAGCAAAGATAATATAGGTCATCTGTAAAGACTCCCAGTTCTGTTTCAGTGGCAAAGATTAGCCTGAAGCACTCAGCCAGCAGATCAACTGGAACCTAAAGGATGATGATGTTGACCTTTTCTGACCCTCGGGACTTCAATCCACTAAAGGTGGAACTCTCAACCACCCAAGCCCGTTCATGAATATGCATGTACTTTTAGCTTAAAACTGTCCCAATTTTACTGTGCAGGGAGACACTGCTTTGGGAAAGATCCCTGTTGTTTTCCTTAATTGCGGCAGGTAATAAATCCTTCCTTCTCCCGATATCTGGTTTGGTTGTGTATTTTGGCTCAACACTCACCAAGAAGTGAACCCAGTTTTCAGGTAACATCATGACAAGAGGATGAAGGGGGAAGGACTATTGCAGTGTGGGGAGGGAGACTATTACAATATCAAGAACTCTGACCAGAACATCGGCAAGCGTCTTAAGGGTTAAGCACAAAGGCTTTTCATGGGGGGGAATGAACAACTCTAGAAAGAACCAGGTGTGGGGAAGTGGGTGTGATGGGAGAGTAGAGCAGAGAATGTTTGACCCAGAGGCCAGGGTGTTCTCAGAAGGGGCTGTGTGCTGCCTGGCTAAAACTGAGGCTAGGTCAAGTTTGGACAACTGGGGGAAGGAGAGAAACTTACTCAAAGTTTGATTAAGGAATTCCCTGGAGGTCCAGTGGTTAGGACTCTGTGCTTTCATTGCCTAGGTCCCGGGGTTCAATCCCTAGTCAGGGAACTAAGATCCTGCAAGCTGTGTGGCGTGGCCAAAAAAAAGATAAATAATAAAATCAATCTTAAAAAAAAAAAAAAGAATACTGAGAATGTTTTAAAAAAAAAAAAAAAAAACAGGGACTTCTCTGGTGGTCCAGTGGTAAAGAATCTGCCTTCCCATGCAGGGGATGTGGGTTCGACCCCTGGTTAGGGAAGTAAGATCTCCTGAGAATGTTTTAAAAAAAAAAAAAAAGACACGGGACTTCTCTGGTGGTCCAGTGGTAAAGAATCTGCCTTCCCATGCAGGGGATGTGGGTTCGACCCCTGGTTAGGGAAGTAAGATCTCACATGCCGCTGGGCAACTAAGCCCATGAACCACAACTACTGAGTCCACCCGCCTCAACTAGAGCCTGCATGCTGCAAACTACAGAGTCCACGTGCTCTGGAGCCTGTGCGTCGCAACTAGAGAGAGAAAACCCGCACGCCACAGCTAAGAGAAAGAGAGGCCCGCAAGCAGCAATGAAAAGCCCGCAGGCCACAACGAAAGATCCCACGTGCCGCATCTAAGACCCAACGCAGCCAAAAAAATAAAGGAAAAAAAAATGAGACAAATAAAATCAGGAAAAAAAAAGTTTGATTAATAAACATTTTACTCCCATTGATCAGGAAGCACAAGCAGTTCAGCTAATCTTTATGGGGCAAGGAATAGGAATTTAGATGGATTTTATCTGGTCTTATCACAGGTAAATGGGGGAGGGGTGGGTGGGCACCCATGAGCCTTAGATCAGTTCTTAAGGGCAGAGTGGTTTCTTGCAGTAAGTCCTTGTCCAGAACACAAAGGTTGGCGGGGGAGACCTTAAGCTTTGCTGTTTTTAGGAACACAGGGATCAGGGGAAATTCAACATTGTCACCTTGGAGCAGAAAGAAGGAAATAGCTGTGAGAGGTGACGTGGGAGTCTGGTAAGGGTCCTGTGGAAATAGAAATTTGAAGTCACCAAGATGGTACCTGAAGTCTCCTGATATGCAAAGAAATCTTGTGCAAGCTCTGTGGATTAAATCATCATAGCAGGTCCATCATAACAGAATACTTGTCCGCCCTCATGCCAACACGGGACAATAAACTTCTTGAGAACAGACCATTTGCCTTTCTTCTCTCTGTCCCTGGCAACTGACAACAAAAAAGTGCCCAAATAAATCTGTGTTTTCAGCTACAGGAGGGTCTGCTGCAGGAGCTACTGGAACGGCCATGGGGGAACTCAGCAGGATCATCAGTGGTCGAGAAAAGAAGAAATTCTGAAGCTTGTAGTGGAAATAAGCCATGACTAGATTAAGATTTAAAAAATCAGATGAGATTAAGACATAAGAGACATAGTTGTAGGACAGAACACGTTAACTCTGGCCAGGCACAGTTTGTGTTTTGTAAGCTGATTGTTCAGTAAGAAGGACTGCAGTTGGCTCCCTGATATTGTTGCTGGAATTCTTGTCAAAGTCTCTCCTGCCAAAGGACTGAGGAAAATAATTTCTTCTGAAATGGGAGCAATCATTAATGAACAATGACATGGGTGGGGGGCAGGGGCTAAGTGTAAGCAGATTGGGTAGGGGGTCCCCAGAGAAAGAGAACCAGGCATGGCTTTCTTGACATAAGAGAAGTCATTTTTGACCTAAGCCATTGTGTGATCCAAGCCTGGTCACGGTGCTTGCCCTTGAACAGGTCGTAGTAGTCAATGATCTTAAGGGGAGTAAGAGAATTCAGGAACAAAGAAAAAGCAGTCAAGGAACAATAGTTCAGCAATAAAACAGAGTCCTGGTTCTTCCTCAA
Organism: Lipotes vexillifer; assembly: GCF_000442215.2. Classification (NCBI taxonomy): domain Eukaryota; kingdom Metazoa; phylum Chordata; class Mammalia; order Artiodactyla; family Lipotidae; genus Lipotes; species Lipotes vexillifer. The sequence continues at coordinate 69,364 of NW_006770652.1, forward strand.
GAATATACACAACAATTTGATACAGTCTTTGAGTTCTGTAGGAGCTAAGGCCCCCGTTCTAGTGGAGGATGGAATGATGACGTTGACCCTCCTGACTTCAGTCAACTAACGCTTGGACTCTGTCAACCTTTGCCCCAGTTCTGTGCTGAATTCTCCTCTGCACAAGCCCCTTCATGAATATGTATATATCTTCAGCTTAAAACTTCCCCAATTTTGCTGTTTGGGGAGACATTGCTTTGGGAGAGATCCCCTGTGTTCACCTTACTACCTGCAAGTAATAAATCCTTCCTCTTCCCAATCTTTGGCTTGGTTTTGTCTTTTGGTTCAACACCCACCAAGAGGCGAATGCAGTCTTCAGGTAACATGAGGAGCATCCACCTTTGAATCATCAACCAGGTCCCAGTTCCACAGGGAGTGCCCACAGTCGGGATACAGCCCGGGCACCTGGTCTTAAACACACATTTACACACTTGGTGGATATTTGTTGGGAAGAGATGAAAAAGAAGCTTTGTGCATGATTACCCAGAAAAGAAAAGGAGTGTGTCTTACGAGGGGATGGTAGTCTGACCTGGGGTATTCTTGTTGTGTTCAATAGCCCTAGTCAGGTTTTTAGCAGATTACACTAGTGCGAACTCAGACATCCTGGTGCCATGATCCAAGCCAAGGGACAGTTGGAGACGCCCAATGTCCTGTCTTCCCTGTCATACCCCTATTTGGCGGAGGGGAGAAGTTCAAAGAGGTATTCGAATTGACGAGTAAAATCTGCAAAGGAAATGTGGTGAAGCAGCAAAAGCTACATGAGATACAAGAAAAAAAAGTAAAAACAAGTAAAATAAGTATAAAGAGGAAAATAAGTAAAAGCAGAGAAACCAGGGGCAGTTAGAGGCAGTACAGGAATAGAAGGAAGGGGAGGACAAAAATGCCAATGGCGACTTGGGCCATTTCTTTTTTCTGAAGTTTTATAACCAGTTAAGGAAGGTGCCCTGGAAAAGAGAACTAGGCATGGCTTTCTTGACGTAAAAGAAGCTAGTTTTGATCTAACCATTTTGTGATCTAAGCTTGACCACAATGCTTGCCCTCGAACAGTTCTTGGTAATTAATGACTTTATGGGAACAAAAAATGCAGAAACAAAGGACCATTATCAGGCAAGAGAAGTAACAATAGCAAAGATATCAGTTGTAAAGACTCCTTATTCTGTGTCAGTGGCAAAGATTAGCCCGAAGAGCTCAACCACCAGATCAACTGGAACTTAAGTGATGATGATGTTGACCTTTCTGACCCTCCTGCCTTCAATCAGCTAAAGCTTGGACTCTCAACCACCCAAGCCCCTTCACGAATATGCATGTATAAAACTTCCCTAATTTTGCTGTTTGAGGAGACACTGCTTTGGGAAAGATCCCTGGTGTTCTCCTTATTTGCTGCAGGTAATAAATCCTCCCTTCTCCCAATCTTTGGCGTGGTTGTGTCTTTTGGCTCGACACCCACCAAGGGGAGAACCCAGTTTTTGGGTAACAGTTTGTTATGGGTACAGAAGAATTCTCAGGGACTCAGTTCAGGATCTGAAGATGCTGGAGAGAAGCAAACATAGAGCTAGCCTGGGGTGGGGCTTGGGGGAGGTGGGCTAGGAAACCATGTTTGAGGAAAAACAGAGCAGTAGAGGGACCCACTGCAAAGGAAGGATGCAGAGATAGGTCCAATCTCATTGCAGCCGGAGATTTTTCTGGAAAGAAGAGGAAGCCCTGACATACCAACAAGTGGTCCAAAGGCAGTTACTAGGACAGTAAGTAGAACTCACTAACATATGTGGTCAATTCTGTTGCCTGTATGTAGAAACAAATGGAGACACAAATCAGCAAAGTGGAAATGAGGTAATAGAAATAAAGTATATTCTAACAACTAGAAATATGTCCAAAAAGAGTCATTGGCAAGTTTATAAACAAGCCAGTAAAAGCTGTGTAGTTATATTACCCACTGGTAATATTTCGAGGGCTGCCATGGCTTTGGGGAACCAGAAGTCCTTATTTTTTCTTAGGTGCCTGTTTTTGTTGGTGTCTCAGATACCTTTTGGAAGTAGCAATAGTATAAAGATTTCAATTACAATTGTCATGGTCATTCACAAACTGGCAAAAGTAAATCTTTGAGAAGGTTTTTCTTTTTTACAAACACACTTGTATTAAGGAAATGGAATAAGTGATTTGCTTTTAGAACTTATTTTACAATGTTTTGTTAAATAAAACTTGCAAAATAAATATTTTATTTACAAAAAACTAATTATGATTCATTGTTACTAATTGTATTATTAATATTATTCTATACTGTATTTCATGAAGGATTCTAAGATGCACTTTCCCCCCCACATTTTTGGCATCTTTAAAATCAGGACGCATCTTACAGTCCATGCAATAAGAAACAAATAACATCTTAGATTAATTGACACTTTTACTTTCTTAGTGATATACGAATTAATAGTGTATTTTATAGTGCATAGGGTCTTAGAGTTGATGTGATGGGTGCTCCTTTTAGTTGATTCTTTACCTGTGAACCACAGATTTAGATTTGTGAATAAGGGAAGGGTGCATTCACATAACAACCAGACCTTTCTCTTTAGATATCTTGTGTTCCATGAGCTTCCATATGGATCTGCCATAGTTCTACTCATTATTGCTCATCTGGACTATCTCTTCAGCCTCCTGACTAGTCTCTTGTGCTTTAGTGAAACCAAGGATTTGACCATACAATTCTGCTGCTTAAAAATACTCGTGCTCGGATGGCTGCGAGGGCTGAGGGTTTGGGAGAAAAGGAGAGTGGCTGTTAATGAGGACAGTTTCTTTTGGGGGTGATAAAAATGCTCTAAAATGGACTGTGAACATGGTTTCACAACTCTGTACACATTGTAAAAACCATTGAATTGTACTCTTTAAATGGATGGATTGTGTGGTATGTGAACTATATATCGATAAAGCAGCTTGAAATTGTTAGCTATGATAATAATGAAAATAATAATAAAATAAGATACTATGAGTGATATGGTTTTAAAAAATGATTTTATTATTTTTTTTGGCAGTACGTGGGCCTCTCACTGTTGTGGCCTCTCCTGTTGTGGAGCACAGGCTCTGGATGCGCAGGCTCAGTGGCCATGGCTCACGGGCCCAGCGGCTCTGTGGCATGTGGGATCTGGGATCTTCCCAGACTGGGGCACGAACCCATGTCCACTGTGCCACCAGGGAAGCCCTTGCAAGGATCTTATTGGTCAGGTTCTGATTTCTCTCCCCAGCCTGATCTCCTGACGGTTTCTTCCACACTTTATGCACTAGGAGGTCACTTTTTTGAAAATGCCATGCACTTTCAGAATCCTATTTATTATATTTGTTCACATTGTTTCCCATCAGGGAAACATCATTCTCTTGTTCTCTACTCAATAAACTTACTCTTTAAGACCCAGCTCAAGTTTCATTTCTGGGAAATTTTTGCAGACTCGTATCAGCACCCTATCAGTGAGTGGCAAGTAAAAATAAGCTCAGGGCTCCCACTGATTCTGCATTATGGTGAGTTGTATAATTATTCATTATATATTACAAAGTAATAATAATAGAAATAAAGTGCACAATAAATGTAATGAGCTTGAATCATCCTAAAACCATCCCCCCCAACCCTGGGTCCGTGGAAAAATTGTCTTCCACGAAACCGGTCCCTGCTGCCAAAAAGGTTCAGGACCACTGCCCTGGAGGAATCAGTCCTGGGTTTCACCAGGGAAATCATTCAGGTTTCAATTCAAAGAGGATTCGCTGAAATGCTAGTTTATTGTTTACAATTATCTTGAGGCAGCTGTTATGGACTAAAGTGTGTCCGCTCCAAACTCATATGTTGAAGCCCTAACCACCCTACCCCAGTCCCAGTACCTCAGAATGTGACTATATTTGGTGGTAAGGTCTTTAAAGTAATTAAATTAAAATGAGGGCATTAGGGTGGGCCCTAAACCAGTCTGAATGGTGTCTTTATAAGAAGAGGAGATTACGGCACACAGAGAGACAAGAGGGATGCTGGTGCACAAAGACCATGTGAGGATGTGAGGAGTCGGCAGCCCTCTAAAAACCAAGGAGGGAGACCTTGGAAGAAACCCAGCTGCGAACAGCTTCATCTTGGTCCTCCAGCCTCCAGAACTGTGAGAAAATAAAGTTTAAGTCACTCAGCCTGTGGTTTTTTGTTACGGCAGCCCTAGCAAACCAATATAGCAACTAGTGCAGTAAGTGGAAACTAAACTAAAACTAAAGTGTGGAACTGAAAATTAAATTTTTTTCCCCAGAATGTTATAATGATGTCCCTATACAAACAAAATAGGGTATTCCAGATTTATACCTTTTAGAGAAGGATCCAAAAATAAATTTGGCATTTTAAATTTTAATCATTTCCTTCAAGCCTTTCTTCTTTTCTGGTTTTCTTCTTTTTTTCTTCAACACCTAAATTGTAGCTTATGTATCATTTTCATAAATCACTTATGTTAGATATTTTTGTCTCCCCCTTATGAAGATTCCTTGATGTCCTCAGGCTTTGATAATGTACTCCCAAATCCATGGTTGTGGAGTATAAATCAGATTATTTGTATACCAGAGAATTTTTGTTGTGTTCCCAGCCCCATTCAAGAAGATTCAATAATAAAAGAAAGTTACTTTGTTGATTATTGAAATGTTACGAACACTAATCCCTAAACAATGCCACAGGAACATTTAAAAATTCAATGAACCTCACCTCCCAAAATGAAATGCTTAGGTATTATCTAGCAAAATATATACAAGATCTATATGAGGAAAACTATAAAACTCTGATGAATAAAATCAAGGAAGAACTAAGTAAACAGAGAGATTATTCCATGTTTATGGATAGGGAGAAAATATTGTCAAGATGCCGATTCTTCTCAACTTGATCTATAGATTCAACACAATTTCAATAAAATCCTAGCAAGTTATTTTGTGATATTCACAAACTGATATGTGTGGGGACAAGGGCTATCTGGGAAATATCTGTACTTTCCCTTCAGTTTTGCTGTGAACCTAAAACTGCTAAATATTTTAAAATAAATGTTAAAAAACATACTCCAACAATGAATTAATAATAATTTTGCGTTATATTTCTTGTGGTAGCATGTAATCTAGTCCTCTTTTAGATTAAATTGTTTTATTGTTCCATTTTTTCCTTCTGTCAAAAAGTTAGTTATTCATTCTTTCACCATTCTATTTTTGGTCACCCTAGAGAGACCACATTATTAACTTCCTGATACTGCTAGACATTTAGAATCTGTTAAATTTATTTAACCCCTTCCATTTTCCCATTATTATTGTTATGCATTTATTTGTACATTTATTCAAAACTCGACAAAGCACTGTGTACAGACCCAACTTATTTATATATCACACATACGTTATCATTTCCAATACTTTTTATTTATAACTATAGTCCCATTTTTTCCATGTAGAATCATTTTCCTTCAACCTGAAGACATCCCTTTAATATTTCTTGCAGTCAGATCCATTGGTGATGGGTCCTCCAGGCTTTAGTTTGTCTCAAAATATCTTTATTGCAACTTCATTGTGGTAAGATTGTTTTTGGGGTACGTAGAATTCTAGTTTGGCAAGTTCTTCTTGCAGCACTATAAAAATGCAATTTCACTTTTTCTAGATTCCACTGTTTCTGTTGAGAAGTCAGCTGTTAGTCTTAGTGCCATTTTCTGGACAATAATGTGTTCTTTTCTCTGGCTGTTTTTAAAAATTTGTCTTTGGTTTTCAATGGTTTCATTAGAGAATTTATATATGTGGTTTCCTTTTTATTTGTCTTGCTTGGGTTAACTAAGTTTCTTGAATTTGTTCAGTAACTTTTATGTGAAAAGTTCTCAGTGATTATCTCTTTATTTATTTTTTTGTTTTGTTTTGTTTTTGTTTTTGTTTTATAGTGCTCACACAGATTTTATTACAGGGACAGAGGTGGCAGCGGCAGCCTCAGCCCAGCCCACTCTTACCTGCTGTTTCTGGCCAAGAAGGGGGATGGGGGAGGCTCATGACCCAGCAGAACTGATGGGGGTGGGCTTGGGGGACACCAGGACAGGGATCTAGGGACACAAACTATGTACAGTGGCTAGAGACTACTGCCCAAGGCTCTCCTGAGCCAGGGTACTGGGCAAGGCAGGTGAGTGTCTCACACACTCGCCCGGCCTCGGTAGTCCTCCACCCAGCCATTCTCGGAGATGAACGCATCAATGACCTCTTTCATGGCCAGGTTGGGGATGAGCTGTTCCTGGGTCAGGGGGCTCTGAGTCACAGGGTCAACTTTTGATACATCTGTATATTTTTATTAAACTGTTTTTATTTTCACTAACTCTGTGCTCTGTCTAATTGATTATTATTTGTAGATCGCTTTATTTTGTCTATTTTCATCTATTTTCCTGAATATATTAAGCTCTACTTGTGTTAAAGTCTTTGCTAACTTAAATATCAGTATCATCTGTAGATAAACATCTACTTTCTTTTTCTCTTGATTGTAAATTTTGCCTTTGCATATGTTTAGATTTTTTTCCCTAAACTTTAAAAATAAAAGAACCCATATGATTTAATCTTCCAACAGAGTGAAGTTTCATATTCTTATGCTATGCAGATGGGTGATCATTTTACCCTTACCAGTGATTTAGCTGTGTCAAGGTTGCTTGGTAGTTTTAGTGATACTCGGGCTGCCTCTATTTTGTCTCAGAGTGTAATTTTCCCAAGCTTTGCTTGTGAGCATGGTGGATATTTGTCTCCTCAGCCATGAAAAACTACAGGGGATTCAGGTCTGCCCTTATAAGGTTCTCAGTTCAACTCTCCAGCATCTCCCCCTTGAAGATAAAATGTGGCAATTATCTTGAGAGTGTGATTAGCTGTATGCTTGAGTCAGGTCCCATATCTATGGCTGGTCTTTGTTTCCTAAGGACTAAATGACACAGGAGATTTCAATCTTTCTTTTGGAAGCTTGCCATGAATCTCCAACATCCCACACAGCTCTAGAACTCAGCAAATATGCCATTAGTAAAACCAGTCTTGCGTTTGAGGTCAAGTTTCCACTTAGGCACTTTGGATCCACACAATTACTTTGCTGGTTTCTCTTTCACCCATAAGTTGCCAAGTCTTTTATAGCAAAACCCAGAATTTGATAATGTTTTCACCAAATAGGAATGGTTAGTAATCATCAGCTTCAGCTTAGATGAATTTTTGCTTTTCTGAAATTATGGTTCATCTAGCCCTCATTTCTTCCATAGATTTCTAATTCCCTAAAATATAATTTTGGGGGTATTTTTGCAGCTTTTTCTAGTTGTTCCAGTGGGAGGTTGGCCATTCACCACCTACTACATTCATTTAGAAGCTGAAGTCTCAGTGAATATGAAAATGATTCTTGTTCTGATTTGAAATCCTGTGTCACTTACAGTCTGGTTCATTAATCATATTCTTGTATTGTTTTTTTGCTTAACGTGTGCTAGTCTTATTTGCTTTATATCTTGTATAGACCTATCATAATACTGAACATAGCATAAAAGCCAATTTGAAACATCTGATTGTTGAAAAAGCTAGTCTATGGAATGTGATAAATATTCATCACAATCACAATTCTTCCAGCTTTATCCTTTGTAAATCCTTGTTTAATCCATATATCCAGTTATCTATTCATATGTATACTATCTTTCTCTCTGACCCCCTGCAAATTGTCTTTATAAAACTGCTTAAGGACTGATAGGTAAGCATATACGAAACAAATCTACAGCTTTTGTAAATCTGCTTACATAAAGTGGCACTTTGCATTGTTTCTTATCCCTTAAGTGTGAAATCCATCTGAGAATTTAGGGCAATGAAGGTTTATTTTTCATGATAAACTTGCATGCTTCCTTCAATTAAGCAATGAGAATTCTCTAATCCATGTAGTTTCTTTGCCCTGGCTGCTATGAAAATGAGTTGTTTTTTAATGATTAGAGTTGTCCTCCTCGGACAGTGTACACACACACACACACACACACACACACACACACACACACACATCTCTTCTGTAAAGAGACAAAAGGTAAAGAGTAAGAAAAAAGGAATATGTGTGTGTGTTTCTATAATGTGTAAGTATATGTGTGATTTCTTTTTTTTTTTTTCAGTGCTAAGGACTTTTTATTATTATTTGAAAAATAATAGAAATCGTATATAACATACAAAGTGCATAGTTGTCTAGTGTAATTGGTCTCCTTTGTTATATTCTTTCCTCTACACAGAACCCGAAATGTTTCATTTTCACTGGTCTGGTCCACTAATATCATTTTAAAATGTGTATAAGAGTTTCTTCTAACAATAGAAAAAACAATTTGTAAAATAACTATGCGTTCTTCATTTATAAGACAAAATTTTGGTAATATAGGAATATTACATATCACACACATAATCACTTCCAACTAATAATCTGTTATCTATATTAAATCACCGCACATTACATATTCCAAACATACTGCTGAAGTAAGTAAAGAGATTAGAAGACAGGGCAGTAACATGATTTCTTAAAGCAATCTCATAGGAAACTAAGATTCTGTTCTATTTCTTACTCTTTACCTACTGTCTAATTGCTATGTGCTAACTGTGCTGACATCTTTGTACTTGTGTATTTATTGTAAGCCACTCCAAATTTTTTTTTTTTTTCTTTGCGGTATGTGGGCCTCTCACTGTTGTGGCCTCTCCCGTTGCTGAGCACAGGCTCCAGACGCGCAGGCTCAGCGGCCATGGCTCACGGGCCCAGCCGCTCCGCGGCATGTGGGATCCTCCCGGACCGGGGCACGAACCCGTGTCCCCTGCATCGGTAGGCGGACTCCCAACCACTGCGCCACCAGGGAAGCCCACCACTCCAAATTTTGAAAGAGGGCAAAAGAGCCTATGAATTGACGTATAGTCAACATGACGCACTAGGGAGCAGAGACTCATCAACTTTGGCTTTTTATTGCCAGAAGGACCAGGTTAGCATTATTCATTTAATATTTGCCAAATACTGAGTCATTAAGACAAGGAAAGACAAACCATACTACCTCCTATGATTTTTATCATTTTCCCTGATTTGGATTTTTCACTCATAAAAATGTCTCAATATTTTTTCATGATACAAACTCAGATTTTGTGTATTTAAAGTTTACATGAAAAGTGTAAAACTTATAAAACTTTATCACAGTTTGTCAACATAAACTTTGGGGGATCTTGAAGTATCTGAAAAATTAAGTGACCTTTTAAAGTTTTTACTGTAACAACAGGAGACAAAGATAAATCTACACCAGAGGATTTTATAAGCAAGAGTCTAAGATATAGGTGATATAATATCAAAGCTTATAGATCTGTAAAATCAGTGGGTTACAGGGAAATGGATAACTCTTTAATGAGGACAATCTAAAATTCTCTCTTCAATATCTTTAGTTAGCATTTGTGCCCAGTGTTATACCACTGGCAATTTAATTCATCTTCCAGATGTCAAATAAGCCCTGACCATAAGAAAGCAGATTAACTCCTCTTGTGCATGTTAACCCAGTAGAAGACAATGATGCTTAAAGATCATTCCCAAATAAAAAAGACAACTTGTGTAATTATTTGGGGCCTACTAGTAATAATTGTAGTCCTGAATCAAACTTAAGTTCATGAAACCACAATTTATAAACTTGTAGTCAATTGTAGCTTTGAAATATAAGGCAAAATGAATGCTTACCGAAGGCCAACGTTAGAACAATTAGAACAAAGCCAGTCTCCCATGTAAGTAATTACTTACTTCCATGTAAGTAATTATCTAAATATTTTCTATGGTTTCTCCAACTTTCTACCAGGACCACATGAATTTATTAAAAAAAGTTATCATAACAGTGATTTTAAAAGTTATCACAGCAGTGATTTTTATAAACAAGACTTTATTTCAAATATATTTTACAGTTTGTGTGTAATTAGGATTGCTTTCCAGAATCTGAAATTTAATACTAAATTGAACAGGCAATGTACAAAATTACGGTGTTTACATAGGCCTACTGGATTCCCACAGTTGTTCTCGTAATTTTTCTTTTCGCTTTTAAATTGAATCAGTGGAGACGTTAATGATAAAACAACTTTCATTCTCTTGGTTATATTTTGAATACCAACAAAGTACCATTCCATACCATATTCACTTGTATATTTAGAAAATGGTAATAATAGGGAGAGTAAAATCTCATGTATCTGGACCTAGCTGCAAAACGATGAAATACTGTGATCAGAGCTGACTTGGTTCATTCTTGGTGGTAAAAATATTGGGCTGGCCAAAAAGTTCGTTCGGGTTTTCCTGTGACACCCAAACGAACTTTCTGGCCAACCCAATAGTTTTGCTAAGCAAATTGGTAGAACAAACTAAATTGCAGAACAGATGTTTGGCCTGTTTAATAAAATGTAACTATTTTTGAGAACTTTTAGCAATACTATTGCATATGCTTTACATACTAATTACAATGCTTACTTATAAAACAGTTCGTCTCAGCTAGTTATTAGGTTGTTTTAGAAACTCAAGAAAAATAAATTGGATGTTTTTCATAAATATTCTTTAACTTAGATATTGAATTAATTCATGCTTACCTTCACCCCCATAGTTATAATTGAGGTTTCGATGATGATGTCAAGTTATAAATAGGGATAACTTCTGAACTTTAAAATTTGGTAAGAATGACAGTATCTTGATTTTTTTTTTTCAGTATCTTGATTTTTTTTTCCAGTATCTTGATTTTTTAAAAAACACATATGTGAACTTCCTCAAACACCAATTTCTAAAATTTTCAGAATTGAGATTAAAAAAAAAAAAAAAAGAATGGATTTCTTTTCACTATTGCCAGAATTTTTCTGGTTGTTCAAGGCATTGTCAGTAAGAAAACAATCTACTATTGCATGCTAGTCCTAAATATTCCGTAAGAAACTAAAAAACACAAAGGCCAAGAAAAGAATGTTTCTAAAATACAGTGTGACAGGACAAAACAAAGAACTTTATTTGGTAGGAAGGAGACCAAAGGTGGGATTTTGCACCTTGGGTGAGCCAAGCTTTCATAAGCAGACAAGATTTCCCCATCTACATATACTTAACATACTCCGATGATGCTGCTTCCTGAAGAAACAGGATGAGACTGTGACTACTGTAGCTGTAGGTGGTCTACTAAAAACACTACATGGAACCATCATTTCTCCACTTCTACAATGGATATCTTCCTTTCAAAAGCACATCAATTTTTTGGCAAATATTAAGTGGGTACAGTTTTGTGTGTTTCAGTTGTATTTTCTGTGTCCGACTGGCCTGGAGTCTCTGAAGCCTACTGCTCTGCCATGATGAACAAAAGGAGAAGCAGAGAAACAAGGATAACATGTGCACATGTTCTGGTGGATCAAATGCCCTCAAAAACAATCTATGAAGGGACAGATTGAGAGCTCTTTCTAGCCTCAAACTCTTGATGAATCACTGACTCTCAGCTTCACAGAGGTTTTTATAGAGACCTAAGGTTAAAGTATGGTAGGCAATAGGATCTGCAGAATGTGACATGCACAAAAGGTAGATAAAAGAGGAAAATAGCCCCATCTCTTGGTTGTTTTGAAACACTAGGGCATGCAGAATAATTATTTGGAGCTGGTTGATAGCAACAGCTTTATCCCTATCCCTAGAGATTCTGATTCACTACATCTGGAGTCTGGCCTAAGAATCTACATTTTTAACAGTCAATTCTAAAGCTGGTAGCCCACGGACCAGACGTTGTAAACTACTGATACTTCTGTGAAGGGTTACAATGGGAAAAGTGTTAGTAGAACATACCTTCTTTATATACTTACTTCATATTCATTTGAACCAGATGTTATGTAACCCAGTTTCTTGATACTTATTCAAAAACCACTCAATTAAACAACCAACCAACCAACCAACCAACCAAAACCCTTATGGGAAATGATTACACATAAAACTATTAAGATAGAAATACATATTATGGTGGAAGAGACAAGCAAAAATGGCCACTGGAAGGAAAGGAGCCTTCTTGTTTTAACATTTGCTTAAAAAGCTGAAGGTAGAATCCAGAGGTTAAATGGCAGAATGTTAATTTAGAAATATCCATTATTATAAATTAGATACCAGTAAAGTGAAAATTATTTATAGTTCTTACTTTCATAATCTGAAATTTAGAATTTCTATACCAACAATAGACTGAAATTCAATTCTAAAGTGTAGAAACCCCGCTCCAATGATAGTGTCAAGCTTGGGAAAAATGGCATTAAGCGTGCTTCAGGCTGCAGGATTTTTAAATGTTATTAGCTTCAATTACATACAAGAAGGATAACTTTTGACATTACAGTGAAGCTCTCTGATGAGATGCATTATAAAGAGGCCTTCTTGAATGTCCACCTCTAAGATCTAAACCCTTAGTTCTCAGTTCAAAGTCAACTTCAGGAAGTGAGGTTATTTATATCAGAAACAAAATTAAATTATTTTTCATACTTTTGCTCTTTTTATAAGAAAACTAATGATTAAACCGCCATAACGAGAATTGTGAAAAGAAACACAGTATAATAGGTAAAGAACACATTTGCTGTTTTTATTGGTGCCTTGCATGGCAGTAATACTGAAAAAAGAGAATGCAAAAACAAAAAACAAAAACAAAAACAAACAGGTTGGTGGCAACCCACATCTTTTTTTTTAAGAGTACATAAACTCCTGTTTTATTTTTATTGTGGCATGAATGATAACATAAAACCAAAAACATGAAAATATACAACTTATATTACACTATGTGTTATGAACAAAATATAAATCTATAACTCTATGTTATATTTACATAATTATTTATTTTATTAAATTTCAAGTGAGATGGTAGGTTGCACATACTTTGTTTTAAGCTCCAGGCATTTGATTGTCTCTTTTCTACATTTTCCCATTTTTACTCATAAAATCCAAAACATTAGGACTAAGAGCTTTAGAGCCAGTGGAGCTGTATAAATACTGTTTTAGTGAACCAGTGACAGAAACACTGGGGAGGACAGGAATCAATCAGTAGAAAACCCAACATCATCTTCAACCTGGGAAATTGATAGTTATAGGAAACTTTAAAATTAAATACTGTAAAAGCCTGTCTAAAAGAAAACCTATGCCCTATAAGACAAAAGAGATCTCTGAACCACTTTAAGTGGGCTTCATATTTTTCCTTGCAGACCCCATAATTTTTATTTTACTATTAACTTGATAGACAAATATTTTATAAACCTGTTTGTAAATATACAGTTGTTTATTACAATTCAAATAATTTACCCATTAGAATGAATGAAAACATAATGATTTTTGATGTTTTAAATGTGATATAAGAAGTTTCTTCTGGGAACAGTAACATCTTCTGGATTAAGAAAATATCTGAAATTGGACCATAAAATATTTAAAGATAATTTTCTTTAAATGAATTAAGGTAAAAAGTCTACTCCAAAATCAAACCTATGAAATAACTTCATCAAAGAAATTCTTTTATATTTGTTCCTTATAAGAGGATTTGGTTTCAATAATGATTATGTTCTTTGGGAGGGATTTTATACATGGTTAACTCTTAACTGTAGATGCCAAATAAATGTTAAAAATTGACTTAACTAATTTAGGTATAAGTGGACTGAAGAACAGTTTTGTTATTTTATACAATTGTGACTAGACAAATTCTTAGTAACTTATATATGAACTTTAACCTATTTTCTCCAGTGATGCTCTTAGATTCATATTAAAACATGACTGTTTTTAGAAGAACTGATTACAACAGCCATAAAAAAACAGAATTCTGGCAAGATTATCCCTCAGTACTAGGGTTAGCGTGTGTGCCTGTGGTTTGTGTGTTTGTGTGTGTGTGTGTGTGTGTGTGTGTGTGTGAGAGAGAGAGAGAGAGAGAGAGAGAGAGAGAGAGAGAGAGAGAGGAAGTAATGTGAAATGTGAACAGGTAGGTAGGGAAGGGGAGAGAAGGGAGACTTTATGTTCATTTGAGTTTGATCTTACTCTCATTTCCTCTCCCTTATCTTTTTTGGTCATCATGGGGCACAGAAAAAGAATACAAGGTTTTAGGATCCCTTACAAAAATGATAAACCAATCAAATGCCAGAAGGCAATGTGCTAACCCAGTAGGCTGCCATTCATAGCACCTTTTATCAAATGACTTCAAAGCACTTTAAACATTAATATGATTTTTTGTTTGTTTTCTTTTGGGGAAAATTAAGGCAAAACAATTGTGACCCCCAGTGAATCAGACATCAGAACAAGAGAACATAATGCAAGGCTATGGACTTGCTTTTGTTTCAATCCATGCACAGTTTCGTCTCTCTGACATAAATCTAACTAAATAAAATTAACTTCTGAATTTCAGCCGTTAAAGGTCACCATTAACAATTTCATTTTCCCCTTCAAATAAAACAAGTAAAAAACAAACAAAAAGACCAAACAGAAGTGTTTTGTCAATTCACTGGTAAGTGTGTTAGAATTTGTGTCAGCCATGAATGCCCTCAGTGGCATCTACCTGGAGCTAAAACAAAGTATCCTTGTAGCCCAGTCATGAAATGAAAACAAAGCATCTTTATAACATGGTGGAAAATAAGTGTCCAGCAAACGTGAGAGGTGAACCCACATAAGTCAGAAAGAATTTGTTAACAAAGACAGAACAAATTTTTAAAAATCTGTTTTCACATTGTACATAATAACGATATAAAAACAAGTGTCCATTTTTTTATCCAGAGTGCTTAAAAACAAAACAAACAAAAACAAAAGATAAATTGGCTGTAGATGACTGTGGCAATTAAATAACTAAAATGAGTGATGAGAGCCTAAGTTAACTGAGATTGAATACGACCCTCCCATTAATTCACTTGTAGGTATTAAACACCGGGACATGACATTTGTTGGGGCCAAACTTTTAAAAAGGGGAAAACTTATGGAAGGATAAATGAAACTGTGTGAGTGAATGTGTTTGTGTGTGTGTGTGTGTGTGTGTGTGTGTATGTGTGTGTGTGCGCGCATATATATATGTATGTATACATATATATATATACATGTTGGAGATGGAAATTTGTTTTAAATATCTAACAACTTATTGGCTGTACTTCCAAATCAGAGGAGAATAAAATAGAAAGGGAGAAATAAATTATGCATAACTTACTAATCTGGGAACAGCTGACCATTATTATTATTATTACTATTATTATTATTATTTTATCATCATCATCATTATTACAACACTAGCAAAAAGAGGCAGTTCAAATGAAAATACAGTCATCAAAAACAAACAGAAAAACAAACAAAGCAAAGTCTCTGACATGCAGGATATGATTAGCTCCTCCAAGCAAAACCCCAGAGCAAGTCTTTTGAGAGAGAGAAAAATAAAAAGGATTTTTTTCTTATTTATATGTAAAAATCAAACTTTAGGGTCAGGTTTGGGGAGGGTGGGATAGGAAAATGATGACTGGAGTGAAAACCATAGCACATCCAAGCTACTGGTTGGAGTATTTACTGTCTGATGGTTCAGCACAAACAACACTAATTCAGTTTAAATGATTTCCCACTTATTTGGACAAGCCCTACGACTGCCTTGGCACTTGGCTGGCAAAGTCTAAGCAGTCCTGTCACCACCAGTTGTTGCTCTATGCACACACTCTGCTGGAATCAGAAATTGGACTTCAGTGGATTCATCTTACAGCAAGAGTAGAGCAGTGGCAAGGGTTGCTGGGCTCAGCCAGGCTCCCTCTTTGTTGGGCTGTGACAACTTTTAATCAAGTCCTGCTTTTTACGGCATGAAATGCACATGGCCCACAATTCTGAAATGCAAATGGCCTCCACCTCATTTCATGGAGGGATGAAAACTACCTTATAAAATCATCAGTTCCATTTCCTGATCAGGAAAGGATGGAATGTTGAAGAAATAAGCTAATTCTATATTTCTAGAATACGGGCAAATATATTCAAGGGAAGCAATGATTGTTTTGCTTGAAGTTAACAACAGGAAAAACAAACAGAAATCATTAGGTAGGAAATGTTAGTGGAACCATCTGACCAGGGAGAAGGAACATCTGGGAACAGTTTGCTTCCCTGTTATACACGCACCACTCTATTACACAGGGCCACCTGATCCATCCAATAATAATCATATTAGAAGTTTAAAAATATAATTTCTGAGCCCTATATTGGTTAAGTTGTCATTTGAAGTGCAAAGTCAAGGTCACGGCTGCTTCCACACCAGTCACTTAGAAGGATGTGGGATTTCATCCCCAGATGTGGGTTTAACTCACAATGGTCCTACATTATTCCAATTAGTACCATAATCACACACATACATACACACACACAAAAATCCAAGATCAGAAAATATTTTTTTCTCTAAATTTCTTATGTCTCTCTCTCTCTCTTTTCACCTGAGAACAGCACCTACAGTTTCCATTAAAAAAAAAAAAAAGTCAAATCTCACCAGCTGCTGGGATTTCAGGTTTTTTCAAGGGATTGTCTAAGATATAACACTGTCCTAATTTAAGAAGGAACAAAAGTCAAATCTCACCAGCTGCTGGTATTTCAGGTTTTTTCAAGGGATTGTCTAAGATATAACACTGTCCTAATTTAAGAAGGAACAGGAAAAAGGAAAGGGAAAAAAATCAACTGGGTCAATACTTCAGTACAAATTTGGCACTTGCTCAAAGATGTAGTGTGGTGTGCAACAGATAAGAAAGTCCTCTAAAGAAAATGATTGCTTATTTTGTGGTGGATAGCAAGGAAGTTAAAAACAGGCTCTTTTTCCCTCTTCCCCCCCATGCACAGACTCCAATCTTTAAAGTATACAGAGATGGAGAAGGTGGAGAGAAGTAAAGAGAAATTCATCTTTCTTTTTTTTTTTTCTGTCAGGTGCATTACCGAAAACAAAAACAAAAACAAAAACGAAAACAATGAAAGGAAAGAGAGAAAAGGAAAAAAACCCAGAAACCCCAAAAAACAAAACTTATTTCTTTTTAAAAACTGTAGCACAAAACAACAAAACACATTCACAAGCCACTTGTTGGCACTGTGTACCTGAGTGAGAATTTCTAGAACATTGTAGAACAAACAGCCATAAAGTTTATTAAAAAAAAAAGTTGACGGGTAAGACTTCAGTGCTTGGATGTAGCAGCTGAATTACTGGCATTATTTTACCCATAGCTTATTTCAATCTCTTGTTGATATTGTTGTTTGCTTGTTGTATTTTTATTTCCTTTCCAAGCCTTTTGAGGCTGAGGTCTATTAGTCAGCTGATGTCCCAACTATTTAAGACTAACAGTTAAAGTAACAGTCAGTGTATGAGAAAGTTAATGTGCTTGGCCACTGGTAAGGATGAACCAGCTAGGGCTTCTTTAAGTCCTAAGGTCACAACAATCTTTCGACCCTTATCAGTTGGCTTGTCCTGCAATATGGTTTTCACTGTCACTCCCATAATCTACATCTGGATCATCCTCTTCCTCCTCGTACTCATCATAAATTTCTCCGTTGATGTCCTCAGCCTGGATCTCTTCTTTGATATGTGGCTCCTCTCCTTTCACGCCGTAAGTGCTCTGGATAACAGGCATCCCAGGCTCCGGGCTGCTGGACACGCTTGAGTGCTCTGAGGGCAGATGAGGGGAGGGCATTCCAGCCATGGCGATGGCTCCAGGGTACACGACACCAGCAGTGGCGATGGGGATCTGTGCTTGTTGCCTGTTGGAGAGGAATTCCCAAAAAGAGACCGTGGGTGAGTGGACAGTTGGATGCAGGCCTTACTTACTCTATAATTAACTTGCTCAAGTTGTCCAACTCAAAGGTCATGATTTTCACCCTGTTGCCCGACATTTTGAAAACTGTATCCTACTTTGATCCCAATACCTTACTTCTATGTAGTGCTTTATAGATTACAAGGCATTTGCACGTGTTACCCATTTGATTCTTAAAGCGATTGCTACTTTTCTACTTTATGAAAAGAAACTGAGGGACTGAAAGATTGATTAAGCAGAAGAACTCAAGTCCCTGAGCCCGAGTTAATTTTTCCTTCACTACAACACGTCAAAACAGTTTTTAAAAGAATTAAACCTAAAGATAATTCAATTTTGATGGAAAAACCCTAAAGTCTTAGAGCTCTCAAAATAAAACTTTACTGCCCAGAACTCACCAAAACTGAACATGGTCCACCTCATCCCTGAAAAACTTTTCAGTGGGGGTAGGAAGTAGGGCTGGCCTCATGGGTGGACCATCTCTGCAGCTGTAGAGGACCCGGGGCTTAGACAGATCCTACACTTGGTTTAAAGTTCTGTTGTCACAAGCTTGAAATTCTTAAAAAAACCTTTTAACAGGGACCCCACATTTTCATTTTACACTGGGCTCCACAGATATATTCTGTAGCTGGTCCGAGTACGAAGGGATTAATAGATGATGTTCATTTATGCCTTCTTTCATTCATTTGTCTGTTTACTATTTCCCCAAGGAGCGCCGGGTCTCGTGCTCAGTGTGGAGAAGGGTACTGCACTGGGATATAAATCACAGACCCTTTGGACAAAGCAAGCAGATGCTTTCAGGGGAGTGGAGGGGATAGGGCAGATTAGAAAAGTTTTGTGGTTTTTTTTTTTAAAGTATCCTCTGGCCATTTTCAGAACAGTACTTATTATTCGAAGAAGCTCTCAGGATCTTATTTACTGTTCCAGATATGAACAACTTTATTTCTGTGCTTTTTGAGAAAATTCTGCAGAAACAATGTGGTTGCAGGCCTTTGCCATAGGAAGCAGGGTAAGACATCCTGAGAGAGGCATCCTTAATTCAGAAGGAAACGTTCCCATCCACAACTTGTTCGACCCTGAAGAGAATCCCTACTTTACGTGATCTTGTAAGGCCACACGTGTGCCTTGAGAGCCCAGAGACTCTGCTATATTCAGAAACAAGTCTTTCTTTTGGAATCATTTTTATGTTGTATTATCTCAGCTAAGTTGTTAGCTGCTGTGGAATTTACACTGTGAGGCGTTGGAATTAATGAAAACCAGCAAGAAAAAGAACCAGGAAGACGTCTATGTTTTTAATAGCAAACTTCAAAATTCTTTACTCTCAGATATTTTATTTTCAAACCAGCTATTAACAAAGCTCCCGCATCAGAGCCATTGTTCTAGGAGCCTGGAATGAATTCACATGAAGTGTTCTTTCTCAGGATTATAAGGGGACAGTTTAGTCTCTGAAAATACACTGTGCTCAGGTGCTTTCTCAAAATGCCGCTTTGCAACTAAACAAATACATCGCACATCCCATTAAGTGTAACAGGAAATGTTCTCTATGGGAAAATGACCGGAAGGTCCTTACCCAACGTTGAAGTATTGCCGCATTTCCTGCCGCCTGTTCCGCATGATTGCCTTGTATTCCCCGATGCGCAGCTTTTTGCCATCCACCAGGCAGGTGCGCTTCGGCCTGGGCTTGTATTTGTAGTCAGGGTACTTCTCCAGGTGCTGCTTGCTGAGACGGGCTTGCTCCTCATAATATGGCTGTTTCTCTAGGTTTGTCATAGCTTTCCAGCGAGATCCTATGAGGAAAAAAAGTCACAATTCCCATTTGCACAGCGGCTGAGGATCCTAAAAAGGTATAACTGAGAACACGAAAATCTAAAGTAAAAATGTTGGCCAAATCCCAGAAATACATAAAACGGTTATGATTAGTGAGCTCTGACTCAAGAGGCGAGATGCCACAAGAACAGAGGTGTTGGTGGCAGTGTCCTCAAAGACTGTGCACCCAGAGATACAAACACTAAGCAATATTTTTCTTCTGGCTTGAATGAACAATTTAGCCAAACTTGTACCTTACGTACTTAAAAGCTCATAGATGATTTAATGGAAATATCTTTCATTTCTACATTAGACCGTGATGTAATTCAACTGTGAACTGAAAAGTTATGCAAAAACGCATTACATATTTTGAATCTAAGGGTAATTATCTAGTTACTGAGTATTGTTATGCAGGGTACATTACTTACTACAAAGGTTTCTAACGTATGGTAGGTGTAATTCTCATTCTCCCCCAAATGTTTAAATATGCTTACGTGATTAGTTAAAAATTCATTTCATTAAAATTGTAATTATAAAAAATACATTAATGAACATGCACTGGGTAACTACTGTGTGCTAGATACCGTACTAAAACCTTTACATAAGTTGTTTCATTTTTACCTTTCACCATAATCTCATAAGCAGACAACATTTATACCTATTTCTAAAGATTAAAAAATTGAAGTTCAAATAGATGAAGTAACTTACCCAAGGTCACACAACTATTAAATTGTGGACCAGTGACTCAAACTTAGGTTTGACAGAATTGAAATTGTGGTACAACATGTATCCTTACATACCTATACCCATCTACTATATAGGATCTAGCAGAAATCAAAACTCACAATAATAAGTATGTGTTCAGTAATGTTTTTCTCTTAATAAATCACTTTCAATAATATATAAAAATGTCACTTCCTGTGATAGAGTATGCATTAGTAATGTTAGCCCAAATTGGTTTTCCCTTTCTTTTCACTTTTAATTTTGGTTTGGATTCAAGTAGGATTGCAAAAAAACAACTATTGGAAGCTTAATTAAAAATAGTTTATGCTTATTCTCAATATAGATGTGATTTAAAGCTTTGATTCTATCAGTTTGGCTATGTGCAGTAGTAGTTGTAGTAGTAGTAATGTTTATTTTTTATTAAGAATGTGAGAAAAATCTATTTGCAGATGTTTATCTGCAAGTAATCAGCTCAACTCTACCCAAATGCACAAAGACCAAAATAACTGGAATTAGGAGATCCCTAGCAAATATGTACTGGCACTGCTGCCTTTACCTAAGCAAGATCGTAAACCTTTTGAATGAATTCATTACTTAACCATAACTCCATATCTCAAATGCAAATAGCTCACTAATGAATAGTACTTTCCTACAAATGTACAGAATTCCTCAATATGGGCTGTTATATTTATTAAACGAATGCAGAGAAAGGGACAACATCTCTTCCCTTAGAATTCTTTCCTATTGGAACAGATGTTGCCTGGGTGGGTATATCCACGTAGGTGTTACAAAGATTTATAAACAGATTTTTTCCAATCTAGACAGCCAATATGATTTCATTATATTTACAACAGAAACTCAGGTTACAGTTCAAATAATAAGAGTTTATTTTTCTACTCCTTTCTCAAACTTGTATTTAAATACAGTGTCCAACATTCAGTTAGCTGGTCAGGCCGTATCATTTGTAGGAACAATCTCAAACTCTTTATTATTCAACATTATTTTCTAGAGGCACATGAAAATCATTATGTCATTCTCAGGGCAAATATAAACACAAGTAAACCTATAATACTACTGAACTAGATCAATTCTTCTTGTGGAGTTTCTTATATGTATGTATACCAGAATTTTGACCCTCAGAATAGGGAGTGGAAAAGTGAACTTAACAGAATAACTTACTGAGTAATTAAAGAAATCGAACAGTGGATCAAGGATGGTTGACTTGAAATTCACTATGTTTACCACCAAATAAAACAAAGAAACGAGCATTCTCAGTTAGAATAGGAATTGCCAAAGATTCTTCCCTAAGTCTAAATGTTCTATCAGCTCCAAAAAGAATATTTTTCACTAAGGAAAGGGAATGTTTATGCCTCATAGTAACATGCCTCGGAATGTAAGAGCTATGTTTAGATTTCCTACTATGTGCATGATGCTGTATTCATCACTAGATATGCAGCAGTGGGTTGTTACGGTTCCTATCTTCTTGGAGCTTATATTCCAGCCGAGAAGAAATACATTAAATACGTAATTGCAAAATGTATAATTTTAATTGTGGAAAGTACAGGAAGCTATGAGAACATATGATAAGGAGGTGAGATCAATCTTCTGTAGGTCAGGAAGGCAGCGCTGCAAAAATGACTCCTAGAGGGATTGAAAAAACAAGAGCAGCCTATGGAGGAAGAATAGAATGGTCAAGGCCTTGTAGTGGGAAGGGGGAGTAGAGGAACCTAAAGTTGTTCTGGCTAAAATGCAGAGAAAAAAAGGATCGTAAAAGATGTGTAAATTCTCAAATAAGTTGGCCTCTAACTGTGGTATGAACTGGAATCAAAATATTTTGAAACTTGATAATATAATTTCTCTGGAAGTATCACTGAATTCTAAGCTATATTGAAAAATATGGCCATATCACTGTTACATGTCTTTTCAAAATTAAGAATTAAGAGCCAATCGGACCCAGTTAATGCTTAAGCTAACTACTCCATTATATGACCGAGCAGAACAGTGGTTCAGTTTGGTGGCAAAGGCAGCTATCATTTTTTAATAATAGCTTTCGAATGGGGATAACCAAATGACAGTTTGGTTTTGGTTTCAATGGCTTTGCAGGTACACCAACCACTGTTTGTAGCTGCAATGTAACCCCCTGAAACTCACTAGATGAGGATGGGAGGGCAGCATTTTAGATACCTTCAAAAGAGATGAAAACATCTCCTTGATTTGGGTGTGGCTGGCTGCTCACCCTGGACCATGTACAGGGAGTAAAAGTTCCCTGCTGTTTTCAAAAGATGAGCCTTCAACAATGAAAAAAGAATTAAGTACATTCAGATATTCCTCCTGATGACAAAAAAGAAGATTCAATCGAAAATATTTGATGTTCAAAATGAGAAAAAAAAAATCAGTCTTGAAAGTCCTCTTTTCCTTTCGAAGTCTGGCAACACAATAAAAATGAAGAGTTTGAGCTGGGCAACAGTGTCATCTCCATGGGGTCTGTAATGAGTTTGCACATTTTACTCTAACTACTGTATACCTAATCAGAAAAAGATGTCCCCCGTCCCCTGATCTAGCGCCAAACGGTAAAAGGTGATTCCTTATGTTAACAATTTCAGCAGAATGGCTTATTAAAACCAGATTTTAGGGTATTATAAAATGCTTAGAAGCCCTTTAAAATGTCAACTAGGATCTCCAGAGACTACGTAAAATGTCAACCCAGCTCAAGCGCCTGTTTTAAGCAGAATGAATTAGCGGCATGCTGTCGGAGGCTGTTATCCAAAACAATCAGTAAAAGGGAAAACATCAAGCTTTCTTTGTACTTTTATATGAAATGAGCCATTTAGAATGATCTTGTGGATATCTGAAGATCACTTATTTATTTGACGCTATGACTAAATATTGAGGCCCAGGACACCACGGTGGGTTTTTTTTTTTTTTCCTGCTATATCTTTAATTAATATAATTTCATTCAAAAATCTTAAGTTAGGCAGCATTCTCTTTCATGCAGCCTATTATGATATAATCATATAGTCATTCTAATATTCTCTCCTTCTAACCAGAAAGGAATTCTTTTAGCCAGTCATCTCTTTCCCATGAAGGCTTTTGCTCTATTTCCTAAAATATTTCACATCATCAAAACTGGTATTTCTCTCATACTTAGAGTAAGGTTTTAATCAGTGATTATTATTTTTTTAGTATTCAGACACATAAATGAATGATATAAAGACACATTAAACAATCTTAGTTTTTAGTGTTTTTTTGACATTTGGGGATTTCTAATCTGATAATAACTGATATATTAAAATATGAAATAACCTTACATCAAGTACTTTATTCTTTTCTAGAGTTTTTCCAAATGAAACAGATACGGTATTTTTTTTTAAATGAAAAATTCATATGGAAGGTAGAATGTTGTCAAAAAAAGAAAAATAGATCAGAGATGGTAGAGATGCAAAAAATATGCATTTTCATTTGATCAGTTTCAGTTTTTTTATTATATTTGGATATATATTTATACATAAATATTCATATATATTTATGCATAAATATTCATGTTTTCTATGTACACATAAAGCTTCACATGTTCATATCTTTTGAGATAACCTTCATCTAAAGAGCTCAAAATCATTTAGATGAAAATTGAGACACAAGTTTAAGTAGTTAATGGTTTTTGTTTGTTTTTGTTTCATTACAAATGTACACTGTGGACTGGGAGGCACCCTATTACCACTGTTGAAAATATGGGATCATAAAAACGCATGTACATGTTTAGTAA
The DNA here is from genome assembly GCF_000442215.2 of Lipotes vexillifer. Taxonomy (NCBI): domain Eukaryota; kingdom Metazoa; phylum Chordata; class Mammalia; order Artiodactyla; family Lipotidae; genus Lipotes; species Lipotes vexillifer. The sequence goes on from NW_006770652.1 coordinate 93,446, forward strand.
CCACTTTCAGATGATCGGTTCCTTAATGTAAAGAATCAAAAGGCAAACTACATTAGCTACATGTAATTCCAAGTGCGCTATGGATTTTAACAAAGCTTTAATAACTTCAACAAATTTTGTTACTTATTTGTCAAAGACAAAATGTGCTGATAGAGTTAAGTGTTCTTCTTCTAATTTTTTTATTTAGCTCTTAGAAGTCAGAGAAAATAAAAACTTGCTTAGGTTGTCAAGAACCTGGACACCATGCTCTTGAAGGTAAAGATGATGGTGAGGATGACATTGATGATGGTGATGATGTCAAGAGAACAGCACCAAAGAAATGGCCTCTTCCCTTCCTTCTTTCTGGGACTTAAATTGGTGTATAATAGGTCTCTTTATAATCAGTACTCTTTCGTTTCAACCATCTTTGCTGTGTGCTTCAGTGTCTATGTATGTTGGGTAAATATGTACTTTTGTCATCTGTTAAGCTGAAAGCTGCAATAGCAGGAAAAGTCCCTTTTTAAATGATACTGAAAATACGCGTGAGGATACTAAAAGTAAAAATTAAAAAATGTACACCCAAACGTCTTCTTGTGTCCTGACAATCTAAACTGATTTTTCAATTATAGTATTAGAACAGACATCATCTCCACCTCCACCCTCACCCCCATGACATGACGAATTCTATAGTGTTTACAAAGGAAAAGAACAAATAAGGTCAATACCAATACTGAGTGGCTTGTGTGAAAAGAGCTTTTTTTCCTAGTCTTAATACAAATATTTTAAATTTTTGAAGAAGAGGAAATATTACAACAACTAGTGTAGGAACACACATCTAAATCAGAATCTGGGCACAATTTCTTGATAAATGTGGAAAGCTTCATGGTCAGAAGAAAAGGCTCAATACGATGTACCTAATTTTTAGATAAGTAGAAAACATGAGCTGCCTGGCTTCCAAACCCAGTCTCTTTCAACAAATGCAGAAAACAAAACTGTACCTGTATTTCATACATCACTTAACCCTTAAGACTTTTCTTACCCAGTATCTTGCTGATGTTGGAATTGTGCATGTCAGGAAAGGCCTGAAGGATTTTCCTTCGTTCATCTTTAGCCCACACCATGAAGGCATTCATTGGACGCTTTATGTGGGGTTCATTGCTACCACGCCCCCTGGATTCTCTATAAATTCTTGATTCTGAGACTCCAGCACTTCCTAAAAACAGGGAACATTGCTTCATGTTAGTGTTAAAACTTATGGCAATTCCCTTCCTTGCATTATTGTTTTTCAGTCTATTAAAATATCTGAAAATCAAAAGCACATCTAATAAAGTTTCTGTGATAAGCCTTGAGGTGTCAAATGTTGTTATTTGTATTTTTAAGTCCATTTCTAATATATTTTTCCTTTCTTTCAATGGACTACGGACTGTTTCACCATTTACTTTCAAGAGCACACAAGAATCTTGAATATGTGATCTTTGATACAAATTGGAAAGAGAATAGTTGGGTTAGGTCAACAGGCATGCCGGTACTGTAGAAACATTAGACAGGTCAAAAAGCTCACAAAATTGTGAAACACCACACTGTTCAACAGAATGGATGACTATAGGTAAGGATGTGTCTCTGCTACCTGAAGACTGACAGAACATAGCATACTTTTTCTCTCTCTAGGCTATATAAAAACACTGCTAAATAAATGTTTAAGGTTAAAATACAATATAGATATCTCCTATAACGTGTTTGGCTTTTCTTTGAAATTATGTGCTAATACATGCATGAAATATGCTGATGCAGCAATGATAGTCTGGTTCCCAAAACATACTTGAAAATGGTAGGAAAAGAACAAACAAATGGTTACATTCTATGGTTTCTTAACGAAGTCTACAGTCACATATTTAAGGTGAAAAAAAATACGTTCATTTCCCTGAATTTTCCCACTAACATCTAAGTTATCCAAAGAGATCCATTGACAATTACATTCCAAACAGCAAGGCTCAGGATGATAAAACATGACCAAGTGTCACACTGGAACCTTGGGGAGCTTCAGGCACTCCTCTAGGCTTTATCTGACTTTGTAGAATGGCTTCAGCAGATTAAACTGCTTCCAGGGATACTTGAATTTAGGCAAAGAAAATAAGGAGAAGCAAAACATATAACTCTGGCACTATGTTCTCCAGGGTTGTCATTACAAAAAGATGAAAGAGATATATTCTGTTAGCATGTAAAAATTTCAAATATTTTGGGTGTTTTCTAGAGCACTGCTCTTCTTTTCTTCCTTCATCCTCCTTTTCCTTTCTTAATTTGAAGGAACAGGAATCAACCAGAATTACCCAGACTTGAAGACCTCCATAGCAGCAAACAAAAAACACAGCTTATTTGGAATTTCCCATTATTTCTCTTTCATAGTATGCTCTTTGGTCTGATGAAGATTGGAAAATATTTTGCAGATGAGCATGACTGAATATAACAAATAACAGCAACAACAATTTTGATGTTTTAATGCTGATTACCGTAGGTATATTTTATCATGCTGATACAACTTAAAATTTATGAAACGTGTTATTACCAGTAATTGTCTTTTTATTGACAAAAATGAGTGCTAATATACGGTGACATCTTCCCAGAATGGGTCTGCAGCTAGCAAATGATCATTTGCACATCTGCTTTTTCTTGTTCTTACACCTTACAGCAACATAAGCAATAAAATGAACATTATGTGATTTCATCAAAGCTAAACAAGCTCTCCGTATGTACTTAGGCCAGGTTTATCTTAGCCAAGCAAAGCAGAAAAGAGAAGGAAACATCTGGATACAACAGGCTAGAAAAACACAGACTTTTCTTGGATATCCAATTCAATAAAATTTGGTCTCGACAGAATTATCTGGTTAAATGCTCAAGTTTGGCTAGCCCCTTGGCTGCTCGCTGGTTTGCCCTGGTTCAGTCTTTTCTGTATGCAGGGAGCTTCTGCCGTAGTAACAAAGTTGAGGACCATGCTTTTGAAATGCATGTATGTCACCTGACACTGGAGAGAGGTTCCCAGTCGGGGCTCAGTGTAAGAGGAAAAGCACTTTCTTCTTTTTCCCTCCTTGCTGTGCTATTAGAATTAGAGCATCAATTTATTTAGTTGTCCCTGTGGATGTTTAGAACGTTCAAAGATGACGTAGACAACAGAAGTCTCAAGGCATGTGAGGGAAGCATGAGACTGTACCGCTGGAGCTCTAGCTGGGTTACAGAGGGTAGGCAGGGCACCTGACTGTATGGTAGATAGTATAAGAGGGAAAGGGTTCCAGATGCAAGAAACTATACTGAAAATGTCCCCTGAGCCGTGTCTTCTGGTCAGGGTTTGACAAACGAAAACTTCAAAATGTGCTTATAGAAAAACATTTTTTTGAAAAGTTTCTTTCAGGTGTAAGAAATAGGGAAGTGAGAGACAGGGAAGATGATGAATGAGAGCATTTGCTTTAGAATCATGCCATCTTAAATCCAAGACCTGCCTTTGGTGCTAACAGCTCTGTAGTCTTGGAAAATGTGACTCAAAATTCCTAAGGGCTAATCTCTGTATCTGTAAGAGTTCTTATCTCACAGGTTGTGCTGGGGAGTAATGAGATGATTTATGCATAGCACTCAGCAGAGCGTTTGGCAGGTGGGAACCACTCAGTACATGTGAACTCTTACTGTAATGATCAGGTATGAGGTGGCTGTCTTGTATGTTTCCTAGTAGTTTTAATGGGTATTCAACAGGCACTTCTGCCCGCTACTGGAATATAGACGAGAAATTTCACAAACCATCAGAATCTCCACTCATATTGAAATCCATCATGGCGTGGCTAAACTTTCCTTCTTCATTCTGTTTAACTGCCAGCTGCTGAGTCAGACTCTCCAGTGTTGTTTTTTCCTTTAAAAAAGAAATTTATAATGAGATCTCAATCTGGAAATTATAATTATTCAAAGACTTTTTTTTCCCTTGGGCTATATATAACGCATTAGCTCCTGGAAGGGATGAGATGCTGATTTATTCACCTTTGCACATTCAGCACGTTATACTGAGGTAACTGAAGCCAGTGATCAGCAGGATGTTTGAAGGGACTCTGATTCACAGAATCCCCTATACAGTCTTGGCATTTGAAGGATGGATGCTGGGATCCTTGGAGACAACCTTCCCAAATCACAAAATGTGCATAGAAATTTCATGGAAGCAACCTGTTTTACAACATTTGGAATGCCTGCTTTATTTTTAGCCAGACAGGAAAAGTATAGAAGTGGCATGAGGCCCAGAGAAAGTCTTCCAATAGTCAGGTGACCAAATGATTGAAACATAATTCACAGTAGTGCCCTCGGGTTGCCATCTCCCTAAATGCCATCTGCATTCCTCATGCAAGGGTAATGAAGACGTTTCAATATTCATTGTTAATTGCTTGTCAAGTCTCTGTACATTCAATGTGAGTGCCTGCTACTTGGACCACGATTTGATTTGGATTGCTAAGCCAAAATATTGAGTTGGAGAATTATCTGAGATACAAATATACCAAAATTAGATCTGCAAAGACATCAAGTCATTTGAAAGCATGCAGTGCATGATCTGAATTCATGGAGAACATGGCATTACAAAGTAAATTATTTTCAAGAAAAATATAATGCTTAATCTACACCACATGAGATTTTAAGCTATTTCCAAATTAAGTAATTGGGTGATTTTAAGAACAGAAGAGCATACAATAAAAGGTTTACAACTCTCTCTAGAACTTTCCATCATTGCTCTGAGGATGATGAGGTTCCAAAGCAGCTTTAAGAAAAGCACCGATTGGATTTCAAAAAATTTGCTCATGTTTCTTGGTAATTATGCACCTCATTTTCTGAGGAACACAGTCACGAGTTACACAAATGAATCAGTAGCTGTGGAACAGCTACTGACACAATAAAAGGTTCACAGAGGGCTTCCCTGGTGGCGCAGTGGTTGACAGTTCGCCTGCCGATGCAGGGGACACAGGTTCGTGCCCCGGTCTGGGAAGATCTCACATGCCGCGGAGCGGCTGGGCCCGTGAGCCATGGCCGCTGAGCCTGCGCGTCCGGAGCCTGCGCTCCGCAATGGGAGAGGCCACAGCGGTGAGAGGCCCGCGTACCGCA
>NW_006770652.1:98939-119112 GCF_000442215.2 Lipotes vexillifer
AAAAAAAAAAAAAAAAAAAAAAAAAAAAGGTTCACAGAAAATAATCAACTATTTAAGATAATTGTATTACAGGCAAAGGACCCAACTAACGTTCCCAACAAGAGCCAACAGGGTACTGAAATTCTTCATACAGTATATACTTTATCTCTACAAAATCTCTGACAGTATTACAACTATACATACTAGATGAAAAATTCTCTTAATTTAGGGGCCTTGGAATCCATGTCTCTGTTCATCAAAGTCTGATATATGATTTAATAGAAAAAATATTTTAAATTGTCAATCAGTATAAAATACAGTAGAGAAACTGAAAACAAAATAGTTTATACCAACTTTAGTTCTATAAGATTATATAGTACTAAGGTTGAAATAAATTATCTATTTAGAAACGTAGAACCTCACCCAATTTTGTTTTGTGTATGAAACTGGTATTTTCATCTGCTTTACATGTTCTACATTTCTTTTGCTGAGAGAGTCTGCTGTATATATTCAGCTGAGCCCAGGAGCACCAAGGACACCAGCTTAACAGACTGTCTTTATAGTAAATGTAGCTGTTAAAATAGAAGACAGTTACATTAAAAAAACAAACAAACAACCACATTCCATCAACATAATCTGAGAGTCCCCGGGTCAATGAATACTTTACTGTACTATCTTTGGGGAATGTACTGGGCATGGATCACCTCTCAGGTTTTTATTTAAAAGTGTATGGGGCAATAATGCCACATATTTTCTATTTTGAAGTAAAGTCTTTCAAGAAGAAACAGCAAAACGAAGGCAGTCGGAGTAGAAAAAATGAAATGTTAAGTGTCTCTGAAGATTCTGCATTCAGCTGTATGGATCTTGCACCATCTTACCGAGTAGCTAAAATTAGCAAAGGATGAGCTGGGAAGTCACAAGTAGGTTTTACAATAAGTAACCTCTAATCATCTACCTCTAAAGCACAGAGTCTAATAAAATGATTCAATTAGCTACCCCAAAAGTGGAATTTATGATACTTCTTAAGAGGATGCCAGTAGGAGACAGTGGAAGTAAACACAGTAAGCTGCACTTCTTTTGTGACCTTTTGCATAGTCATTTAAGCTAATTCTCAGTCATGTGAACAGGGTAAATGAGAAGTGATTGGAGGACCTGAAGAAGGTGTGGTGTGCCTTTAATTAAAACACCTTACAGTGGCATGTAAATCAAAATGGTAACACTGCCACAATTTAGACGCTCTTGCTGACAATAAATTCAGAAGACAGAGGAATTGAGGTAAGGGGTATATCATAAAACCCAAATGGTTATATGGTAAATATATGGTATATATATATATATATATATATATATATATATAAAATACGGTGGTTATATAGTAAATAATTAGCTATACAATTCCATATGAATATTGATCCCATTGTAAAAGTTCATATTTAGTTCTTATGTATATAGGTAGATATAAATCTATGTGTGAATAGGATTCTAGATAATATACTGAACTACCAAAGGAATGAGGTGGATTTAAGAATAGCCTTCAAAAGTTCAAATTCAATCTATTCAGGAATATAGGAGGAAAGTCAGCCAAATGTTATAAAGCACAAATGCTGGTACACTGGGAAGATTCCTTTCATCCTACTACTTCTAATCCCATCCGTTCCTGGCCGTCCCCTTCGCAAAGATTCCAACTATGCACTGTCATGTCTAAAACTCAACCGTTTCTGATTCTGTATCCTGGGTTAAATACTTCCCTTTCCAAAGCCTCCTTTCAAATGTGTGAATATTACTGAAGAAAGGTGATTCTCAAAGTTCTGATAATTAAATTAATCCTTTCTAAATAGAGACCGCTGAAACAAAATGAGGGCAGTAAATGTCAGGTAGGGAGGTGGTAACTGGGAAGATGCTGGAAATAAGAAACACCAAAGAAACTGAGTTTAGGGAAATAGAAAAATATGTTGATGGGCAGAGGTGATAATTTTTACTAAACTTATACCCTTAGTTCCAAATGGTTCTGATAAAGAGCACATTAGTCAACAATTTTTACAGAAAAAGACCACCACATGCCCCCAGTCTAAGACCAGTGTTCTTGAACATAAATCCAGTATAGCACTTATACTTTTCTGCCTTCTCAATGCTATCCAAACACTGCCCTGAAACTTATAAGATTCATTCATCTTTCTCTCTTCTACTTTTTTCCTATTAGAAATCAAACAAACAAACAAACAAAAAACACACTTAAAGAAATATTGGCCAAAATTCTGAACTGCTCTGAGGAACATCAGAGTACAGGGTGCAAACAGATTAATTACTACAAAGTAGTCAAAATGAAATAGTCCTGAGGATTTACAAATAAGGACCAAACAAGACGACCTGTATGCTTTCTATTGGATAAAAACTAGCTATTGGATAACAACTAGAATTTCTTTGGAAAGATGAGTCCTATCTGTCTAATCAAACCTTATACAACTCTGTAGGTTTACTAAGATCAAGAAGAAACTTAAGGTAAAGTTTGTCTTAACTTGAAAATTTTTCTGATCCTATGCTGACTTGAAGAAACATTCAAGTGAATTGTATCTGATCTACAGAAGAAAAGAAAGTTTTAGACAATATAGTTTCTTGGGGTCAAATGAATAACTCTAAAACTCAACATTCATATAACTATTATTAATGTGTTAATATTCACTTAGGTTATTTGGCAGCTGGTTTTGGGCTCTGTGGCTTATCCAATGACTTGCATAATGGAAAACAGCACGTGTATTGTTTGCACATGACACCAGACTATGGTGGGAATCAACAAGGAGAGCCAAGAAATATCTAAAGAGATGTGGGTAATTAGCTGATTAGAAGTGGTCAGTAAAGATCAGTGCTTTCTAAGCAAACAACGTTCTGAATGGCAAAAGGCTACAGAGATCAGTGGGAAAAGAACATATTTGAAAATAGAGAAAATAACCCATATAGAAAATAATGGCTTCGGGATCAGGAACATGACATTTGAACCAAACGCTGCCATATGTATTAGCTATACTACTTTAGACAAATCAATTAACCTCCCTGAGTTTCAGAATCCTAATTTGTAAAATGGTGCTGTAATATATGACAGATTCTCATTAGTTTAAAAAATGAAAAAGATATGCTTTTAATATTAGGGAAAAAGTAAATAGGGAAAATGAAAAAGATAAAAGATTCTTCCTAAAATATAAGAATTACAGGAATAGTTATTTCAGTATGAGTATTAAGTATCCTGCTGTGGTTATGATCCTTTATTGTCTACAGCCAGAGTAGTGGACAAATATGCATTAAAAAGGAGAATGTTTGTAACAACTCTAAAAGTTGTTGGGATTTTTTCTTTCCTCTTGCGCATCATCCCTGACAATGTATTTAACCTTTTTAATTTTCCATTTGATTCTCAGGCCTGATGGTTTATAGCCCCATAATATAAGTCTAGTACATATTTAAGTTGAAAAGTTCTCCTATTCCATTACTTCAACTATATAGAAAACAACTAAAAACTCACTGTGTTTGTAAAGGCTCAAAGGCACATTGTTTGTCGATATTTCATAGAGCAGTCAAAACAAAAAAAACCACACTAACTGTGCTCTAGAGGAAGTAGATATTTCCTTAGTTACCTAAGCCTAAACTGCATGAGTAGATGGTTCCTCTATTACTCCTTGAAATTGGGATTTATATAAGTGACAAGCTTTGCTCACCATCAGACACACATACACAAAGAAAGAGATGGGCTGTGGATCGGCTATGATAATGGAGATCCCTGAAATAAAGCTCACAAAGCTATAAAACTCATAAAAAGCACATGCATGAAATGACAGAATAGAGTGTGACTGTCAAATGTTGACTCAGTAACAGTTAAACCCCTTCTGGCTGATCTTTTTTATGATATCCTTCTATACTAATGACACAGGAAGAAAAAAGAAACAAAAAAGGTTTTTAACCCTCCAATTATGTGACCCTCACAGACCACCAAAGAAGATGAAAGATTATTTATAATGTCATAACGATTTATCAGTCGGAGAATTTTTTCATCAGCTTAAGTAAAACATAAAAAACAATGCATGTGTCTGAGATCCCCTTCAATCTCTTGGTTTCACCCTTGCTTACTGAGATTGCCATTTTCTAAAAAATAAGCATCCACCCACGTAATCTAACTACACAAATGGGAAAGAAATCTTTGTTGTAAAAGATTTACAATAAATTATGTACAAATAAATACACACACACATACACACATACATTTCCCTCCAACGCCAACAAAAATGCAATCTGAAGAAATCTTTTACTAAGTTTATTCTGGTCAAATGTGAATTTCTCAGACACTTTGGTACTCTGAAATCTAGTATCCTTTAGTAATATTTTTCCATTCATTTTCTCCATCAGAGAATCATATGGATATATGAGCTAAGGGGTTGGAAAGGTCCATAAGTGTCTTGTGGTTTAGTCAACTATAAAAAAAGCCTTATCTAATCCTGATTTTTTTTCCCCTTCTAAATTCAGAGATACCCATAGTGGAGAAAATAATAAATTAGAACCCATAATTTTGTTTCCACGATCTAATTTCCTTTTGTGAACTTTGGTAGCCAGCTTCATGAAATGTTTCTTGAAGTATAATTCTTGCTAAATTTCATAGAAACTTAGCTTCATCAGGCAATCTGGTCAAAGTGAACTGTATTGGCAGATCAAGTTTTCTTCAGAAGTATTACAAAGCTGAAGATGGAATTGTTTTGAGGGAAACACACAGCTTCTATGAATTCAAGTCTTAATCTGGATGAATATATTTCTAAGATAGTAAAATGACTTGTGGATAAAATTGATGAATCCCTATTTATGATTTTTAAAGAACTGATTTTAAAGTGGGAGAAATATTAGGAATTGTACATAAATAACTAATTCTGATTTTTCATGAATAAAGAGAGAATTTGTGGAACAATGACTTGAGCACTTAATGTATGTTCCAGAAAAGATAGAACTGATTGTTATAGGATTAGTTAAGAGCACTTAGTACAGGATGTGATACAACAAGAAGCAAGTATGGATTCATTAAGAAAAACTATGTTGTAATGGTCTAGTTTCTTTTTCTACAAAAACTGGAATGCAGACCATGGCCATAATGTTTTGGACTTAACTCAGCTTTGGGTTATGTTCCTATCAATATCCTTGTTGTCTTCATGGAGAAATTGCACAGGACCTTGCAAGAGAGAGTTGAAGAGGAGATCGACAATCTCTGTCTTTAAATATCTTAAGAATCTCCATGTTTAAAAAGAATCAAGAATTGTTATTTGTGAAAAAGAGAGGATTTGGCCATATGTAGTAAAGAGACAGAATACTGACCAATGGTTTTAAGTTATCAAGTGAAAGATAACGAACCACTGAAGGAAGAGTTATATAAAAGAGTTGTCTCTCCATTGAGTGGGCTGTCTTAGGATGCAAAAAATTTCACTTCCCTAGAGGTTTTCAAGTATTGGTCATATGACTACCTGCCTGGCAATTCAACATCAGATGATATGTTGAATTAAAGGCCCTTTACATTTTCTTTCAATTCTACGTTCCACTTGACTGGAGTTGCTCAAACAAAACAAAAATATTTTGACAAATGTACACAGCTATACATGTTTCTCTATCCATGATGATAGTTTCCTCAGAAGCTGTTCATTTATCTTTCCACATGTAAAGGTACTCTATTTATAATTGAGAATTCTATCATCATTTTCTTAAATTCAAGGAAGATATTTCAAATTATGAAACAAAAACCAAAAAATATGATCATTCAACTACATTTTGTGAAGGGACTGTCCAATACTACTCAGGTTTACAGATTCTAAGCGCATATTGTGAGACACGCAGTCATATGTCCAAACTTAACATGACCGCCGTGGAGAGAAAGAAGTCATTGAGTGAACCGAAGAGCCACTCAAAGGAATCCGTAGGAAAGAAATCATTCACAAAGAGGGTACACATGAATAATATCATGGTAAAATATTGGTTGGTCCTTGCTTTCTTGTCCCAGGGGTGCTTATGGTCTGTACATGTGAAAGAGGGAAGGCAGGAGAGGAAAAAACTAAGACCTGAGTTTTCAAGTGTCTGTATATGTGTTCAGCATTCAGCCAAAGTCTAAAAAAAATGACTTTATTTCAAACCAGGGCAGATACAGATACTGTGCACACCAAGTCAAATCAGAAGGCTTAATGTGAGAAAAATAGGAGGCCAGCAAAGTAAAATAATAGAATTCACAACCTACACAGGGTGTCCGGTAGGTGGGAGGGCTGCACAGATGTAAACACAAAACTGGAATGTTGTCTGATGATAACTGTTCTATAAACAATGGGTCACTCAGTTAGTGAGCTACAGAAACGTATAGAACTTTTCTCTTTTAATTTTTCCTTTTCATAGAATAAAAGCTATAAAACTGTACGTATTCTGATAAATGCAGCCTCAGTAGCCAGTAGTTACTTCAGTTAAATAAATATAATTGGACTGTTTTAAAGAGAAATGGTTTGGTTCCGAAATGCTGGGTCTGACAAATAGAAAGAGGCACAGCAGGGTTATAGTTCACTTTTCAATTATCCATGGTAGTTTTAGGGGAAAAAATTTAGAGTAGAATAGATATTTAAAAGCTAATTTTAATGAACAGCTAAAATCACATGTTTTATGAGAGCTGCTATGAGAAGCAAAATAAATAAGATGGAACATATTCTTTCTGTTTCCCGGCTCATTCTCTAATGAAGGGGGCTGGTGCGTGGTGAAGAAAGGAAGACCTAGAAAGGGAGCAGAAACAGGAAAAACAAAGAATTGGAAAAAAGATACACAAATGATGGAGATGCTGACTGATTAAAGGATTTGTGTGTGTGTGTGATAAATCCTCAAAAATGTACTAAATAATACACATGGCCAACGCTGGGGTACAATCTAATCAAACAGGCGCTGAGTTACTTTCTTGAACATCTTCAGCATGGTCCATTAGAAGAGAGACCGAAATTTGAACAAGAGGACCTGGGTTTAAAAACTGATCTACCACTCGAATTCCTATAATAATGTCATACCTCAAGGTTTTTATTTTTAAAACAAAGATATGAATACTTTTCTGCTTATAATACTGTACAGAACTGAAATTTGATGTGAAAGCAGTTGAAAAAGGTAAGATACAAACTAGATATCAATAGCTATTATTACTCCTATTTTTACTCCTATACTCATAAACAAGTGTTTCTCATTTGTAAAAGAGAAAAGGTATAAGTGGAAAGACTCAATGAGGCCCTTTGAAATAAATGTTAAATTCAGAATATTTTCCTCATAATTTTAAATCCATATTGTGAAAGTCACTTGCAATAAATGACAATAGAGAATACAATATATCTACTAAGTATGAGGATAATTGAAAAACAAATGGCTCTTTGATTATTTCAGTGCCTTAATGTTTAAGTGTCTTGAAGACAGCTATTTGATCTTGGGGATGAAGAAGGGAGCAAGGGAGAAGGGAAGGAAAGATCGTTCTTAGTAGACCAGGTTTTCAAAAATAACACTTCTGGTCCAACAACAAAAGTGATTCTTATTTTACTTACAGAAAATTTGAAAAAAATCAGGAATGTGGGGGCATGTAAATTTCCAACCCCATCACCTTGGCAAAACGATTGTTTATTCTTCTTCTAGTCTTTTATCTATGTACCATGGAAATGTACTTTAAAAATATCTAGATCATTCTCCATACGGTGTTTTCAAACTCGTGTTTTTTCAGGAATACTATTGTGAGCCTATCCTCATATCTTTAAATGAACAGACAATTTCAATCATCAGAGAGGCCTGTGGGTGTCTATCTGAAAGCCCAATTTGGCATGCCCTGTGTGTCTCATTTTATTGGACCATCCTGCACTAACCCCTCTACCAGAATGATGTAAAGAACACAAGACTCTCTGTTTGAAAACATGCACAGCTTTTCTAGGCTTGAAAATTAAACCATAAAAAGTTTACTGGAAAAAAAAAAAAACCTTTAAAAAGCTCCTTAAAAACTCACACCATAATTGCTCCCCACCAAGCGTGGGCACTTGCTAGCTGCAAGTAGTGGCACTGTGACAAATGTAGCAAAACTGAAAGCAGGCTATACTAAGAGAAAGAAAAAGTCTTCCACTGGCCATCTGTGAAAATAAGGCATGTGGCCATTAAATGCAGAGGCTGTAAATATACACAAACTCCATGAAGCAAATGGCAAAAAAGGACTAAACTTCAAGCTCAAACAAATCAAAATGTTTAATGCATAGTTACCACTGCTGGACGAAAACAGCTCTGATCTTTGCAGTCTGCAAACTCGGCATGTATTTCAATTAAATACCCCCAAAAAGAAAAGAAAGGAAAAGAAAGAAATGAAAAGACACAGAAGAAAACCATCTGGAACAAAAGGCTACAGACAGCCTATACTCAATTTCTAGAAACAAACAGCCCCTTTAACTTGCACCAGCCTGTCGAGAATGTCGATTGGAATTATTGAAAGGCTGACATATAGAGTGATGGATGGGTGATGACATAATACCTATTTGCCTTTTTGTCATGGTCTTTGAAAACTGGCTGCTCGGTGCTGATAATATTCACTAAGGGGTTTTCCTCTCCCCTCCTGTCCCATAAGAAGTGTTCCCTCGCTAAGACACTCAGTATTAAGAAGGTTTTATGAATGAGAAACAAAAGAAAAGAAAACCTGAGGATCAAATGCCAACTTGCACATAAAAAACTAGTCTAGATTTTCTAATAATCCGCTGTCTAGAAAGCAGTTCTCTACCCATTTTACATACATATTTAGAGTAGAGAGACTCCAATAATAAAAAGGCAAATATTCAACTTCAGATTTTGTGTATCTTTTAATTAAAATCACCAAATAAATAATTACATTAGAGATAAAAAATAATACATACTCACTTTTATAAAAAGAAAATAATTAACCACTTGTGTTATTTTAATTTGTGCTCAGGTAAATTCTAACCAGAAGATTTAAAAGTCTGGGGACATTTTTGTTTGACAAACAGTCACACAAACACACACCCCAAGGAAAAGCTCCTGTTTTGTCCCACTGTTGCAATGATCTATCTCATTTCCTCCTGAACGATTTACCTAACATAGCTTCCTCCTTCATGGAGTTTTTCCTCTTACCACCGAAATGTCTAGCTCTAATCTGACTTCTCTAATTCATTTTAGCTAAAGGCAACAACTACAAAAGCCACCCATAAATCATTAATTAATTGTAGTACCTGCCACTGAATACAAAGGCGTGAGTTCCTTCATATTCACTTTTTCAAAGCAAACCTGTAGTTTACAATTCCTCACATGCCTTCTCCTTGTCTAAGAGAAGGAGCATATGTTAGATAATGCTGAAGCAGATACACTGTGTCAGTTTCTGAAGAGTTAACACTGCTGGCCCCATCCATCAGATGGCCAGTGAAGCATCAGGAAAGAATGATGGATGTAAAATTATTACAGGGCTGCCATCCGATACACTTACTGCCATTTGTAACTAATGCTGGGACTGACACACTTTTTTTCATTATTAAACATCCACATTAAGTCAACATTGGTCACTGTCATTTCATGTTTGGCACTCTGTTAAAGGGAAAGAAAAGGGTTGACAATGGCAGAAAAGAGGAGGTTGTACTGGAAGAGTTTTCAAGTGCCAGAGTAATAAAATTAACCTTTGTTTACAAGTCCATCTATAAGGTATGTGGTAAAACTTCTTATGAATATGACCGACACCAAAAAGAGAAACTGGTTTCATTACTGAGTAAATCATTATTTAAAATATACATATCGGGCTTCCCTGGTGGTGCAGTGGTTGAGAGTCTGCCTGCCGATGCAGGGGGCGCGGGTTCGTGCCCCGGTCTGGGAGGATCCCACGTGCCGCGGAGCGGCAGGGCCCGTGAGCCATGGCCGCTGGGCCTGCGCGTCCAGAGTCTGTGCTCCGCGACGGGAGAGGCCGTGGCAGTGAGAGGCCCGCGTACCGCAAATAATAATAATAATGATAATAAATAAATAAAATAAATAAAATATACATATTATTCACCAAATTTTCATCTTATTCGATGGAAATCTGCAAAGAATTTTCACTGAACCTCAGAAGGAAAAGTAAGACATTTTCCTAGCTATTCTTATTTGCAGTTATTGATGAATGCATAGCATGTGCAAGTGTATAGATTTCAGGTACACTGCAGGCAATTAATGTTTGATGAATAAATTCTCTACCTTAAGAAATATATGCACATATTTGTATGTTTATTTCTGTGAGTGACATCTTTTTTATATACAAGGAGTAATACAGAAGTTGGCCTTAATATGTAGAAAGTATGTGGATGAACATACATTCATTGATTTAACCTGGCACCAAACAATGTTTTCTTGTACACATTCTTGAATGTCATTTAATTCTTTCTGAGACACAGACAAGGTATAAGGCCCTGGACATGCAACAGAGAAGAGCAAAAGTAGTTAGATAGACGACGTCAAATGTAATCAAAACAAACCAGCTTTATGATGAAAATATTTGAGAGCTTTGGTATCATTTTTATAATGTAGCCATGGCTGACAATGGCCTTTTCCTACCCGGTAGCCATTCTGGTCTTTCTTTTTGTCCCTGCCAATATAACCTCCGGTCTTAAGATATCCCTTAAATGTGAGGGTGATCTGGCTGCGACCTCTGTCACCCCATTGATCACCAGGGTTGATTGGTTGATCTGGATGTCTAGACAGGTGTCCCCTTTCCTGCCCCATGGATCCATGTACATCCCTCCTGGAGCTGTAAGCTCAGTGGAAGAGGATGGCCTTCCCCAATAGGGGAGGGCCCTTTTTTGGTCGAGGGTATATGAGAAGCTGTTCTGCCCTGCTAGACCCTCCAAACAAGCTCTCAAGGTCCATTCCTAGAAGAAAGTAGGCTAGTCAAGCTTCCAAGACTCGAGACACATCCAAATGAGATGCTACAGGTAGCGGTCTGCCTTTCTTAAAAAAAAAAAAGATATCCTTTGATCTCAGGAAGATAGGATAAGGTCTCTAATTCAGTCCCAGAAAATAATTTGTGATCCATTTAAAGTGGTCTCTCTTCCTTGACCAGTATTTGCCATGAAGATGTGCAAATGACCCAGTTCTACCCCAAAGAGATATTTATGGAAGTCGGCTTGAGGGGTGCAGTGAAATATGACTATGTGAGTGAAGACCGAACTTCAGCGAAGAGAAAATAACTTCCTTCTGAGTCTGCTGCCTTCATGGCATAGTTGTAGGTGCAGCAACATTTTGTGACTCTAAGGGAACAACCCAGATAATTAAGTGATTTCAGCCCTGACATCACTGAACTAATGAGCTAAGGCCATCAACCTCCTACTCCTGAACTTCATTGTAGGCTAAAAGCTAATCAGTATTTGTTGAAGCTACTGTATTTAGATATCCTGATACATGTCATGACAAACATTTCTAACAGGTATTCCAGCATGGGCATTATCTTTCTAGGACAACTACATTGGGTAGTGAGGGAAGTGATCAGGGAAACTTCTGGTCTGTTCCTCACTGCAGTGCACTGCGTCTCTATTGTATTAGTGTTGCCTGGTAGGATCAGGACAAAAACTGAAGTTTTTATGATTTCCTATCAGGTAAGCTTATAAGGTCAGAACCTGAGTATGCAGCTGGTCAAAACCGTGCCATTTGCCATTTGGGTGTTAAAAACGCAAAGCAGGTGGTTTTTGCAAAACAAATGTATGTATGAGGGTCTTCTTCTGATTCTTCCTACCTGAGAAGCTTACTTATTCACCTATGACACTAATCTGTAACAAAGCTGAGTGGTAAAAGATAACATTATTTGAATATACAATCAGGCTATAATTAACCAGAGATGACAATTATAAATAACACTGCGTCCCAGAGTTTCCAAGAAACCTGACATACGCAGTTCTTGGGTATGTTGAAACACTTCCAAGAAAAGTAAAGAAATGAAAAATCTTTTAGAAGTCTTCAATTAAAATGTGTTTCAGTACAAATGACTTTCATTATGTGTTTTGGTACATACGACTGGAAAACATTTGTCCCTATCTTCACACCTCTAATTGTTTTCACTGCCCAATTACAGCTTTTCAGAATTAAGACATTCTAGTTGAGACAAGCATGTTGGTCATTTGAAATGTGAAGAAAAGTTAATGTGTATAGGGCTTGTGTACTCAAGAAAACAGATCTCTGCTACAGGTTTCCAATTATCTGGATCTTGGGTCCTGCTATCTCCTTTTAGACTGACGGAAGGCACCTGGCTGAATTACTTTTCCTTCCCCCTTTCCTTTCTCCCAGCTCCTTTCTATCTTTCTCTCTCCTTCATCCTCCCCACTTCTTACATTTATTTCACATACTTTTAGGGTCTGGGAAGTTGGGAGCATTGTTTAAAGAGAGGAAAAATGTCGTCCTTTTGGGAGCGATAGTGCAAATTATAAGAGGAATTTATACATACTGTGTTTCTGTCTTTCGTTAGGGACTGTGAAGCAAAATTTCAAAGCAACTAGTGATCTAACTATGCTTTGGCCATGGATAAAGTTGGGCGATTATAGAAATCGATTAAAAAGGTAGGTATTAAAAACACGATGAGGCAATATGTCTAGTGATGCTGCTTTATGTGGAAAAACAAGCTGCTACCTTTGTCGAGTCAGGTATGTAACTGATCTGACATGCTCAGCAGTATGGGGTCTTAATTCAGTTCCTACAGGAATTCACACACATAAATATGCCATGATTAACAAACTCATAATTTGATCTAAACTGTAAGCTCTATAAAGGCAGAGGACATACTTTCTTGTTCAATACAGTGCCTGAAGTACACAGCACTGTCCCTAATACACAGGGGTGCTAATGTTGAATAATGACCAATTAAAAGATTTAAATTGACATTATTTCATTCCCATGAGTTGCAAGACATAGATTGATCATTAATTTGGTAGAAATGCCGGCTAAGCTATTTCAACAGGAAAAGGCAACCACAGTAATTCCTGCTTCTAAGAGACATTCAATCTCAAGTGTCAAGGGTAACATAGGGATGAACTAATTCGAATTCTCCTGCTAAAAAGGTTTACTTACGCATTACAAGAGTTTGCCAGACTATGACAATAATGGATTTTTACATTTTTATATTTTACAATTACAATGATACAATTTCATTTTTTAAGATTTTCACTTAAAAACCCATAAAAATATAAGACTACAGTTGAAGGTGTAACTCAACTGCATTGAAAGGGCATGGTGAAGAGATCTGGGGGCACCAACTTCTTGAGAATGGAGACATCTTAATTGGCCAACAGATTCTGGCAGGTATTACTTCAGAAATAGATTTTTTTTTTAAAAAAAACAGTTACTATAATTCTACAAAAGAGAAAGGAAAATTGAAAGGAGTAGTTTTCAACAGAGGCAGCTCTCACTCCTGCAACTCAAATAGGAGGTGCTAATCAGAGAAATAAAATGAAGTCTGATTGTGGAGGTGGAACAAGAAGTGGAAATAGGGTCCCTAACAATGGACAACTATGGAATAAAATGAATGCAGATGGTTCCACTCCTGTTACTTAATCAAAAGGCTGAGCAGAGTCACTGGAGTCTGCATGAAGTCATGTGTTAGAACAACAGCTGATCTGTATTAGAGAAGATTAACTCGCAGTGCCGTGGTGGAGGGCCCAGGATTATTTTATGTACTCCCATTGCCTTACAAGCCGTCAGCACAATTATTGCCCTCCGATGTGAATGACTGATCTGTAACCACAGCTAAACAGCATGCTGCTTAGGGGCCTAGGAGCTTCATGAAGATGAATTTCCATACCATCAAAGCGCTTTTAATGGGCTCCCTGATCCAACCACAAGGCCTGTTTTGTAAGTATATAGAACTCAGGATGAAGGCCTCCTGTCCAAAAGGATTTGGTCGGTTGTCACTTGACAATTCCCAGCCAGCACAGGGGAGGAGACGGGGGAGATAGGTAGAGTTGTCTCTGCTTTGGAGGATTAAAAAAAAAGGGTACAGATGCTTGCTGAATGCAACCAACTGCTGTACCCACAGCTGAATTCAATGCGCTTAACAAATAATGGCAATTTAGCTATGCTTGCGAGGAATAGCTTGAGTCACTTTGCATTAGCATCTGGCTGAGTGTTAAACTCATTTCTACATGGGGAGCAGAGAAAAGGAATTTCTGTTCAAGCATCCTTTCAAGAATGTTTAAATATTTGAATAGAAATTCCTCTATGCTTGCTATCATTCCTTCTTAGAGCTGTCACTTTGCTTTTCCCGCTCCCTTCTGGTGCTTAGCTAGAAAATGTTCGTGCCCTTCGAGCTGCACCAATGTTGCTCTTCTTATGTTGTGAGACTGCAAGGGATGTACACTTGACCATGCTTTGCTCTCCCCTCCAGGAACAGAACAGAACTGAAATCATTTCTCCATCCTTTTGACCCATGTTTGGACCAGAGGAAAAGTACAGTTGTGGCAAGGTCACACCTTCACTATGCAAATTGCTAGCTTCTTAGAGATTATATGTAAAATTCCATATAAAACCTGGGAAACCAGAAAGCTATCCAAATTAGCAGTCTGTTCATTCTGGATGATACTGTTTGACTCATAACCTTCCCATGATGATTAACTTTCAAGTTATTACTAAATAGCTGATCTTTTTTTCCCTCTTATCTACTGTATCTATTTAGCTACAGGATTTTGAGAAAAGGGGATTCAGTAACTTTAAAATCTCAGTTAAAAATACCAAATATGGGGCTTCCCTGGTGGTGCAGTGGTTGAGAGTCCGCCTGCCGATGCAGGGGACATGGGTCCGTGTCCCAGTCCGGGAAGATCCCACATGCCGCGGAGCGGCTGGGAACTGTGAGCCATGGCCGCTGAGCCTCCGCGTCTGGAGCCTGTGCTCCGCAACGGGAGAGGCCACAACAGTTAGAGGCCCGCGTACCACAAAAAAACAAAAAAAACCAAATATGATCAAAAGAAGTATATCACTCCAAGCATTCTATATATAATAACATAATATTTTTCTGAATAAAATACAATGTAGCTTAGACAAAATAGTTTGAAATTATTATAGCTCAGATAAATCCAGAAGTTTCACTGGACTTAAGCATAATAATAGGTATAATAATAATGTCCACATTTTAAACGGCAAACTTTGTTTTATGATCAAGTCAAAATTTCCAATTGTGCAGTCACCTAACACTTGACAGTGCTTTGCATTGGAAACATTATGACAGGCTCAGGATCTTAGATGCTGAGACTACAAGCATGGGTACCATCCAAGCTTATGCTGATTAAAGAAGATTCGGCATTTTCAGATCCAGCTCATCCCCAAATACAAGTTGAGCATCTCTGTAAAGCAAAACTTTCACTGAGACTCAGGTATTTCAAACGCCACTTCATTTTAATACAAAGTGATGGCAGAAAAGGGGATATTAATTGTCAATAAGGTTCAGATGGCTAGCAGAGAATTACAATGCTTTTCATTTCCAGATGGTTTTGATTAGGATGGGCATGAAGAGTTCTGCACTGATGGAGGGAAAAAGGGTGGGAGAACCGTCATTCCAAGGATGGTGAGAAGAGAAAAGGATAAAGAAAAACAGTCAGGCAATTTAAGTATTTTTGGAAAGTCAGTTATTTTAGGAACTAACCTTTTCTGCTCGGCAGTTATTGAGACCTAGACTATTCACAACAGCTACCTTCCCATCAAGCACCTGTTGTTCCCGCCGAAGCTGCTCCTTCATCTGCCGAGCTTCTTGGATTGCCTTGGTGACAGCATCATGGTCATTTAAATAACCTGAAGATGTAACAGAACGAAGGATATGTTTTGTACAAGTGCATGGATAGGTTAACCTTTCACCATAAAAATCACTTCTTTTTTGGGAATGGCTAGTGTCTGGCATGTACTAATTTCTCAATGGAATCAGTCTAAAAATGAATGAATGAATAAATAATTGATGATAACTGATTCACACAGTTACATCAACATGGTGGCAAACATTTGTTATCAAAATGTAATATTTAAGTGAAATACAGCTGTTTCCACATGTTTGAGAAGAAGTTTAAAATATAATTTTTAGATAAACTTTTTTAGTTAACTGAATATTTTGTAGTGCAAAAATACAACCTGTCCTTGGTTTTTTTCCTATAAGGATCATTTGAATGTTACCATAGGATACAGGTATTGATAATTATTACTATTAATTACTGACACTCTCATAGTATTAGAAAGGCCAATTTAGAGTTTGAGTATGGCACTATTAGGTTTGTTATATACAGAAGGAACAAATCATTGTTACCTGACTGAAAGAAAAGCATTTCCCGCCTGCATCCAACCATGGTGAAATAAACCACAGTTGGCAATATCTTGTTACAGATACAAACTTGCAATAGTTAAGAGGCTAAATTTCAAGCACAGAATGTAACCAAGCACCTGTAATTGCTGAATAATAAATTGTGGCTACTGGGTAACTATAATCACACTTAATTCCCACTCTTAACGGGATGGTCAAGTGACCAACTTGTGCTGCAACTCCACAATCCAGAGTTAGGGAAAAAAAAAAAAAAAAAAAAAAAAAGAAAGCTAAAATATTTCTTTTAAAGAATAACAGGTGTAAGGAGAAAGGCTAATTTTAACTCTGGTCATTTATTTATTTGATGCACATTATGCTGATAATCTGCATGATTTTAGGGTGGAAGAGCGATGGGAAGGGATCGTTTTGCAAATATTGAAAGGAAAAAGCTAATATATCATCTTTCACTCTCCCTATCTTTTAACTAGGGCATAAAATGGCATAAACTGAATCTATAATATGAAATTGCCCAGAAAAGGGACTTGTTTGTGACATGAGGCTAAATCTAACCAGATCCATTGGTGAATTGTGACAGATGGAGGGACTGTGAGACAGAAGGCAGGCACTAATCACACATAAAATGACCGGCTTGCCTCAACATGTTCCATGGATTCCAGCAAACTTTACACCCTAATCCATTTTTAGAACAAAAAACATCTGGGCCATAAATCCTCTAATCTGCCAAAACACGCTATTAAATCCCATGATTTGTTGAAAAACACTAAGATTAAAGAAAGGAAATATAAAATGGCTAACTGCCGTGTTAGGAAAGTGTTATTAATACTCTTTCTTTGTCTCAATTATGAATGTTCTGGTACTAAAGAGCCTTGTCTAATCATGTCAGATTACACGACCTCGTCGTATTGCTAGACTCTTCTATCTGATCTGCCAATTGCCAAAAAACCTAGAATACTTTCTTGCTGCTTAAACATTTCTGTTGAAGAAGCTGATGTCAGATTAGCGCAGTGCTTCAGAGCTGGAAGGCTTCTAAATGATCCGTGTCCTTCCCCCCTTACTATGCACAGACTGAACATCCTCCTCTGATCTCCTTAAGGCAGAAAGAGAAGTTCCAGGGTCGCCGATGGAAAGGGGAGCCTTGAGAGCTACTATATATTTTGCTTTTCTGAGCTAAACTCATTGGAATGTATTCAAAAGAAAACATCCTTGCTCATTATAAATACAATATGAATCATAAACAACTATTTAAATCTAGGTCAGCCCTTTAGGGTTAATACGTACTTAAAATTACTGTCGTTTTTAACCTTATATTATCCTCAACATCTGGACTTGGTTCTCCTGCACAACCTTCTTAATATATTATTCTTCAACTCATTCTGTTCACGAACACTACCACTCTGGAAAGAAATACAGCTCTTAAATGACAGGGATGGTCTTGGTATGTGTTCGTTTAGTAGATCTTAAGAGGATCAGCCTGCTTTTCCTATCCTCTAACCCCTGTTTATGTACAACCTGGTTCCATGTGTTTTTGTAGTCTATTTAGCTTCTCCAGAGCACAAATATATTTGAAATGATTTGGCACATGACACTGAATAAAAGTATGAAATCTTTATGCTTTTGAGGCACTGTCAAGATAACACTGTGTAGGAAAAATCATTAATATAGATGCAGAAAGGATGCATCTATTACTACGAGGGTGAATAACTGACAGACATACATATGTTCTGTAATGGCTATTTCCAATGTGAGATGTGTGTTTGTGTGCAGGTGGATATAGGTGCTCACTTTAAAAGAAACATTCTTGCTTTCAGAGACTTGAATTTTAGTTAAAATGCTATATGAAATTCTAACATTGTATCTGCTGTGTTAAATCATAAAGCCGTTTACATATTACAGAGTTGAATCATAACAGGATTGTTTGCTGGTTCTTTACACTTTGCTCTCATCACAGTCACCAACTTCCCAGTTATGCTGATTCCCTCTCTCAGTAAATGGCCTCACCTCCAATTCTGGAAAGACGAATAAGGCTGAACTCTCACCTTCCTTCCCCACTCTGACTCCCACCCCAGGCTAGCTTCAAATCGATCTCCACGTATGCCCACTGCCACCTCCTGTTTCAATGAAAATGGCACCGCTACTTTTATTCAAGGCAAATCCCCCAAATTCATGCTCTAGATTTCTATACCTCTCTACTGGTTATTCTCTTTCACATTTACATCATCCACTTGAACTTCTCTACTATCGTTACCACCTCAACTTGTAAGTACTTAAGATTCTCCTCCTGAAACAAGCAAATAAAGTCTCTTAACTTTGTGTCACCCTCTCGTTCCAATCCTGTTTCTTTACCTTCCAAGCCAAGCTTCTCGAAGATTCATATCATACTCTCCCATTCCTTCCTCACTCTCCCATTTCTGCTACAGTCTTGTTTCCGCTCCCCTTGCTCTTTCAAATGCCAAACCCCAGGGACACTTTCCAGTCCTGGCAGAAACAGCACTGACAATCCCTTTGTTACTGACACTCCTTCCTTCCTTGCTTCTCATCATAGCACTGGATCCTCATCTCTGACTTCTCCATCTTCATATCCTTGCCTGGGATCTTACTTCATTTGCTCCTTAGATTTGGTCCAAGGTTTCCATCACCCGAAAATAATTTGTGCTTTGGAGTTGGATAAGCCTAAATTAAAATCCTAACATTGCTACTTACTAGCTATATAAATTGTACATATTGTTTTACCTTTCTAAATCTCACTGGTCTTATTGGTTAAATGGAATAACCTCACTAGATAAACATGACATTGCGAAGATTCAATGAGTTAATATAGTCTTTTAGCATAATAAATGGTCCATGAAAGTCATTCAGTAACTGTCAGTTTAAAAAATGGCATAGTGAAATAGGTAGAATTTGGGCATTGGATTCAGATGGATCCAGGTTTCTGCTTCTTAGGAAGTGTGATATTTGCCAAATTATAACACTTAATTTCACTGAGTTTCCATTTCTTTCAACTTTAAAATGAACATAAGGTTGATGGAAGAATTAAATGAAATAACACATGTGAAGGAGTAGATAACACTTCGTACACCTGAGGAGGCAGTAAAAAATGTTAATTCTTTTCTCTTTTTTCCTCTTTCATTTTCCCTATATGCTCATCCTCAGCAGTCTTGTTGCACGGCTTTGACCATTATGATAAAATCTGTGAGGGGGGCTTCCCTGGTGGCGCTGTGGTTGAGAGTCCGCCTGCCGATGCAGAGGACACGGGTTCGTGCCCTGGTCCAGGAGGATCCCACATGTCGCGGAGCGCTGGGCCCGTGAGCCATGGCCACTGAGCCTGCGCGTCCGGAGCCTGTGCTCCACAACAGGAGAGGCCAAGACAGTGAGAGCCCGCGTACCGCAAAAAAAAAAAAAAAAAAAAAAAAAAAAAATCTGTGAGGGGATATCATTTCTTGTTGGCACAGAGGTTCAGTGAAATGGGAGTCACCTATTAGAGTTTAAAGGAGCCCAAATGATCACTTGCTACATTTTATTCTGCCTTCATTATATATTCAGGCAGCAAGTACATCTTATGATCAGAAGGAAGTGTTCAGGAGAGGTTTGGTGAGCTTCTTAGAGGGAAAATGGGAGGGCAAAGGCCAATATGGCTTCCAGTTAGTGCCTCAAATGAGATTTGGGAAATGCAGGTTAGGGATCATTAATGTAAGAAATATATGAGAGTCTGTGACTGTGTTAAATTTACCACAATTTGATTTTTTTTTATACCTTGGTGTTTCTTCTTAACCATAACCAACAAAATTCTCAAAATTAAAATGGTCCCTGTTATATATTTTCAGGGGCAGAAAAAGATGGACAAACTGGAAAGTTCAACCTTAGAGGGGATAAAATCTAAACAGAAAGAGT
>NW_006770652.1:119122-122293 GCF_000442215.2 Lipotes vexillifer
AGTGTGTAAATGGCTGCTCCACAAGGGAAGAGCCTGTTAAAAGGTAGAAGGAAAAACAGTAAACTACTTGTGATGGGTTGAATTGTGTCTCTCAAAAAGATATGTCTGTGCCCTAACCCCTGGTTTCTGTGAATGTGTCCTTATTTGGAAACCGAGTCGTTGCAGATGTTTAAATTAAGGATCTTGAAATGAGATCACGCTGGATTTACAGTGGGCCTTAAATTCAATGATTCGTGTTCTTCTAAGAGAAAGGAGATTTGACACATAGACACAGGGGAGAAGGCCACGTGAGCATGGGAGGCAGACACTGGAGTTGTAAGCCAAGGAACACCAAGGATTGCCAGTAGCCTCTAGGAGCTGGGAGAGAGGAACGGAGCAGATTCTCCCTCAGAGCCTCCAGAAGGAACTAACCCTGCTGACACTCTGACTCTGGATTTCTTTCTAGCTTCCAAATAGTAACAGAATAAATTTGCTTTAAGTGACCCAGTTTATAGTAATTTGTTGTGGCGGCCTTCCAAACCAACATATGGCAATTGGTCTTAAGGATGCTCCTAACACTCAAGGGGTGATCCCAAGGACTGTAGAATACCTACCGCCTGCTTCAAACCCTTTCTGATTTCCAGGTACACATATCTACCAAGCTTCTCTACTGGAATGTCCCATGCAGTTTGGCTAGCACAGAATTCATCATCTTCCTACTGCCTCAATCTGTTCCTTCTACATTCCATATTCCCTTTCCAGTTGCCCATCCAGTCACTTGGGAGCCGTCTAAGATACCTCCTTCACCCTACGCACAAAAGACAACCAAGCTCTGGAGTTATGCCTCCTCCTCAGCTCTCAAATGTGCTTTTTCTCGATCCCCACTGGCCTCTGCTTTCGCTAAAGCCGCCTCGTACCTCACTTGGGCTAATGCCTTCACCTCTTAACTCGTTTCCCTATCTTTAAGCTTTTACATCCCTTGAATATATCTCCTACTCTTCTTCCAGATAAAGCATTCCGAAATATTCCAAAAAAGGGAATTTGAATCACGTCACTTTACCTGATTAAAAACCCATCTCTTACTACCCTAGTGCTTAAAGGAGCATTTCATAAGTTGATGATCTGTATATTCTGTGAAAAAATACTTCCATGTTCAAAAACGTGTGGGAAACACTAAACTAAAGCTAAAAAGGTTTCTTCATTGCATGTATTCTCAAAATCTTGAATATGTTAATGCGCACTGTGAATCTTCCAGAGATAACAACAGTATGTAGAGTTTCCCAAATAGCCTGGAACAAGAAACTCTTTAGTGTTCCCCCCAAAACATCATTCTGGGATAAATTCCAAACACTTTAAAATGGCCTAAAAGTCTCATGATATCAACTCTGCTTATCCTTCCTGCATCATTTCCTGCTGGTCTCTCAAGACCTCTGTGCTTAAGCTGCACAGAACTATTTCCTGTTCCAGGGACAGGCCCTCCTCTTCACCCCTCCTCTGTCTCCCAAGCTTTTTTCTTATACTGAAATAGTGGCTTTCTGGTGTGTTTGGGAATTTACTCAAGTGTCACCCCTTCTGTAAGGGCCTTCCTGACATGCCCTAGACATGCTCCTTGGCAACCTTCGTACTTCCCATCTCCATGCTCCTGTAAAACCCTGGAGATGCTTTTACTGTCACATGGTCTTTTGTTTTCCTAAATTTATCTTTCACGCCAATCTGTGAATTATTTGAGGGCACTTTTTTTTCTTTCAGTCTTTTATTCCTTTGGCCCGTGGTAAGGTCTGTTGAAGGAATAAATGCATATTTCTAAGTTGAAAGTAGCTACCTTTATAATTCCAAGTTCACTGATTATCTATGTCGTCATCATATCAATGGAAGCCTGAACCATATGACACAGATTTCTTAAAATTCATGGATTTAAAGGATGGTATCAGGGTAATACAAATTCTTATTTACTTCATTTAATTATTTTATGTAGGACTTTTCAGCTGTAGTAAAAGTAAGGGCACATGAGTTTCAAGTAATTTTCAACAAATCATAATTTTTTCTTCTATTTTTTGAGGTCACTTAATCATCAAATTTTAGCACCCTGATATGTAGCCATTTCTTCATCTGTGAAAATTCTTGAGAATCAGATAATAAATGTGAAAACAATTTGTAATCTGTAAAGCGCTAGGCAAATATTAATTGTCAGCTGTTAAATAATATCCCTAACTTCCTGATAATCCAATGGCTTTCTGTGAAATGGTTACAATATTGTTCAATAACCCAAACTCATAGAAGTTTTTTCTCATTTAAAAAATGTAAATTAATGAAATTTTAAGGTAAAATCCTCCTTCATGTCATCATATTTTAAATTAGCAAGTTGTAGAAATAAAATATCACATTACTGGACTTGAAAATATTTCCCTTATCTTTACTGAATCAATGTGTGTCTCCTACATTTGCTCAGTGACGTTTTAATTTTCATGTACTAATGGCTCTGAGGAATGAAGGGCAAGAACAGTATGTTCCAGTATCTTCCAAAGACGTGACAGAACAAAGACTGTAGGTATCTAAAGCCTCAGTCCGAGACTTTCATCCGCTTATCCTCCAGACTTAGCAAAACGTATGGCCTAGAGAAGATATTCAATACTCATTTATGGGATGAATGCGGGAAAGGATAAATAGATGACTGAGAAGAACATCTAAGGCAGAGAGGCTACCAATAGGCAACAACTAAAAGGCAAGCAAGCAACCCAGAGACTATGACTGTAAGTCCTCAACCTCCACTGGCTGTGAGTTTGAGCAAGTTACTAGGTGGTCATGTACATTTGTTTTCTTAAAATTAAAATAGCGGTAATAACCACAGGACTGTCTACATTGGGACAGGGACTTAGAATCCCTGGGTAAGCACTTAACTTCTTTTGTTTTTTTTTCTTTTTGCCCTTGGGATTATTTTTAGTTGGAAAAATAGCCCACAATTATACATGGACTTTCTTTCCATAAGAAAATACATATTTAAAAAAATATTTTGTTAGGGCTTCTCTGGTGGCGCAGTGGTTGAGCGTCTGCCTGCCGATGCAGGGGACACGGGTTCGGGCCCCGGTCCGGGAAGATCCCACATGCCGCAGAGCGGCTGGGCCCGTGAGCCATGGCCGCTGAGCCTGTACTCCGCAACGGGAGAGGCCACAACAGTGAGAGGCCCGCTTACCG
>NW_006770652.1:122525-129956 GCF_000442215.2 Lipotes vexillifer
TACCGCAAAAAAAAAAAAAAAAAAAAAAAAAAAAAAAAAAAAAAATTTGTTAAATACAAGCCCTGGGTGTTACACAACTGCTGACTCAATTTCAATCTGTCCTGGGTTGGGAATCAGAAAGAAGATTCATAGGACACAAGATATACCCAGTTCACTTAAATTCAAAGCACACAAACCAGGTATCAATAGTATAGCATTAAGCTAAACAGCAATGACATCAGGAGTTCTTGAGACATCTCAGGTGCAGATGCTAGGCCCTCGGCCTCGGGAGGAATCTTTCATTGCAAGAGATGAAACTGAAGTGCACGGGGTTCACTTCAATTTAGGAATGAAGCCCCTCTCATCCCTCACCTAACTTTTATACTATTCCAAATAACTCTTCTTGGAGAACAAAGCACTTAGCTTCTCTAGGCCTCAGTTCCTTACCTGGAAAATAACAATTTCTGACTAGATGACAGGTATATTTGCTCTGTCTAGTTAAAGGTCTACGATTCTAAAATAAGCTGCAGTGAAAAAATAGACTAAAAATGCTTTGATAAAAGTTTAGAGTGTTACACATATGCACAGCATAGGTTGAAAAGGCCAATAAGGGAAAGATAACATCTGGTCAAAAGATTCTAAAATTTCCCATCATTCTTCTGAACTATTCATGCTTTTTAAGGAGCTTTCTTTGGAGCTGCCTATCAATTGCATACCATACAAAAGCATTCTTATAGAATACACTGTAATATTGCTCACCAACCTCAAAAACTCACTTTCTTTATTTGTAGCTAATAGATATATAGCAAAGAGCCGCATGTCATTAATGACAACTTAAGTTATCTTTTGGTTCACGGTTTTCCATGGATTATTAATGGCATAACACATTAATTCTTCTTTCAGGGGTGACCTTTACAACACCATTAATGCTCACAGCTTTTATCCAACTACATTATTACTCATTACAGTTTCAGCTTTCAACATCTGCATTTGTTGAAAAGAGAAAAGTAAATTGTAGTGGCATCAAATCCTTGGAAAATGTGAGGGATGTGTATGTGGCGGAGGGACATTTCAGGGAAGAAAAATAAGAGAAGTTTTAGTAGTGGAAAAAGTCAGATGATAAATGTCATTAAATACATTCTTGTCTTTCTAAAATATTTTGTCATATTTAATCCTTGGAATGCTGAAGTAAAAAATCCTCACATGACAAAAAATGCAAATATATTAGTTATTCCCTTAGTTAAATATTCCAGTTCTGGGGATATTACAAAAGTAGCTCATATACCAACACTGTGATATTTATGAGCTTTCATGTCTATTATGCAAGTGAATCATTCTTGCCAAATAAAATATCTTTTTCTTTCTCATGCTTTGGACATGAAAGCAAATCTTATCTTGGTGTCCATTTAGGATGTTGAGCAGAGTTAACAGAGAGATCATAACAGAATGGTGCACATGATAAAAAGAACACATATGCCCCAAACCATTTTCAAACTTCTCAAAACCTCAGCTTTCGCTGTTTCTTTTCTCACTGCTGCCCCACTGGCCCAAACTGACTTCCTCTTTGCAAATAATCTGGAATTCAACGTTGTAGAGATAGAAGCATTTGAAATACACTCCTTCAGCTTTCCTTCTGTCCATCCCACAATTTCTCTGTAACTTTACCTCTTTTTTCCTCATTTCCTTCAGTCTTAGAGAAAAGAGGGGGCATTTTTTCTTTCCAAAGGTAATCCTCTCTCATTTCTTCTTGCTCTGTCATCATGTATGTACTCTTTCATATCTATAGATCTCTCCAACTCACCTTTGTTTATATATATATATATACACATATGATTTCCTATTCTAAAACCTGCCTCTACTCAGCCTTCTCAAAATACGATCCCTTCTCAACCTCAAGGTTACAAAAAGACTGACCCATATATCAGCTGCATTTTCTGTCCTCGTGTTCTTCAAATCCTTATAACTGATGTTCTGCTAAACCATTCTACAAAATCTCTCTGTTACAGTCTACGTGGCCACAACCTCCAGCTAAATCCTAAGGCATTTCTTCTTCATGTTCTTTAACTTTTCTACGGAATATGACACCATTGAATAACCCCTCCTTTTTCAAACTTTAATTTGTCCTAGGCAGACAGGCCATTGCCTTATCTTCATTCTTATTCTAAGATCCTCAATTGCTCTTCATCAGCTTTCCCCCTAACAAAAGTGTGGTGCTTTAAAAATATGTTCAAAGATACTTTGATATTCCTTCCTTCAGAGTTGGAGCCTAATTCCCCTTTCTTTGAGTTGGGCTGGACTTAGTGATTCTCTTATAATGAAAAGAATAAAGTAGAGCTGACTGTGTGTGACTTTGGAGACCAGATCATAAAAGGCAGCATGGCTTTCTCTCTGCTCTCCCTCCTGGACCACTCACTCTGGGGAAAGTAAGCTGTCATGCTATGAGCAGCTCTATGGAAAGACCCACGTAGCAAAGAACTGAGGTCTTCAGCCAACAGCCATGTGAGTAAGTCATCTTGGAAAAGGATTGTCTATCTCCAGTAAAGTCCTAGGCCCTGGCTTCCATCTTGACTGGAACCGTAAGAGAGACCCTAAGCCAGGACCACCCAGCTGAGCTGCTTCCAGATCCTGACCCTTAGAAGCTATGAGATAATAAATGTTGGCTGTTTTAAGCTGGTGAGATTTAAGTTAGTTAGTTACACAGTAAGAGATAACTAACACAGCAGGTAATACCTGTGATTCTTTACCCCACTTCATTTCTTACCATATACTTCTTACATTCTTATTTGCTCTGATGGCTTCCAGAACCTCATCACGGAATAATTTCCATGTCTAAAATTCTAGCACCTCTTTCACATATCAGATTTGCATTAACAATGTCCTCCTGAACTTCTCTATCTAAATGGCTTCTTAAGTTTCAAATTCAGCACATACTGAATTTTTATGTTTACGTCTTCCCCCAAACCTGCTTCCACTCTGGTCTTCTCTTTCACAGTTCAGGGAGGCACTATTCTGTCTATTTTATAAATTCAAAATCCCAGACTCTTCTGTCTCCATCTTGAACCTCACCCGGTACATTCCATTGTGGATAAGTTACATCAGTTCTTCTTTAATGATACCTCTTCAATCTATTCTCTCCTTTGTTTTTATCATTGCTTATTTCAATTTCATGTAACTTACTCTTGTCCTATGCTAAAACAATGACTTCCCTGATTCCAGCCCCTTTCTGCTGTCAATACTCTTCTTAAAGTTCTAATCAGATGGGTGTCTGGAGAAAAAGTCAAAAATTTCTTAGGATAGCATCAAATCAGATTCCATCTACCTCTTTCAGTTTTAACTCTGATCACTTTCCACTACACTCATTCTATATGTTAGCCAAATCAGTGCATTTCTCAAAAATATGATATTTTACTCTGGGTTCTATTTTACAGCCTAACATGCCTAGGGATGCATCTCTTCTTCAAGGCTCCATTTGAATTAGCCTATCCTTCAACCCTCCCAAATAGAATCTAATACTTTCCTCTTCTTGACTCTAGCATTGTTATCTGTGCTCTGGAATAGCACTCACAATAGCTGATTTGTACTATTAAGATACATGACTTCCCCCCAACTAAACCCTAGCCGGGGTTTGTGCTAGCCGGTCTGTGCTAGCTTCCTCATAAAACTGTACGAAAATAATAAGCATCAATAAATGTGGGTTGAAGTAAGCATTGGGTTGGCCAAAAAGTTCGTTCGGGTTTGCTGTAAGATGTTATGAAGATCCCAAACGAACTTTTTGGCCAACCCAACATTTACAGTCTAATTTACATGTTACTAAACTAAAACTATTGGAATTTCTTAAAAGCTAGCTTATAGAAGCATTTTCTAGTGTTTGCTTACTCTACTAAAATGACAAATTATGGAGAAGCAAAGAGACCGACTTTTTATAATACTTTGGTGTGTACAAGTTAAGTTTCAAGCAACTCGGAACTGAGAAAAAATTGACATCCTGATGGTTGACTGCTGATCCAGGCAGAATTGTATTTCATCATCATGTATACTTTGTACACATCACACAAAATGGAAATAAATTTAAAGGACTGAAAAGGCAAGTCACCTAACAACAACAATCTGGAACCATTGCTCTCTGTGAATAGTCAGGCCTCTTTTTCATAAACTCAAGAACATCAGTTATATCAACAAACATAACAAGTTCAATTAGATTCTCAGGGGGACATTATAACTTGGACTTCAGTTACAAATTTCAATTGCATGTTTAAAACAGACCTATGAGGTTCACCATATTGAAACTCTCCTATGGAACTAAAGCCATGCAGAGGGTATGCGTGATTTGCCATTAAAAGATGCTTTCATTCAATTGCCATAAACAGAAAATCAGCAAGAACAAAAGAAACAGAACTTACCTATTGTGCTAACTCTGGCTGAAGGACTAGCTAATGATGCTGGGACAGAGGCTTTGAGGGGGCCTGCCCCACTGTTTATTCTCAGAGCTGGCATATGGGGAGAGGTGGGTGATGTGGGTGATTTGCCATCAGAGGTCTTGGGTTTAGCTGATAGGTTCAGTGGCTGTGCCACTTCATCCTGCAATGATCATTAGAACATGAGCTGTGATAAGGAAAGTCTGATTAAAAATGCCTAGAAAAACACAGGTATACTGCCTGTCATTTCCCATCAAATACTCTACCAGTGATCTTAACATTCAGTCTGAACATTACAGTGTTTGGTTAGCTGTCAACAACGGCACTTTCAACTACATATCATAAAAAACCTTTGGTATAAGAGAAAGTACATGTGCACTCAACTATCCAGAAATCATAACTGATGACACCTGTAAAAATATTCTTAAAGAAGATATTATTTGTACTATTCATTTTTATTGAGAGACAATGCATAATTCGCATGAAATATGATGTAGATTATTTTTTTTCAATCTCCAAAGAATAGGTGTTGAGTCCCAAGCATCTTTGGACCCTGGTGCTTAGCGTACCCAGAACATCCCATCATGGAGGAGCTAAATGGTGTGTACCTCTGATTAGAACTGTTCTCCAAATTAAATACAAAAAAGAAGAAAACTTTCTAACTTTCTTAGAAAATAATCTTTTCTCCTAGGTTTCACAGAAACACTTTAGGGTTTCATCTAAAAATGAACATAAACATAATTAGCATTATATTAATATATACTATTTATTTATATGCAACACTGTTCTAAACACTTAACATTACATTTTTAAAAATCCAGATTTGTTTTCCAAATTTTCCTTACAGTGCACTACATGGTAGTATGAAGAGGTGCATGTGGTCAGCTCAGCATGTATGGCAATTTCCAATTGTTCTAGGCTTGAATAGGTCAAGTTTACATAGTTTACATTCTATTTTATACCTTTCTACACTAGCTCTTATGTAAGTTCATATGTAAAATTTATGGATACAATTATCACTAAAATGTCTATCACAATATATAAGATCAGATAATCTTAACATTATATTACTTTTCTTTTACTGCAAAGAGAGTTATTCTTTTCTTGTGCTCTAAAATTGGAACATTGTGTCATTTGTACTTTACTGTTTACCTTATATCCAATTTTACGTAGGTATTATTGGAGAACAAAAATTTAGTATCCACTTAGGTTCACCTTCATGAGTTAAGAACATAAAATATCTATCAGTAATAGCAGGATTACTTGTTGAACGTGGAACAATTTAGAATCAAATGGTGTGATGTGGTGACATGGAAACATATTAATTAATGTGTATAAAATTTGATGTATATATTTACCCCAAAGTGTTGAAATAAGTCACTTTACAAAAGTGGTAAAAAATGGTATATAACATGATATTTCAAATTTATATTTAAAAAAATGATTTACTGTTATTTGATTCCATGGTTAGCTTCACTTAGGAAACCTATGAACAGGCCAGGGAAAATTACACTTGAACATTTTTTTTCAATTCTATTTTCTGTCTCAGAGAAAATAACAATTATTTGAAAACCCATGAGGTAATTCAAATGGCAATCCGGGATCATGTTAGATGCATAATAAATTATTGACCATGATATCAAATTTATATGAATTCACAGAATCTTGGAAGGAAGTAAAATAATTCCATGACTGGCTCAATATACAATTTTGAACTAAGCATTTTAAAAACTACAGGGCAAAAGTCACTTCCAGATCTTTCAACATTTAGTTGAGCTAGTCAGCCATAATCCTTATATATGATGGCAGATCCCCAGGAATATTGTCTTTTTTTCCTATACTCCAGTATGGATGAGAGCTTCTCAAAACGTGATCCTTGAACTGGTACCGTCAGCACCACCTGGGAATTTGTTAGAAAAGCAAATTCTCAATCTTAGAAACTTTGGAGGTAGGTTCCAGCAACCTGTGTTTTAACAAGCATTCCCAGGTGATTCTGATGCATACTAACATTTCAGAGAATATTGCCTTATATAGTATAAAGGGAGATTATTAAAAATTTTTATTTACTAGGCTTCAAAACCCTTTAAAAATCTTCCTTAGGGCTTCCCTGGTGGCGCAGTGCTTGAGAGTCCGCCTGCCGATGCAGGAGACGCGGGTTCGTGCCCCGTTTCGGGAAGATCCCACGTGCCGCGGAGCGGCTGGGCCCGTGAGCCATGGCCGCTGAGCCTGCGCGTCCGGAGCCTGTGCTCCGCAAATGGGAGAGGCCACAACAGTGAGAGGCCCGCATAACGCAAGGAAAAAAAAAAAAAAAAAAATCTTCCTTAATATAAGGAGGTAACATTAAAAATATGTAATGTTATCTCAATCTTTAAAATTTTATCAGAACATATCATATGTTAATAACAATAAATGAAAAGGTATATGCATAATAAACAAAATGCTACTGAGATTCAGTGGGCCGATAAGGATTAGAACTCAGATTTTCTCCCCCTTATTCAGCCTAAATATCCTGTCATATCAGAGCTTTATCAACTATTTACTATGCAACTGTAAATATTCTAGGCACTTTTTCCCTTATGAAAGTTGTACCTGCTTAGTACTTTCTATATGAAACTACAGGCTTTTGTCATGATAGCCTGAAAACTTCTTTTGACAGCATCAAAACTCTTAGAAAAGTTTTGAGGGGATACTTGGAGAAATTACAGGTCGCTGTTCCACTTGACTGTGCAGAAAGAAAGGAACATATTCCCAAAGTTGCAACAGAGATTTATGAGTACAGAGGAAATCGAGTGTGAGTGTGTGTACTGGAGGAGAGGTGGTGTCCATGAAGATGATGCAGACGTGGGTGCTGATGGGGTGAAATGTCATACGCTTAGCTTTAAGCATTAAGAACTATTACATGCGGTTGAGTCCGCCTGCCGATGCAGGGGACACGGGTTCGTGACCCGGTCCGGGAAGATGCCACATGCCGCGGAGCGGCTGGGCCCGTGAGCCATGGCCGCTGAGCCTGCGCGTCCGGAGCCTGTGCTCCACAACA
>NW_006770652.1:129966-134572 GCF_000442215.2 Lipotes vexillifer
GGTGACAAAAAAAAAAAAAAAAAAAATATATATATATATATATATATACTTTACATATAAAAAAATGTAAGTAATTTTCAAGGTCAAGAAAGCAGTGGGAAAGATAGCATTTCTATCAAGTACACTGTCAGGCAGTGAGGAAAGCAATTCCCTTTTAATTGTACACTTACTGAATGATGTTGTCTGTTGAAACTTTTGGAAATAGCATATTTCATACTTATTTCATTTACACAGAAAGTAATAGTTAAGAAGAATCCTACATAGCTGTTGAGTAGCTCTAAACTTGTATATGATAATTATAAGGCAAGCATTTAAGCTTAAGTAAATGTGTAAGCTAGGGTAAGCAAGTTTTAACTAGCTGAAGGCTATATTCTACATAGTTATGGAATCACTATAAATATTTCAAATCATTTATTTAATCTTTAATACTGTGAAGTCATGAATAACCTCAGAAAGGAAACTAATGCTCAGAAAGGTCTAATGAAACCCAGGTTTTTGGACTCTACAATACTCTTTTCATTTACATGATGGATTTAAACTTAAAGAGATGTTGATGAAATATAAGTTCTGGAATTCAGCCCTAGCCATATAATTCTATCACATAATAAACCACATAAAGGTCAGTACACATGCAATAAAATGAACTAATACACACATTTGGTACTGTATACATTAGTTTAAAAGTTAAAGCACAAATTGTTCACTTGTTTTGGTGATTTTTTAAATGCTCCTCTGTTCTCTACACCATATGGCATTGCAAATTCCCTTCAGTAACGCTAAAGACTTATTAGACTATTCTTTGAGAAAAAAACCCAAAGGTTCATGTACACTATGGCAGAAAATATAACAATTCATAAAATAATGTGCAAGAATACTATTTTGTATGTCCAAATACGTCCAAAAGTTTTAGGAACCCATTCATGATTATACATTCCCCTAATAAGGAATTATCTAATCTTAGATAAATATAAAATCGTTAACAAGAATGCAAGACGAGGACAATCCAAAAATCATATAGTTCAGGCATGTTCCACTTATTTAGCTACTATGACTTGTTTCAAAGCAAACATTTCACTTAACATCAGCTTGTGGTCACAGTACTAGAAATATTGTGGCAGTTCTAATGAATTTGTATCCCAATCCCACACACATATAAACTATAAATGAGATAAAGAAAAGAATTTGACACAAATATATTGCCTTAGATGCACTGAAGAAATACCAGTTGTGATCATGAATGCAGGGATGATTCCACAAAAACTTAACAAACACTGTAAAATAACTATATAAAGTTAAAATATATTTCATTCACATGGTTTTCAAATCATAAGTTTATGCTAGGAAAAACATGTTACTCTATTATAACTGTATCATATCCATAATTTTATAATGTGCAGAGACCAAATTAGTTAGGAAATCAAACATAATTTATCAAAGAAAAATCATTCTCCAGAATCCTGGAGGGTTATTTCTCTCTCTCCACTCCTTAGCCTTCATTCATGTTTTTGCTAAGGAATTTTAATAGAGAGCTAGAGAACAGGGATACCAGTAAAGAAGTCTACTTCTTTCTTCCTATTTGCACTCTTGTCCTTCACAACATAGAGCTATACCCACATGCAGGATTCTGGACCACAAGATGTACCATTAAGGATGTGCAAATGATTATATCTTTCAGAATAAAACTTTCATCTTTATTTACTTCTTTATTCACTCTCATTATCTAATTGATGATCCAGTTCATGCCATATCACACTTGTCCCCAAATTCCACTTCCTTAAGTATTTACCTAAAGTAGTTATTGAAAATCAAACATTTATTTGGCAGTTAACAAGTTTATAGCACTCCGATGACAAAGAAGAACATATATATTTATTCAATCATCCATCCATTCATTTGTTATTTATTGAATGGAATTTCAACCATTTAATAATGGCTATTATATGTTAGTCATTAGAAAAATGCAAATCACTTGACATCTAGGCATGTGGCTTTGAGACTTTAGTTTTGTATGGCCAGTAATAAAGGAACAAAGAGGTGCATTTACTTTTTATTCAAGCCCTAGATATAGAGGTATGTGGAACTGTGTCTTATTTTAGATGAATGCTTGAAGGACAGTTTGTCTACATATTTAACACGTTGTTTTATTTATAAATATGCTTTGATTCTTTAATAGCCATGCAATGACTTAATAAAAAAAAAATATATATATAATTTCAGGCTACTTCCTGTGCACAATTTGGAAACTGTCCCCATACATATCATAAATACTCATGTGAAGTAAGTAGCAATACTAACACATGGGAGGAGTAAAAGCATTCATGAAACATGCTACAGAATTAATCACGATACAGCTATTATCCTCTGTGATGAAATAATCTTATTAAATTAAGTAGGGAAGCTACATGACAGGCTGAATTGCACAATGTTCACTGAGGCCGCACCTCTCTTCCCTAGCTTGTGTTCACATTCATCATTTTCTTCTTCTGTCCCTATTGTTCACTGTAAGAGCCCTCTTTCACCTTTCCCATCCAAATAAGGCTTTTTTTCCTATGGTTTAGTAGAAAAAACAGTAAACAGTAAAGAGAAAAACAAAACAAGTATCATGAGATCTCCAAAAAGATTGGTGTGTCCTTGATTTTTCCTTCATGAAGAATTTAGATGAGAAAAGGTTTACATTTATGTGCAAGAGTCAATTAAAGTAATATAATATAAAACAAAGTGTAACAATCTTAAAATTATTTTCTTAGCTCCTGAAGAATTAGGAATCCTACTCAGGTGGCCACCCCAACTCTATACTTAGTAGCTTCCTGTCACCGGAAAATCAAGTTTATCGTCTTAGAGAGCATGTAGTCCTGAAGTCCTTTTCATGAACACACCCTTACTTCTGGACTTTCAGATTGCAAGATGCCTTGTTAACCAGGTAGAGAGAACTCCAGGAATTCTCTGATAGGTATGCTTTTGCTGTGTTAATGTTACCATTAGACTTGACTGCCATTTAAATTCAAGTCGAGTTATTTAGCTGACCGTAATGTGGTCTAGCTTCTCATTTGCCTTCCTCATTTTGCCATCTTACACTTTTGCTACATCTGCTTCTTTTAAAAGTGTATGTTGGCCATCATCAAAAAATCTAGAAACAATAAATGCTGGAGAGGGTGTGGAGAAAAGGGAACACTCTTGCTCTGCTGGTGGGAATGTGAATTGGTACAGCCACTATGGAGAACAGTATGGAGGTTCCTTAAAAAACTAAAAATAGGGGCTTCCCTGGTGGCACAGTGATTGAGAGTCCGCCTGCCGATGCAGGGGACACGGGTTCGTGCCCCGGTCCGGGAAGATCCCACATGCCGCGGAGCGGCTGGGCCCGTGAGCCATGGCTGCTGAGCCTGAGCGTCCAGAGCATGTGCTCCACAACGGGAGAGGCCACAGCAGTGAGAGGCCCACGTACCGAAATAAAAAAAACAAAAACAAAAAAAAACACTAAAAATAGAACTACCATATGACCCAGCAATCCCACTACTGGGCATATACCCTGAGAAAACCATAATTCAAAAAGAGTCATGTACCAAAATGATCATTGCAGCTCTATTTACAATAGCCCGGAGATGGAAACAACCTAAGTGTCCATCATCAGATGAATGGATAAAGAAGATGTGGCACATATATACAATGGAATATTACTCAGCCATAAAAAGAAACGAAACTGAGTTATTTGTAGTGAGGTGGATGGACCTAGAGTCTCTCATACAGAGTGAAGTAAGTCAGAAAGAGAAAGACAAATGCCGTACGGTAACACATATATATGGAATATAAGAAAAAAAAAGTCATGAAGAACCTAGGGGTAAGACGGGAATAAAGACACAGACCTACTAGAGAATGGACTTGAGGATATGGGGAGGGGGAAGGGTAAGCTGTGACAAAGTGAGAGAGTGGCATGGACATATATACACTACCAAACGTAAAATAGATAGCTAGTGGGAAGCAGCCGCATAGCACAGGGAGATCAGCTCGGTGCTTTGTGACCGCCTGGAGGGGTGGGATAGGGAGGGTGGGAGGGAGGGAGATGCAAGAGGGAGGAGATATGGGAACATATGCATATGTATAACTGATTCACTTTGTTATAAAGCAGAAACTAACACACCATTGTAAAGCAATTATACTCCAATAAAGATGTAAAAAAAAAAAATGTGTATGTTAGCAGTGTAGTTGGGGAACATTTGCTTCAATGTGGTAATTACACATCGCTTTTACATTTATCCTGTT
Source organism: Lipotes vexillifer (assembly GCF_000442215.2). NCBI lineage: Eukaryota > Metazoa > Chordata > Mammalia > Artiodactyla > Lipotidae > Lipotes > Lipotes vexillifer. The sequence goes on from NW_006770652.1 coordinate 134,224, forward strand.
GGCCCTTAATTAATTTAGAGGTGTTCAAAACATATTCATCATTTAATTTGTTGTCTAAAATGCCCCCTGTTCTTTCCCTGTTAATACCTTGATAGATTATTTTCCTTGTTTTCTGACTTCATTGATTTAAAGCCTCAAAACTGTAAATTATACCCACAAACACACCCATACATATATTTGAAAACAAGGAGAGGAAAGATTGTGGCTTCCGGAATATCAGTAATATTTCACATTCATTTTTTAATGAAATAATTTCTTTGAAATTTCTAAATGAAATAATGTCATTCTTTCTACACACAAAGTTCTTCTGTGATAGCCGGCTTCTACGATGGTCCCCACCCCCCCCACC
>NW_006770652.1:134586-154004 GCF_000442215.2 Lipotes vexillifer
CCCGCCAATAATTCTTGCCTCCTGGTATTCCCCTCCCACAGTGAATAGGACTGATCTACAGAACCAACAGGATACTGCAGAAATGACAGTTTGACTCCTGATGCTAGGTCATAAAAGACATTGCAGTTCTACTTTCCTCTTTCTTGAATCACTTGCTCTGGGGTGGCAGGGTTTCTCAACTTCGGCACTACTGATTTTTGGCTGAATAACTCTTTGTTGTGAGTGACTGTCCTGTGCATTGCAGAATGTTTAGTAGTATCCCTGGCCTCAACCAGTAGATGCTTGTAGCACTCCTGTCCAAGTTGCAGCAACCGAAATTACAGCCAGACACTGCCAAATGTTTCCTGAGGGACAAAATCACCCTCAGGGGTAGGTCAGTTGCCATGTTGTGAGGACACTCAAACAACCAATGGAGAGATCCACCTGGCAAGGAACTGAGTCCTCCTGCCAATAACCAGTACTTCTAGTTAGGCATGTGAGTAAGCCACTTTGCAAGTGGATATACTAGCACCAGTCAAGTTCTCAAATGACTGCAACCCCAGTGAATATACCAGTACCAGACAAGCTTTCAAACGACTAACCTCAGTTGACAACTTGATTACAACCACAGGTGACTCTTAGTCAGATCCACCAAAGTAATCTACTCTCAAATTCATGACCCACAGAAACTGTGTGAGATAAGTGTTTGTTGTCTAAAGTCACTAAATTTGGGGATATTTTGTGAGGCAGCAATACTGAATCCATCCTCTAAAAGAGAAGACTGTAGCCAATATATGTTAAGTTCTTATATGATTCCAAAGCATTTTTTACCAAGACCTCACTTTGACTCCTGGAAAAATACTTGTTTCTCATTCTTCAACCATAATACGTGAATACATTTCATGAGTCTTCCTCAGTTTATTTATTTTGAGAGCTAGTTGTCATTCTTTTCTCCTCTTCCTTTCCTTCTCTTTTAATATTTCCTCTCCCTTCTCTTGAACATTTCTAACTTAGCTTTTGAGACTTTAATTTTAGATAAACTCTCTATCTAACTGCTACTTTTTGTTTTCAAAACGTTCTAAAAATAAACTGTAGAAATATAGTTTCTGTACATTTACTTAGAAGAGTGTCATATGGGAAGATCTTTAGCTCACAATACCAAATGAAAACCCACTCACAGAAATTCTGCAGAGTAAATTTTCTGAACTATTGGAAAAGGAGAACAGGAGGAATACAGGTGTCAACAGTAATATTTGATGAGAACAGTGAGAACACGAAACAGTATAAAATGTATGGTGTTTCAGATTCACCTTTGTTTAACCTCTGGTCCCTGGACAGCTTCAAATTCCTAATAATAATTGTTATTTTGTCCTATGGTATTCATTACATCTGGATGATTGCTATTATCTTTTAAAATGACTTACAGTTCTTCTACCAAGAGGCTAAAAGAAAGCACAGAGCAGTAAGAGTTGATGTTAATAATCATACCAGTTCCTTTTATTAAACTCTAAATGTAAATCTCCAAAAGCTTTTAAAAAATGCTCTTAGAGAAATTAGAGTTGGTCATTCCGTGTACAAGAAGAATTAAATGTTTTCTTGGCACCATCTGATCAGCCCTTAAAACTAATCATTAGAAAGCATTTGTCACTGTTACTTTTCTGTTAGCTCCACTTGAATATATGTGAAAAAAAACCCCAAGAACTCCAAAGTTATCAGATGCTGGAATGGATTCACATGCAAAAGAGCAGAAGTCCTCAGAGCAATACAGATTCACAACACGAAATTTAAGGAGGTAGAAGCCACACTGATCAAATTCTACCACCACCTCTATGGTGGGGATGGTACTCCTACCTGTACCTGAATGTACAGAACCAACCTCTCTACCTCAATCTACAAAAGGAATTAATATCAAAAGAACAGCAGAGCAATATAAACAACACCAATACAAATGAGTGTAGACTCTTTGTCCCACTGGGGTCACATAAAGCAGAGGTAGATATATCACATGGAGGCCTATTATTCAGGGGGAGGAAACACTCATAAAACTGTGAAAAGAATGAGTCGATCTTGCAACAAAACAAAAGAGAATACTTGGAATACTGAGAGGGCTAAAAAAAATTCCTTAAAAAATATCTGGGGATTCAATCTTTTAGGGATTGAAATTTTTCGAGATCCTGGGATAAGTTTGGTCTGGTTATAAGAAGATAGATCATCTTTATTTACTTATTTAAAAAAATTTTTTTTCAACATCTTTATTGGAGTATAATTGCTCTACAATGGTGCATTAGCTTCTGCTGTATAACAAAGTGAATCAGCCATATGTATACACATATCCCTATATCCCCTCCCTCTCGTGTCTCCCTCCCACCCTCCCTATCCCACCCTTCTAGGTGGTCACAAAGCACCGAGCTGATCTCCCTGTGCTATGCAGCTGCTTCCAGCCATTCATTCTACATTTGGTCGTGTATATATGTCCAGGCCACTCTCTCACCTCGTCCCACCCCACCCTTTCCCCTCCCTGTAGATCATCTTTAAATAGCCAACCCAGGAGAAAAAAGGAGAAGAAATAGAAGGCACAGTCATACATAAGTCATTTAATACTAACTCTAACTAATTAAATCCAAGTCCTCATTTCCAGTTCCCCCACATGCACGTATAGGTTCTAATGGGCACAAATCCCCAACAGTCTGGTGACCCCACTCTGACTGACTGTTTCATGTTTAATACAGTTATGACAGTTAACCACTGTATGGGTGTTATTTTGGGAGGCTTGAGAAAGGGCCAAATCGTCTAAGGTACAGAACTCTGGGGAAGGATGGACGTGCACACGTGTGTCTGTGCGTATGAGTATGTGTGTGTGTGTGCAATGGATTTGACAGTGAATGAAACATAAAGCAAGAAGGTTAGGGAAGACTAAGGCAGCACCCTATTATTAGTGACTATAACAATCATCCCACTGTATTTCATTTTATTGCATTAGTTGTTTTCCTGAATTGTTGATGGCAAAATAATCAGATTTTAAACAGATTAAGAAGACTTTACTCTTCAAAGGATCTTTACGGATTAGCTGAGTACTCCCACTCTTTACAGTACAACTTTCTTGGGGGTAGGCATTAGTATATTAATTGTCTTTTATCACCCACATATACTTTGAATAGAAAAAATACTAAATATTAACTAATATATAATTACATGGACAGTTAAGTTTAATCACTGACTAACTCTTGATAAATTCTGTTTCTTTCTCTTTTTGTTTCATAAAGTATTTTAAAAATTCTTACATCTACATACAATGCAAATGTCATTTTGACTAGTGAATAAAAAATAGGGGCATATGCACCACCATAAGGTATCCCTCCATATTTGAATCTCTTCAAATGAATTCCCACCACTTGAATTTCAGGGTTCTTCCCAGTCTTCAGAACTTTGCTCCCTTTTCTTTTTGCCCTTTTAGCGTTGAAGCCTTTACATCTCTGGGACTCACTGATTTCTACTCAGAGATGTCACCTAACAGAGCCATTGTTAGGGACTTTTTAGTGACAGGCTTCCTATTAATTTTTTAAAAATTTTATGTACGTATGTATGTCTATGTTGTGTCTTTGTTGCTGCATGGGGGCACAACTCTTTGTTGCGGTGCGTGGGCTTCTCATTGCGGTGGCTTCTCTTGTGGTGGAGCACGGGCTCTAGGCACGCGGGCTTCAGTAGTTGCGGTGCGCAGGCTCAGTAGTTCTGGCTCGTGGGCTCTGGAGCACAGGCTCAGGAGTTGCGGCGAACGGGCTTAGTTGCTCTGCGGCATGTGGTATCTTCCCAGACCAAGGCTCGAACCCGTGTCCCCTGCATTGGCAGGCGGATTCTTAACCACTGCGCCACCAGGGAAGCCCCTTCCTATTAATTTGACCTGAAACTTTACTAGGTCAGTACATCCAAACCACAACTCTTTTTCACTTTTTCATCCATTGCAGAGAACAAGGGGCAGTCATTGAAAACAAAGGATTAAAAGTCCAAAGGTAAGTAAAAATAAAACGTAAATGCAAAACTCATTTCTCTCACTCCCACTTATCTTAACCCAGAGCAATTTTCACCCGTCAGATTAAGAGCAGTATTAGTGATCTTCCTTTCTGAATATAGATTAAGAAGAGTTGTCCTATTTGCCCCGGTCTTATTTTTTTTTCCTCTCATGTGATAGGTTTATTCTTTAATTTGTTCCATAAGCATCTTTTTAGAAATTATTCCCAACTGTGCTAGTCATGGGGGAGAAGGAATTTATATTCCAGTTGGTGAAGCAATATATAGACACTAAACGACACAACAGTTTAAGGCTATGGAAGCTGCTAGAAAATTGTAATACAGTTAGTTAACTCTTGAACAACTAGGGGGTTTGAGGCAGTGACCCCCTTGCACAGTTGAAAACCTGAGTATAACTTTTGACTCCCCCAAAACTTAACTACTAACAGTCTACTGTTGACTGGAAGCCTTACAGATAACATAAACAGTTGATTAACACATATTTTGTGTGTGATATGTATATCTACATATATTTGTATGCATTCATGACATACCTAACTTTTTCTTAATTTCTTCAGTATTTCTAGGCTATGCAGTTTGTCTGCAAGTTTTTTCAAATTGTCACAAATCTCCAAAAAACTTTCCAATATATTTGTTGAAAAAAACCTTTGCATAAGTGGACCCATGCAGTTCAAACCCATGTTGTTTAAAGGCCAACTACATTTAAAGAAATATGATTGTGATTAATCTAAAAGAGTGTCATGAAAGAAATTCTTCTGAAAAAAAAACTGTATTTTATTTAGTCTAGATTATTTAGACCAAACTTTGTCACAAATGTGGCTGATTCACTAGTCTAGGACTGGGATTTGGATTTTGGATCTTAGATATTTAATTTAAATGCAATTTTCAGAACTTTTCCAAAAGGTTATAATTTCCTTATTCTGTTGATCCTGACACTTCTTTTTCTGAAGAGTTTGAAAACACCAGAAGGGTGTCAAGGGCATGAGGTCTTAGAACATTTAGTCCTATAAAATTTGCTACTTGGGATTAGATGATTATTACCAGAAATAAAGATTATTTTCCCTTCCCTGAAATATTCATCAAAAGCAATTACTTTCTAATTGTGACTGACAAAGTATTTTTTTCCTTTTTCCTTTTCTCCTAATTAACCTATTAGAGAGTGAATAAAACAAAAGGCATGGTATATGCCTAATTGAATACAAAAATTATGCAATTTTTACCTGGGAACTTCTCCCCACTCCAAAAGAAATGCTGATTTTATAAAGCAATTTTGTCATCAAGAGAGCTAGTTTCGGGACTTCCCTGGTGGCTCAGTGGTTAAGAATCCACTTGCCAATGCAGGGCACACGGGTTCGAGCCCTGGTCCGGGAAGATCCCACATGCCGTGGAGCAACTAAGCCTGTGCACCACAACTACTGAGCCTGCGCTCTAGAGCCCACGAGCCACAACTACTGAGCCCGTGAGCCACAACTACTGAAGACTGTGCACCTAGAGCCTGTGCTCCACAACAGGAGAAGAAGCCACCGCAATGAGAAGCCCGTGCACCGCGACGAAGAGTAGCCCCGGCTCGCCGCAACTAGAGAAAGCCTGCAGGCAGCAACGAAGACCCAATGCAGCCAGAAACAAATATATAAATAAATAAATGTATATAAAAAGAAGGGAGCTAGTTTCCAAAGAAGAAATAAATGCTAATAATTCTGTACACTACTATTACATAAATATTTGGGGAGAGTCAATTAAATATCATAAAATATATAAAAGTACATTTAGTAAGCTTAGTAATCCATATACTATTTAAAATAATTTGAACACTTTTATATCTGTTCATTTTTAATGCTGATTTTCTAATACTATTAATTTACTCCCTGAAATCTAAACTTTACAAGTTACAAAAGCATCCTCATACATTTTATCTTACTTTAAGTCTCACAGCAAGAGTGTGAGATATTATCAATCTCACTTCACAGATAAAGAAACTGAAGTTAGAGCTATTCAAAGATTTGCCAATAGTCATAACTTTATTAAGCTTCAGACACAAACCCAAGTCACTGGGCCGTAAGTCTAGGCAACTTTTCAGAGCTGCCTCTTTCTCATCTAAATGCCAACAGGGAAAAAATTGTTAAGCAATAATTTCTTTGAAAAATCACACTAATAACTGAAATCTTGCAGTTTCTACTTAATTCTGAAGAGATTTTTATACCTCATTATGATAGGGACCATTAAGAGCTCAATTTGGGTAATATTAATCTGAGCCCTTGCAAAAAATTTATAATATCAAATCATGAAATATTTTAACAAAATAGCTACAAGTAAATTCCAAATGTATTCATGTATCTAAATTATACACCAAAAGAGTACATGTTTCAAGTAAATGCCATAAACATCCTCAACACTATTATTTAAGTGGACTTATTGTATTTCAACATAAAACATATGTCAATTTATATATATCCAAATGCTGCCCAGTCATTTAGAGAGGAACTAATATTACAAGAATTGAATGAGAGGATGGAAAAGACCTTTAGCCCACCTAATGGCCTGACCAGTGGCTATGAATCCATCCCAGGTTTATTTCAAATGAGTTGTGTCAAAGGTTACCCACAGGCCAATTTATAGTGATTTATAGCTGATGTCTTCAAATATCCTTTTATTTTAATGATAATCTCGATAGAGTCATTGAGGCATTCTTTGTCTTCATGGCAGTGACCAGGAGGGAACTGACATCTTTAAAAAATTCTAAGGGGTGAGGATTATTTATACAGAATGGCAGTTAAGGCCAGTTTTTATGTTGTACCCTGGAGACAAAATAATTTTTTCTCAACATATTGAAGATGCTTAGCTTGATTATATATTCTGCCTATCATTGTTATAATATTAAATTGAAGGTATAGTCCAAAGAAAATTCAATAAACATGAAAAGGCTTAGAATTGAGCATCAGGTAAGAGTCTGATTTTAACTATAATGATCTCAAATTTGTATTAAGGCTCTCACAGCATAATGATTCTTAAGTGTCTGTATTGAGTTAAGCATGTCGTGAAGCATGAGGAATTGCAAGATTGATTTACCAGATATTCATTTAAGAAACAGTCAATTAAAATAATGCGTAGTGAAACTCAGCTGTAATGCCTCATGTTTAATTTTTCCCAACCCATAACATTAAAAGAATAATACATTCCACAGTCCGGATGGCATAAAAGATTTTATATAGCAATTGTAATGATATCATTACATAAGAGTTTTGATGATATCTTTTAAACTGAGCTAAGGAGAAAGAATGAGTGCATTTACCTTAGATTCGACTTTATTTTGAATGTTGCTTTGGGTCATTAGATTGCCAAATAAAATGAATCTGCATTCTTGATTACTGTAGTAAAGAATGGAATATATATATGTTTATATATATAATATCAATAGTGTTTATATATAATATAAGCAAATGTATGTATAGGTGAAATATTTCTCTGCCATACTTGAGCAGATCGATTGGCCTAAAAGAGAAGCAGAGAAAGATGAACCTACAAAAGTAAGAGAGAAAAATTTTTAAAAATTTCCCTCCTAAGACTTTGCTTGAACTGTCAGTTAAACAATATAACAAAAGTAGCTTTTATTAGTATAAGCCTATGCCTTTCATTTCTGCGCACTCTTTTTTTTTTTTTTTTTTTTTTTATTGGGGTAGCTTTTATTAGTATAAGCCTATGCCTTTCATTTCTGCGCACTCTTTTTTTTTTTTTTTTTTGCTGTATGTGGGCCTCTCACTGTTGTGGCCTCTCCCGTTGCGGAGCACAGGCTCCAGACGCGCAGGCTTAGTGCCACCAGGGAAGCCCTCTGCGCACTCTCAATCTGTCAACGTACGTAAGGGAGGCCATTCACTTGAAGATGTACTCATAGTAAACAAACTCCTGAGGCTAATGTATAAGTCAGAATGTCAGTTAATTAATTTAGACCTGATCAAAATATTGCTGAATATTTTAAGGTATTCTTCTTTTAATTTCAAGATACCTCGAAATGCAAATTTCACTATCAGAATCAGGGCCAAAGAAGTAGTGAGTATAGTTGGCCCTCCGTATCCCTGGGTTCCACATCCACGGACTCAGCCAACTGCAGTTGATACAGAGGGCCAACTGTACTACACCATTTTACATAGGGGGCTCAAACGTCCGTGGATTTTGGTGTCCAAGGGCGTCCTGGAACTAATCCCCCGTGGATACCAAGGGACAACTATACTTCACTCAGACCATAGTAAGGACTAGTAAATTATGTATGCTTCATTACATACGATGTCTCCAGTGTATCTCACCTAGACTGACAGGATAAACAATAACAAACCTTACTGTTAGGTTCCATAACCTTTCTGTGCATATGGTCTTTCTACACAGTACAACAGCACTGTTTTACTTTTCTTAGGTACAACTGTATTCTGCTCACGCTGCATTGAGGCCCAGGATCTTTGATGCTTCCATGTAAGGGGTCCCAAACTCAGTCATATTTTTGAACGTAGTATCTTGGCTTCCTTCCACAGATGGCTCGCTTATTTGTTTGTTTGTTTATTCTTCTAAAAGAACTAGAGCAATGATTATATGCCAAGCATTCCGCCGGATGCTAAGGATGAATAAGATATGCTCCCTACCATCAAGGGACTCAGAGTCATACAAGGGAAGGCAAGTGCAGTTATACAGGTGCTGTGATGCTACACAAGGAGTACGTGTCTATGTAGTACGGTCACATATGATGGAATAGCCAATTCAACATAGAGGTGACAGTGGAGATAGGTCTTATGAGTTGGTGCCAGGCAAGAGGGAAAAGTGGAATGAAGAGGGCAAAAGCATTCCAGAGAGGTAGAGTGGCACAAACATAGGCAAAAAGAGGTGAAATAACATGATACATGAGGAAGTGATTCCATTTGGAGCACAAATTGCTGAGATTGGGAGAAAAGTAGAATAACTTAGGCTAGTGAGGTAAGTGGGGCTAGATTAGAGAATGCCAAGGGAAGACGGTTAGACTTCCTCTTTTAGACATTTTTATCTTTTCATTTTCATTCTTCTTAAGTTCACTCCCAAAGTTCTAGAGATGCATTACTGTAAACCTTATTTCTTTAAAATTCAGATGAACTCCCACACTCTACTCTTTCATTCCTACACGTCTTTTCACAGGTTGTCTCATTTTCCTTCAAAAACAATGTAAATGGCACATCTTCTGGAAGCCTTTCCTTATCTTCCTATTTCTCCCCAGGTTGTGTTGAGAACTTTTTTCCGTTTCTCCATATTATTCTTTGATTATTACTTAGACCACCGTATTTTAATTGTTAGTTTATTTGCTGCCTTCCCCATTACACTGTACAGTGTTAATTATGGTTCTTTTTTATTCTACCAGTGTCCAGTATATTATAGGTGCTAAAAAGGTGTTTATTGAACAAACCTCAGTATTGACATCTTCTAAAGGTGACTCTAAGAAGCTTCATCTATGAATAACATAGTCATTACATGATATTTTAAAAATTATATAAACCAGTGAACAAACATATAGCATTGTTTCAAGCAAAATGTCAAGTCTATTGATGTATCTCTTTCCGAAGGAAGACATTCTTATTCCTATTTTCCCACTAGAAGATATCTCATTTAGGATAAATCATATTTTATTAACTGTGCATTCTAAGTGGATCTTGTTTTTAAAAATAGAATTCATTTCAAAATACATTTTGAAAGAATATTTTTTAAAACTTTAAAAAATATTTCTTTTTGTCCCATTAAACTCCTTAATGTTTTATTTAAGATGCCCAGAATTCTAGAACATAACTTGGTTACACCAAAGGCCCAAAAGTTCACCTGACAATAGCTAAGAATATATGACTGAAATAATAACAGAAAACGTATACAGATACATGATCTTAGATAATGTTGTATTAATATATTTAATTGCAAAAATAGACATATAGTGAAGACTATATCACAGATAGTGATAACTAAGGTTTCAGTTCATATTAAGATTGAGTAGTATAATATAAACATTTAATCTAGTAAACATTTATCGACTGCATATTATGGAGCAGCCACTTAAAATCCAATGGGTAAAGAAAGTGTTTGTAATATGATTAATCTTATGGAATTGATCTATCCTTCATTTAGTTTGTTGCAAGTCCATAAATTATGGCCCCAGATACAAAAGATCAGAATTCCAGCTCACTGCAACTCTGTGTATGCTAATAGAAAAAGACAAGCAAAACCAAATCAAACAAAAGCTACCCAGAGGTTCTCTTAAAATTGGATCAGAACCATCATTTTTTAGATAAATGACAGCACTATCTGCATAAAAACCGGCACTAAAAATTCCATCACTTGACCCCAAATTTTTGTCTTGCCCTGTATTTATATAGGGTTGACCTGAATATTGAGCTCCCGCAGACTTAAAATGAAACTTTGATCCTCAGAAGAGTTACACGGAGAAGTATAGAAAACAAAAATCTGTACCTATTTAAGGACATTCCTACTGCTGTCATGATGCTTTTGTACATACATCACAACAGCATTTTTTCCTTATGTTATTTTAAGTACTTACTGGAAATACCACAAGGGAACATTTTTTGCAGTACTTCATCCTTTCTATTTTTGGTCTCAATCTCTTTTTCTCCTATTATGAAATATCTACACTGCCAAAAGTCATCAAAATTGCACAACAAACCGTAATAGCTCAAATTATATAATAAACTAGAAAAAAATAAGATTCTTTGGTTATTGAAAGGCCCAATTTAAATGAAGGTCTCCTGGAATCTCAGTACTGATAACTGGTCTTGCAAAGAAATCTAACAGAGCTTTAATAAAAAATATTTTGTGGTTTTATGAAAATGTAAGGTTTCTAGTCTTTTCTGGTATTGGCAAACATTTGGGGGAATATATATTTTTTCTATTTAAGTATACTTTTTTTTCTTTCATATTACTTTGGTAATGTGAAAGCTGTAAAGTAAGAATTCTGGTCTTCATTCTGCTCTAAATTTAGAGATCTCATCCTTATTCTTTTGAAAAACCAAAATCATAAAGGATGAATGGTTGGGTTCTGTAAAAGTCACCCTATGGAATCAGCTAGTCCATAGTTGGAAGTATGAGTGCTAAAAGCTGTGGGATATTACAATTGTAAGTCCTGCAGCTCACAAAGGGAGGGGGGTAGAATTCTAAGAAGCATCCAATTATATTACCTACAAGGAGGTCCAGGACTAGGAAAGGGGTACATTCTTCCCTTGAGAACCTGAGGACACCTAAGTACGTGATTCAGGTTAAGGAAAATTGCTAGCTTTTCATATTTAGACACTTGCATTTTTAGACATGCTGCTTTCCAAGCAGCACTCTGTTAAACAAGTTCTTAGCAGTATTCAATATTCTGAGTCATTAAGAATGTACTTTTCAAATTTAATATTTATGATTAAAATTTTCGTGAGCAAAATTCTGACTTCAGTATAGAAAAAATTTCAAATCTATTTTCAAGTAAAATAAGAGAATTCTAAGATTGTTCCCTATTTCAAGAAAAAAAAAAAAAAAACAAGAGCTGTTCTATATTTTGAATCCTATTCTGTACCCCCCTGTTCTCCAACTTGAAGATACGTGAGATAAGGAATGTATGCTTGCAAGTTCCTCTGATCATATTAAGTAGACGCTAGACCAGCAGTCCCCAACCTTTTTGGCACCAGGGACCGGTCTCATGGAAGACAATTTTTCCACAGACGGGGTTGGGGGGATGGTTCAGGTGGTAACGCGAGCGATGGGGAGCGATGGGGAGCGGCAGATGAAGCTTCATTAGCTCGCCCGCAGCTCACTTCCTGCTTTGCGGCCTGGTTCCTAACAGGCCACAGATTGATACCAGTCCGCAGCCCGGGGTTTGGGGACCCCTGCTCTAGACAATAATTCACAGTCAATGTGAATTACACCACTCACTGTGCATATGATGGAGGCATTTTTTTCCTCCACATTTAATACTAATCAAGTTACACATTTTCTTTTCTGGTCTTTGTTCAAAAAACTATAATTAAGAATGACTGTGTTCTTTGGTTGATTATTAGAAGAAATGAGAAACTGTAAGAATGATGATGGAGTTCACTATTTTATAACTTCTTGGACAGCTCTGGATTAAAAGAGTCTTTCTCCTTAAGTTAACTTTGTGCAGTTAATGCCACTACCATATTGTATGTGCATGAGAAAATGTGAGAAGAGGTATAACTAAAAAGGAATACTTCTTCATGTAATATAATACAATAAAATAGATACATTAGAACTTTGTATATAAACTCAATATAAGTAAAATAAATAGGATTTTAAATGCATTGTGAATGTACATGCTTAAATAAATCATATAATGAGTTTTAACAAGAAAATAAGCACATTATTTATAGAAGTTTTACATAAACTTTATAAAAGCTTTTTTTAAGTGGGTGGCATTGCATGTTTATATGACAAAAAGTGTGACTTTAATAAAGCTTGTAACTGGAGGAAGGGAGAAGGGAAGAGGGGAAGAGAGGGAGGGACAGATGGAGGAAAGGAGACAGGGAGAGACAGGCAGTAAGAGAGAGAATGTGTGGCTGATTTTGAAAGAATGTTGTCCTCTCAAAGCAAGTTTATCCCAATGATGAAAATAATGCTCTTCATAATTTTAAAACTGCCCTGTTGTAATTGTTTTGAGACTGTAGCACATTTTTCACTGATTTTTTTAAAAAGATAGCTAGAAGTCTGTTGCACTTGGCAGGTTCACTGGAATCACACTGGGTTATAAAGCTTTGGGTAAAAATCAAAAATTAAAAAAAACATGTCAAAAGTAAAAACCTGATTAGAAATTAGGGTCTGTTTTCTCATGTGACTTGTAAACCTACTCACAAAAGAGATCAAGTAAAATAAGAATTCTAAAGCTCTTATCAACACTAGTATATAGCAATTATAATTTTTTAAGATGACTTTTTAAAAACCAATACTTAGGTGTTAGTACCAAAATATCACTCCAAAAATTCAACCCTGCAATTTGCTTCCTATAGGTGTTATCAGGTACTATCAATTGTGTGTGTTTTCATATATTACTAATGAAAAAAACCTGATAAAGTAAGTGAATCTAAAGAAAACCCAGGAAATAGTGTAGGTTAAATCCGTACTCCAGGTGCTTACTTGCTGCCCTTAACAGGTTTTAATGTGATTGTCTTTTTCTGTCTGTATCCCTTCGCCACATCCCTCACCACATACACTGGGCTCCATGAGGGCAGAGAACCGTCTACACTGTTCACCAGCATCCTTAGGTCCTAGGACTCTGACAGACACATCATAAGTAATTAATTTGTTAATTAATTTGTTGAATTAAATGGTCTTGTCTCTCCAATGGCAAGGCCCAGGATGTGTCATTAGGACTCAAATTCCAGAGTGTTTCTAGGGAAGTAATGTAGAGACACTTAAAATATTAACTAATTGGTCCAAAAGATAAAAGGAAAAAAATTCCTTTGCCTGCAAGACACAATACCCTAAGAAAAGAATACAATGAATAGATAATTACAAGAGCTTAATAAGTCGTACGACAAATGGAAAATACATAATTTCTCTTTAAAAGTGAATGCACTTAGAATAAAATTCAAAACTTAACATGAAAAAGTCCTACCTGATGTGGTCTTTCTCATTTCCAATTTTATTTCTTATTCTCCCTCATGTTCTTTGCATTTCAGCTATCCCAGCCTATTTTCTAAACCTTGAATTTGTCAGCCCCACTCATATATTACAGTCTCTGCAACTGCTGTTCCTCCTGTTTGGAATACCTTTTTCTCAGACCTTTGCAGGTACTTTCCTATTCATGATTTAAGTCTCAGAGAGGGTTTCCCTTATAGCTCTGTCTCAAGGAGATTCCCTTGCTTGTCCCTAGGCACTCTTTTATCCTTATTTTCTTCACAGCACTTACCAATATATGAAATTGTCATTTTAATTACTCATAGTTTATCACTTCCCATTTGACTGCAGAATCTAAAGAAGACACAGTGTCCTGTTCATAGCTGTAGTAGCTGTAGTTCTGTCTTGAACTGAATTTGGCACATGACAGGCATACATTAATATTTGTTGAATCAATAATGGTAGATGTAAGCATGGGGTGTTACAGAACACTAAAAAGGGACAGTCCTTTAAAGAATGAGAAAACAACAGAGCTAAGGGCTAGAGACCAATTTCCAAGTGATACTGTTTAGGCTCCTAATTAAACCACATCTGAAATCAGAATAACATTTTTTTTTAATGTGACTGAATATATTTCCTTTTTGCTTAATCCACTTTGGGTTGGGTTTTCTATTATTTAACTAACAAATATAGTTGTCATTCAGTGAAACCATAGTTTGAAATCCTGGAAAGTTGATTACAGTTCTACTTAAATAAGAATACTGTGACATTAAGTTACTCTGAATAAAATAATGCCACCTCCAAGACGGGAATAAAGACACAGACCTACTAGATAATGGACTTGAGGATATGGGGAGGGGAAAGGGTAAGCTGTGACAAAGTGAGACAGTCGCATGGACATATATACACTACCAAACGTAAAACAGCTAGTGGGAAGCAGCCGCATAGCACAGGGAGATCAGCTCGGTGCTTTGTGACCACCTAGAGGGGTGGGATAGGGAGGGTGGGAGGGAGGCAGATGCAAGAGGGAAGAGATATGGGAACAATATGTATATGTGTAACTGATTCACTTTGTCATAAAGCAGAAACGAACACACCATTGTAAAGCAATTATACTCCAATAAAGATGTTAAAAATAAAAATAAAAATAATGCCACCTCATGGAGTGGTGGACTCCTTCTGTCACTGCAGCAGACTAGGCAGAGGCAAAGTAACCTCATGACTGAGTTACTGTGTGTTGGACCGAATATTTTATGCATTTCCTTCTTACTGAAGCTTCCATAATTCTATAAACAAAAGAGCTGATACAAGTAACTTGTTAAATAAATAAAACTTTCCAATACTTTTGGTTTTGAACTTGTCTGCCTTCAGCTTAGAAGGTTACATCTTTTTATTTTTTTGACTCAAATTTACATCTGTTTAATTACTGTATTATTTTCTTTCTACTCTCTATCTTATAGTGTTTAAAAATATTAGTGGAATGCTTGGTTCTCTCTAGAGAAAAATCTATTGATAAAACTGAACAAATAAATAAATACTTTCCATCTATCTAAATAAGACATTAATAATTTGCTGTCATGTAGAAAACAAATCTATACTTTTTGGGGCATCTCTGTTAAAGAGACTACTAAAATTCTTCCTATCTTTTGAATAGGAAAGAATGATTAAGCAGAAGGTATTCGAATGAATCAAATCTGAGGTTTAGAGTGGTCCTCCATGGTTTCACTTCTCAGTTCTCTATTCAAGCATTTCTAGTACAGGTCAAGGCTAAAGGGGTGAAAAGGGGTCGGTAATCAATAGCTCAACTGAGGCACTGATCAATCATTTAGGATAGAAAAGAAAGGATTTTAATTGATTTGAAGAATGTTTTAGGAAGCCCAAATTATAAATGATTCCCTAAAAGGAAAGATAGCTACAGAAGTGCACTTTCACTCTCTCAGTCTGATGTATTGATGACTTACATTTAGCCATGACGTTTATTGACGTTGTACTAGACACCCCCCCACACACACCGATACAGGGACATCCTTTCACATTGTTCTGTTTTTCTTCCCCACACTATTTAGGTTTTAACTGCCTGGTTTTAACATTAAAATGCTTTCAACATTTAGCTTTTTGGATGGTGAATCTGCATTGTGTAGGACCTATTTTAGAGGGGAACTTCCGCTTAAAAAATGTGATTCTGTGGATCTTCCTGTCTCTGCACATGCTCAACACCCTCTTGTCTCCCCCATGGTTTGCATTATTAAAAAGCTTTGACATGGCTCATCAGAGCTAGCTGCTGTGTTCCAAACAGGTTCCTGTCAAAACAAAATCAGTATACCCGGGAACACAGGCCAGGCCAGCTGAATTCAAAGGATGTTATCTAAATCCCTCTGTATATTTTGCCTTTAAAAAAATGCCAACACTATAATTAGTCTGTCTCTTTATTTTATAATTTTTATTGTTTTTATGTTACAAATGCCCCCCCCCACCCCGCTTTCTGAGTCATAAGCATATATCACCAAATGACCTACTTGGACATTTAATACCACTGTGCTCAGAAAAGCCTCTGTTTAAGTACCTAGCTGTTTGAGATTCCTGTCAACTGAATACAAATGAAACGGAAAGGAGAAGGCTCATCCCAGGGGTTCTACTGATAACACTTCATTTAACATATTTCAGTTTAGCAACAAGGGGCCACAAAAAGAAAACTATTTTATTTAAAATGACAGGGCGACTACGCTATGCCCACTGTAACTATGTCCCGCACAGGAAGTGATGATAATGGTAATGGGCCACATTTACAGTTTAACTCTATGGGGTGATTCCTCTCAAATGAATTCACCTCTTGAGTATGACACATCCATATCACATCTCAAAGGCTCACAAAATTGTTATTTCATAGATATTGAAATACGGGGGGAAGGAGGGGTGTTCGATAGCTATTCAACAAAGCACGAAGCAGCTGTACAGAGCAAGGTGTTAGGGAGATTCTAGCATTTAATTGATATGCCAGACAGTGTTTAAAGCATAAGAATAGAAAATGGCCAATTTAAATGTGGTTATAATTAGCTGAGGCTAACATTCCGTTCTGTTCTGAAGTTTTAGGAGACATGAAATCTACAAAAGTACCAGGTCTAATAGTTTCAGGAGGAATCCGCGGTTTTATTTGATCTTACATATATAGATGGATGGAAGCGCCTCTTTGATTAGTGCTATTTAAGCACTGTGGATTACTTAGAAAGACGATATTTGGAGACCAGTTCTGACTCTGTTTACTGAGTAATGATTATTCGAGATCTTGACCTGAAAAGCTCTAAAAATAAGTCAAATAGTAGTATTCTAGGAAGTTTTACATATTGGAAATCACATCTCTAGCAACTACTACTACTAAAAATTTTATATGGCCAGATAAAATGTGAAACTGTTAACTGAAGTTATGATTATGTTGAGCAGCGCTTTCTGAATTTTTCATGATGGCACTACTACCGTGGAGGCCTTAGTACTTCCTGGTCCATTTCAAACTTATGAAATCTCTTTGATGTCTTTTGCTTTATCTTGAAAGGATGTTTTTGTCAAATATTAAAAACAGTGTTTTTATAGTTAGTGTGGTGGTGGTTTGACTTGGTTGTGGTTAGGCTGTATGTGCACTTTTGTAGTGAGCCTTTCCCCCAACTGGCATAGAACACTGTCTCAAAGTTAGCAAAAAAGCTTCATTTCCCAAATCTCCTGTTAGAACTAATTTTCAGTTAAGATGAATCATGATTATCCTCTGATTTCTCATACTCCCAACATACAGTGCTAAGTAATCTTGTGTGTATATGTACCATAGTTTGTGACTTATAGTATTAAACTATAAAATTCTACCCTGTAGATCAGTGTGTACTGATAGAATGCTTACTTGCTAGCATGAAACTATGTGATTGGAACCATTATAGCAAAAAATAGGTGCCCTAAGAGGAGTCATGGCACTCCTGACATTACTAACACAAGCACCTGGCTACCAATTCAGAAAAGATCTTCATTTCTGTGTCTGTGAAAGAGGATCAGATAAAACAATACAGTTCCACTTCTTGCTTCTGAATTTGAAACAATATGTATAAGGATATTGCCCCTGAAAGTATCTGATTGTGTCTGGTCAGCTGGCTAGGGCTTTCTCTGGCTTGTTGGAAAAATATTTATTTTCCTTGTCCTAACTCCCAGGTGCTACTGCTGAGCAAATGGGAACATCACTGCCAGAAGTATTTGAAAAGAACAAAAAAAATTGATTTGGACAATCTATGCGCTCCTGTCATTGACAGAGACACAAGTGCGACCAGGGTTATGACTAGGGTCAGAGCAAGGTTAAAAGAAAAGCACCCAGGAATTCTCTCTTGTCATCAGCTTTTCAATCTAACTACTCTTGGTTAGCTGCAGGCAATATATAAGTTTTCATCAAATACCAAGAGACGTTTCATAGTATTTACAAGTTGCACTTAAAATTTTCCCAAGAGGTGGCTACTTTTGCAATAGCAAAACACTTAAAATGTGAAGTTCAGGTGGTTAGCACATCTATGACATATGAGGATTTCCTGACAACATGGAAATTATAAGCTTATTCATTACCAACAATTGCGTGAGTTGTATGTGAAACCAAGTAAAAATACTCCTCCTCCTAAGATAACTATTTTAAGGCTGATATTGATTCTGTTATTTTTAAAAGAAATAATTTATTCTTACCAAACAAATATTATCAAGAGATCAATTACTATCACAAAAGAAAGGCTATCTACGTTTTTTTTAAAAGATTGCAGCAAACAATGTAGAAAACCATTAAAATAAAGAAATATGTGGTGCAAAAGTGAAAGTCACTGAATAAATTGTGTCCATTCTGTGGCACAACGCTAAACTATAAACAAACCAATTTAAACATTTGTTAAGGAATATAAGCAGATTCAGAGCAGCAATATTGTCTATGAGATTCAAGGACCAATACTGCTACACAAGACTTTAAATAATTTTCCTTAATATGAGAAATAGAATTATTCCTAAAATTTCCTTTAAACTTGATCTCTTGTACACATAAGTTCAAGATTTCAAAGTTTTTTTTTTTTTTTTAATCAATATTTAGCTATAAACTCAGCTGTGAGGATACTCATGAGCTAGGAGAATATCCCTGAAGAACTAAATATTAAAAAAATTAGTCCTGGAGTAGGATCCAGAGGGGAAAAAATTTAAAAAGTGCTAAAGAGACAAGTGTGCATGTATTAAGAAAGATGTTATGTAACACCTGAGAAATTTTTAAAACCTGCTGATAGCCTTAATTTTTCAACCTTTGGCAAAATATATTATAAAAAAAAATTCTTGTCTCTGTGCATAATATAATCAAGGCATAAAAAATAAGGAAAAGTTAAGCAACGACAATATGTCAGGCATTAATGAAAACAGTTCAAAACAGTAAGTTTAAAGACATATAATTCAACCAGCAATGCTATCCAAGTTCTCCAATGCAGATTTTGAAGAGAGCAGATTTCTTTTTGTGTTTTCACGTTTATGGTACACACTTCCTGTCTGCAGTTTTTAGAAGGTTACTGTGAGTCCTCTAAAGGTTTCTTTATCATTTACTATTATAAATAATTATGTTCCTAAGTGGCAGTTCAAAGCTCAGTACAGCACTCGTGCAACACCACGGAAAGATCAGGTGACCTTTCTCCAATTCTCCTCTCTCTGGTGCTGAGGACAGACAAAGTGATATGTCTGTCATACGCCATTACCATTAGAACAGAATCTTGTTCTTTTATTACAACTGAACTCCGCCAGATTTCTCAGCAGGA
>NW_006770652.1:154014-161393 GCF_000442215.2 Lipotes vexillifer
TCAATGTCTTGGATTTCCAGGCTGAGCTTGGAGGTCACAGCCACTCTATCATTTCTCAGCATTATCCTTTCTAGTGCACACACAACCCCCTCAAGCCTCCAACTGGCACACAGCAGATTGAAAACAGCATGCATCAGAGGACTCATGCTGTACAATTTTACAGTCTTTTGGAGCCCCTTCCCTTTGATTCCCCCCTTCCATTTTTTGCAAATTGCAAATAAGTTTTGTTTGTGTCCTTCTCTGGAGTTGTGAGTCAAAGGCAAATCTAGGAAGAAGGGCAGGCAAGAAAACCCAGAGAAAATGGTTGATTTTTGACAGCTGCCAGTAAGATCATTTTCCTTACATCATCACCTAGATGTGGCTTATGATTCTATTCTTCTATTGAAAGTACAATAAAGGTACTTTCAACATAAATCATCAGTTTGGCTTATGCCAGGTAGGTAGGCAGATAACACAAAGCTAAATAAAAGAATTCTATTGTATAGTAAGACAGACATGAAAATCCACCAATAAAACACACAGAAAATGCCCCCAGGACACTAAGAATTGATTGTTTCAATATATATATATATATATATATAAATGATAACAATTATATATAACTAAAATGGCTTTGTGAAGGCAAAATGTTTATTATACCATGTATAAATGTCAATTCCAGCCTCTAAGAAACTAAATTCATGTATTGAAATGGGACCTCTTTATTTATTGTTGCTTGTATTTTTTTTAGCTATGTTCTTCATTAAAATGACAACAGTAATATTTATTGGTCTGGCTATTTTTAACCCACTAAACTTTACTGCTGAGCTAAAACACCAAGCACATTTAAGACACCTTTTCTGACAATAAGAATGGTGGCAGACAGTATGCTAGAAGACAATGAGCAAAGAAAGGACGTATTTTTATTAAATCGTGGCTGTTTCTTAAAAAGGGGCACTTTATTCTGGGTTAAACTTTTTATGTATTTTATAATAATTGTAGGTGGGAAAAAATACAACATCCATGGTTTTCTTAAACTTTATATGATAGAAAATTCATGAAGGCTAATTTTCCAAAAGTGAAATTTAGCGATAAACTATAAATATATTTTTAAAATTATGTATAATCATAGCTTATAGAAACACAATCCACTTTTTTACTAGTACTAAATAAATGGAGGTGTTTAAAACCATAGAATATGGCAGAATTCTAACATTACTGAAATAATCAATCTCTGCATCCAGTCTGTGGAGTTCTATGAATGTCTGGAACCAAATAGCTCATAAAGCAGTGTCCTAATCTTGGCCAATTTTCAGTCACTTTTACATTTGCCATGGTTACCTAAGAAAGTATTGTAGCAAGTGCTCAATAAACATTTGAATGTATGAATGAATGCATGAAAAAATAAACAGATGCATAAATGGATGAGGCTGACTGACATCAAAAGCTTCATGATTATTTGAGTTAAGTCATTTGGGGAGAAGATATTAACGATAAAAAGTAATTCTAGGAACCAGGAAAAACCCATTAGTCCTTTACAAGTGAACTATATACTATAAAATCATAAGATGAAACGTCCTAATGTAAAGCATCATTATAAAACATGATGTGAAATCACATTAATAAGTCATGGGAAAAAACCCAGAATGATACCTCACAGAGTTACTTGTGTGTGACAATGACTATGCTGCTACAGCTATTTATTTTTCTCAGTGTTAGCCTGTACATGTAATACATTGAAACTGCTGGTCCATGGAGACACCAAAACATCACTGCTTTAAAATTAAATTATATTTAATAAATGTTATAATTATTACCAAGTTTTAAAAGCATATGTTCTGCTGTGATCATGAAGAAAAGCAGACCAGGCCTTAGGTATACATCAAGCACAGAACATGCAAGGTCCATTACACAGCAGAAAGAGCTCTTAAAAGTGGCTTAGGCATGTTTCCTAATATCATAGTAGTAAGTACAACGTTTTGCGCTATACATTTGCACGTGTTGCTGGTGAGGTCTAAGGTCCTTGTCCAGGTTCAGTTACAATTCCAAACGTATTTATCTCTTACTATATAAAAACAGACTTGGAGGTTTTGGGGAGATAGAGGCTGGAGGATACTTTCCCAACCCATCTCTTCTCTTTCCCAATTTCTACTCTGGATTAATACACTGACTGTGAAAAGCACCTGCCAGGGCACTACGGAAGGAGTAAAAAACTTCTTGGATTGTTTTTTTCTTTTGCAATACTTTCTAATTTTTGTCTCTGTGTAGTTTTTCAACCGTTGTGACTACTCTTAGCCTATTACTCTTTAGACATTTCAACATGAATTCATGAAACGAAGAGCAGAAACAATTTTCTAGGTAATTCAGCAAAAGTCAAAACAGTATTATTTGGGGGGTAAATTAACTGTTAACAGTTTTCTTCTTAATACTTTCTAATTGTTACAAAATATGTGTGATTATTTCCCTGATTAACGTCAGGAAAAATTATTTTATGGTTACTCTTTTTACTTTTTCCACAGAAAGTTTAACATATTCATATACTATCATCTAGGTAAGATCTTAAAAATCACAAAGAAATTCAAATTAATTTTTCTGCTTCTCTCTTCTTCTGAGCCAAGAAACAAATTACCTGAAACTCTCCTGATCCTTTTCTACATTCTCTCAGGAAATGTTTCCTTAGCTCTAAATACAAAACTATTTCTAAACAGTCTTACTTTTAATACTAGTATTATCTTCCTATCTGTACACGATCATCTCATTGGCTGAATAATACATCAAAAATTATGTCTATACTATACCTTGTAATAATAGTTATTGATATTTACATAAAACATTTTCTGTATGCACTAATCATACTCATATATTAAGGTCTATTTCAGTTGCCCCTTCGGGAAACTTTTCCCAGATCTCTCACTGAAGGTAATAATCTCTTTGTCCTAATAACTTCCAATGCACTTTATCTGCAACTCCTTCTAAGACTTTGTATCGTAGAGGATGGGTATCTGTTTTACAAGACTGTAAAATTCTTGATGACAGCACACCTATCTTACAAATATTTGTGTCACCCACATTTCCTACTATAAATGCATGTTTGTTGAATACATGAGTGACTAAATGTATGTATGCAAATTTATAGGGACACCTTCCTTACTGATCCTACTAGACTATTATTTCCTTGGAGATCTAGAGTTTAGCCCAGTTGCTGGCACATAATAGATATTCAATAAATATCACTGAATGAAAAGTACACTCTAAATGTCAAAACATGTAGTTTCTTCAAAAGGGTACCTTGCTTTTGGGTGGTGGGCTGTTTGTGCTCTTGTCTGTGTGAATGCTGGTAGGAGATACAGCAGCACCAAGGTTGCCTTGGGGTATGCCTGGGAGCTTTCCTCCTGGAGATACCTGCATTGCAGCTAGCTGGGCAGCATATAACTGCTACAGAAGAAAGAGAGAGAGAGAGAGAGGGAGAGAGAGAGAGAGAGAGAGAGGGAGGGAGGGAGAGAGAAAAAATAAGGACTGAGTAATAAAATAAATGCACCTCTCAGAAAATACCTATAATAAGATGTGGTATTTTTTCCAATTGGGTCTTTTTGTTTGTGCCCTGGAATATTTAAAGAAAGACACTGTCACCTCAACTGTCATGACTTACTTCTCAGGGGAGAAATGACAGACATGACACATAAGGAATTTTAGTTTCAGTATATACAGGGACTGAAAACAAGTAACAGTCATCCATATTTACTCTGCCAACATCAGTGGAGGAAAAGTATATCACACTATATGGTTAATACCTTTATTTTAACCATTTAAAAATTTACACGGTATCTTACTATCCATATGGGTTCAAGCCCTGTATATTTCCTTTCTTTGACTTGCTGAAAAGGGCACGTGTAACAATTTTTTTCTGAAGAAATACAAAAAAGCCAAAAAAGGGAGGGAATGGAAGGGGACTATTTGAAGAACATTATCAGGTCAGTCTACCTCAGTTGATAAAAGTTAACTGGATGCTTGCCAGAATGCCACTTTACTTCATGATATATAAATACAGACAAACTTGAGATAATCTTGAGGATTAGGGTTCTAAGGAATACTATCTAAAGCACACACTCTTCGACTAAGCCATCACATAGTAATGCTTATTAAATAACCAATAAAAATTCTTCAACAAATCAATTTAATAATAAGGGAAAATTTTACTTGATGATGATGGCCATATCATGTAGTATCTTAAAACATGGAGGTTGCTTTAGATTCAAATAGTCATATCAAATGTTTAGATTAATACTCTTTTCACCTCCATTTAGCAGTTTGTGAAAATCTGATTGAAGAAGCAATTATTTATATATACATATACAAATATTAATAAATAAATGTATAGATATACATACATGTATATACATATATATGTGTGTATATATATTTAAAATACAACCCAATTTCTTATTTCTCATTTGTCTTAAGATTTCATGGATAGCTTTTACTATGCAAGCTAGAACTTTCATAATAAAAAGACTGATGTTAAAGAAAAAAGCTCTCAAGGAAAAGTGTTGTGAAATAGTTCTCTGGATTATCTTGGTTTTTCTCTGAAAGGGAAATTTCAAAGGCTGAAACTGCTCAGGATAAGCCAGAGACTCTGATAAGTTGGGTCTCTCTATAAATGAAATAATGAAGACTGGCATTTATATACATGAAAATACATTTATATTTTTTCAGAGTTTCTAGATGCTTTGTTCTAAATGAAAACAGGACATTAAAATTATTTTAAAAATTATAGCTTATTGTTTTACGTCAACTAATGCAAGACACATTCCAGACAAAAGAAACACCGGAGGAGTACATTTATACTATCAGTAATGACTGTCCCACCCCCCAAATTTTTTTTGCATACATTAGAATTATGTTATTTCTTACCCCAGTCAATCAGAAAGAATAAGATTTAATTCATAAGTCTTTAATAGATTACATAAAAAGTAAAAGGATATGATGTCAAATATGATGAGTGGGAGTGTACCATTTTCAAAGTATCAGAAATGATGCATTTTCCACACTTGGGTTAAAAACCTGCACCTTAAATTCTGCAATTCACAAAGTAATTTCTTCCATCATCATCCTGAACTGTTTATGAAGCCATTAAGAAAATAACCAATAACCCAGGATATCACTTTGCAAATTAAAACTTTTTCCAGTGTACTGAATTTTAAAATATATGTATTTAAAAATACTGGCTGGATAACTATATTACATATTGTAAATTTCACACTGTACTGTATATTATATCCTTGTCTTTAAAAATGATTCCAGTGCCTATTATTCCTAGAAGGTAACAACACATATTTCTGGTTTAGTATACACAAAATATAAAATTGTTCCATAATTACTAAAGATGACATGGGATATTTTAACCTCTGTAGCTAAAAGGAAAAATGTGAACAAAACAGTTATTCAAAATTTGAATTTGATTATTAAAAAGTTATTTCAAAATATTGAAAGACTTTGTATTTGTATTAATTAGATAATTAAATAGATGGACCAGTCACTCATAAAAGGTAATTAAATGTTTAAACATAAATCACTACAGATTCACAACTTCCAAAGAAGTATTAGAACTACTATTAAAAATAGGAGTATAAATATGTTCCCAAACACTTTAATGAATTTAAAGGTAGGAAGTGGTATACACTTGGAATTTAAAAAGTCATACATGTTCTTCCTTCATTCAAATAAATGCATTATTTTAACATCTTAAATATGAAATTAAGGTTTACCTCAGCTAAATTATCCTAAAAAATTCCTTTGAGTAGAAAAGAAGATAAATTTGGAAAATATATGGGCCCATTTAAATACATATTTTTACTAGAACAGTGTACTAGTAACTGATATTTTTACAAAACACAGAGAGTTAAAGTAATTAATGATGAAAAAGTCATAATCTTATTACTCATTCAGTATGGCTAACATTAAGTAGCACTTCAATCCCCCCAATCTTGCATATCCCCTTTCTCTATGCAAAGGGTCGATATATAGACCTACTTTTCCCCAACTGTGATTAACTTTCCACTATTTCCAGATCATTACATTTCCCACCACACATATCTGATCTTCCTAGTTTGCCAAGGTTTGGAAGTAGGAAAGATCTATTTTCAAAACATTTTAATTTGTGTCAAATATATGTGTTCCTTAAATTTATATTATATTACAGAAGCATAAAAAGGCCTCAAGTCTCAGAGAATCTAACATACTTTGGGTCTGCACAAGTAAAATAAACCAGAAATTTTAATACTGCTGGGACCTAATTTGGCCATTCACAAGTTAAAACAAATTTTCAGTAGATTTAAAGAAGCTTACAGTGGTTTTCATACCTGGTTATATATCAAGGGTAGGCACCTTAAAAACTAAATGCTGCTGAGACTTATTTTAATTCAGCCTTTCAAAAAATTAAATCCATTTGTCTATCCATTAAGATGTGTGTTGACTGATAGTAAAACAAGAAAGTCTAGAGATGATTAGTATTTTATTTCATTTATTAAATGTTCTTAAAGCAGAATCAAGAATCATGTAGGTATCTGTACTGAGGGAAGTCTATAATCTCAGAATCACTGGCTGACCTTGGTGAGCGGGAAGGGGCATGAAATTTGTGGGGACTGGAAAGCCACCTGAAGTAACAAGCATCCGGTGAACTACAGAACTCATTTACATATTATGTACGTATATAATTATAGTCACTTGCAATTATATATAAATAAAAATGTTTAAACAAAAACCTGGCTCACATTTTTCTATAAAGGATAGTAGAGAGGGGTTTCCCTGGTGGCGCAGTGGTTGAGAGTCCGTCTACCTATTCAGGGGACACGGGTTCGTGCCCTGGTCGGTCTGGGAGGATCCCACATGCCGCGGAGCGGCTGGGCCCGCGAGCCATGGCCGCTGAGGCTGCGTGTCCGGAGCCTGTGCTCCGCAAGGGGAGAGGCCACAGCAGTGAGAGGCCCGTGTACCGAAAAAAAAAAAAAAGGATAGTAGAGAAAACCCAGAGTTAAATATAAGGTGTATTATGATAAATGTACTTTTATGAAAAACAGTCAAGTTGTTCTTAACATCAGAAAGAAGTTGAGAGATCCTAAACATAAAAAGCTGAAGATTAAGGAGAACACTCAGGGCATGATGCTAACCAGACTAACAGAATAACACTTTTTTACCTTGAAGAATAATCTGACCCTTATCTTGAAACGGATATGTTAGGGGTTTGGTTTGATCTCCAAAACTCCCCAACCCCACAGAACATTAGGTTTTCTATTCTTTATATTACTTAAAATATTGCATTCTCATTCCCTTTCCCTTCCCCCATCCCTACACCTACTTCAGACAATGATTTTTTTCTTTTTTCTTTTTTTTTTTTTTTTTTTTTT
>NW_006770652.1:161426-165333 GCF_000442215.2 Lipotes vexillifer
TTTTTTTTTTTTTTTTTTTTTTTTTTTTTTTTTTTGCAGTACGCGGGCCTCTCACTGCTGTGGCCTCTCCCGCTGCGGAGCATAGGCTCCGACGCGCAGGCCCAGCGGCCATGGCTCACGGGTCCAGCCACTCTGCGGCACGTGGGATCCTCCCGGACCGGGGCACGAACCCGCGTCCCCTGCATCAGCAGGCTGACTCTCAACCACTGCGACACCAGGGAAGCCCGATTTTTTTCTTTTTTAATGGAGACAATCACATACAATTAGGTTGGAATCTATTCATTGGTTACTTAAGGTCTTGGTGCTAATGTGCTCATAAGTATGTTTCTATATATCTATCTATACATATAAGTAACTCTCACTTTTGCTTCAAACTGTTCCGTAAAACTACATCTTTGTCTCTTCAGCATTTCAAGCTCCTTCAAGGACCATTTCTACTTTTAGAGGGACAGCTAAAAGGAAGGCAAACCACAATTCTAACCCCAGCTCTGAGCTAGTGACCTTGGGTGACCAATCTGAACCACAATTCCTTAATCTGCAAATTCAGGAATAAATAAAACTGACCTTGCATGGTTGCTGTGAGAAATACATCACATACTGTGCATAAAACACTCACTTGATCAATAAGTAACAGTTAAAATTATTAATGGATTAGTTATACCAAGTAAGAACTAGGTAATATTTACATGCTAACCTCCTACTACAGACTCTGGACTGTGCTAGGTACAGTGGGGGACCCAGAAAATGCATAAACATAGTTTCTTCCCTAAGTCAACACTGGTACACATAAAATATCGAGACTATAAGTGTACTATATGTAACCATATGCCACTGTTAAAGGCATGACAAAAAAGGAAATGAATCAGTGCATTCTGATATGCTTTCATTATAGAGGTGTAGCTAAGCTGAGCATAATAAAAGAGGTGGCATTCTAGGGAGGGAGCACAATCTAAAGCCAGGCACAGGAGCAGGAATGACATGGCTGTTGCAAAGGGAATAGAGAGGATGGTGTGGAACAGTAGGTGAGAGAGTAGGTGGTAGACAGGACAGTGACCTAATTGAGTGCAAACCTTGGGAAGAACAAAACAGTACTGGGTGCAGGCTAAGTTCAACTTACAGAAAATCGTGAAATATAAGCAAAACAGCAAATATAAGCAAAACATATTAAATTTAATATGTAGGCAAGAGAAAGCCACTGAATGTTTGACAGCAATATATATGTTTTAAGGTAAAACATATATATTGTTTTAGTTAAGATAAAGACAAGAGTAATATCATTTATGAGGTTATCAAAATTTAGCAGCAGTATTTGAATGATAGCTTGAGTTGAAGTAACAGTTGTGAAAATGGAAAAGGAAAAAAAAAGATTCCATGATCTGAGTGAAGAGTGCTAACACACTGCACAACCGCTTAATACTGTTTTTGCTAAATTAATTGTTTAAAATTATTTTATAAGTAGGATCACTTTCTCCAAATGAAATTTCATGTCAAACACTGATACATAGAGAGAAAAAAGAGGCGTACTAAAACTATAAATGAATTTTACATATCTTAACATTTAATTAAATGAGAACAATGAGGTTGTTTTAACTATCCCAAGAATTTAAAGAGGTACAGGGCTGAAAGTTGAAGTCCTTTATCACACATGGTGATCAAGAAAGCTCTCAGAAATAAGTAGTAGTCATTTCTAAACTCTCACCTAAGCAAACACATATAGACCTAAATCTTCAAAAAGAACGTTACAGAGCTAAAAACTCCCTTGTTAATAGCATCTTGAAGTTCAAATATATGTACAGAAATGGGAGGTGATTTTATTTTTAAGTGTAGTAACTGAAATCTGGCAATAAAAGTTAGTATGTCTACAATGTGTTAACTGTTTTGATTAGAGATTTTAAAATGTGTGTGTTGTGGCTTACTATGATTTTAAAAGTTGATAAATGTGTACTTCTAAAGCTTAAATCTAACCTGAGAGATTTATGTTAGATACGATGTATATGAAAAGCATGTTTGTTTTTTTAAGGGCGGGGACAAGGAATAACATTTGTGAGGAAAAAATTCAGAAAGCAATTTCAAGGCTCCATAAGTGTTATCTTTATGGCTTAATTTCAGCTTCCTAATGTAACTTAAATGTGGAGTTTAAAGAGAAACTAATGTACTGAAGAAAATCTTTCAAAACATATCAGCATGTTTCAATGTGAATAAATTTGCTTTGCACATTATTTTTCATAATGTTTTTTCACAGAAAACTATCAGAGCAACTTGAGTTAAAACATGGACTTCTTTGCTGTAATACTGTCAGCTCTTCTTTTTGAGGATATTCGAGCATATTGCATGAAAAACACAACAGGCCTTAAATTTGTTGGATTCCAGGGCAAAAGTGCAAAGAGAAACTCACATGCCAAATATATAAAAATTTACAATTTACAAATCTAGCTAATGATGTGTTTAATAAAATATGGTTCATTTTCCCATCTGGACAAACACACCTTCAAAATAGCTGGGTGCAAATGAATACCAAAATGAGATACCACTTCACAATCCGTTAGGACAGCTATTATCAAAAAACCTGAACATAACAAATATTGGTGAGGATGTAGAGAAATTGGAACCTTTGAGCTTTTCTGCTGGGAATATAAAATGGTGTAACTACTTTTGGAAAACACTATCGCAATTCCTCAAAAAAAATGAAACAGAATTACCAAATGATCCAACAATCCCTCTTCTGGGTATATATTCCAAATAATTGAAAGCAGGGCCTGGAACAGATATTTGTACACCCATGTTCACAGCAGCATTAGTCACAATAGCCAAAAGGTGGAAGAGATCCAAGTGTCCATCAAGGGGGGGAATGGATAAGCAAAGTGTGTCATATACATACAGTGGAATATTATTCAGCCTTAAAAAGTAAGGGAATTCTGACAAATGCTACTACATGGATGAACCTTGAAGACACTATGCTAAGTGAAATAAGCCAATGATAAAAGACGGAATATTGTATGATCCCTCTTATATGATGCATCTAGAGTAGTCTTTTTTTTTTTTTTTTTTTTTTGCAGTAGGTGGGCCTCTCCCTGTTGTGGCCTCTCCCGTTGCGGAGCACAGGCTCCGGACGCGCAGGCTCAGCGGCCATGACTCATGGGCCCAGCCGCTCCGGGGCATGTGGGATCTTCCCGGATCGGGGCACGAACCCGTGTTTCTCCATCGGCAGGCGGACTCCCAACCACTGTGCCACCAAGGGAAGCCCCCTAGAGTAGTCGTTTTAATAGAGGCATTAAGAGTGGTGGTTCCCAGGAGCTGGGGGTCGGGTGGAGAGGCGGGAAGGGATGTAACTGCTCAACAGGTACAGAATTTCAATTTGGGGAGATGAAAAAGTTCTGGAGATGGATGCTGATGATGTTTGCACAACAATGTGAATGTACTCAATGCCAATGAACTGTACATTTAAAAATGGTTAAGATGGCAAATTCTATGTTATGCGTATTTTCGCCTCGACACACAAAAATGATGTGGAGGGCAGATGTGAATTTCGATTCCTGCTCTCCTTGGTGTTTTAAGACTAGGCCCACAGCCTGTGCTCCCGTTCCTACCCCCAGCTCCATTCAAGAGAAGATGAATGGTTTTGCCCTAGATGGGATACCTTTCTTGGCTGTGACTATCTTCTAAAGCGCTGCTAAGGTGGGGCCCAGCTGCAGCCCTGCTAGGTAGGCGTCTTCAAGGAAGTTGTGAGAGAAAGTTAGAATGGAAAGATATTCCAGGTAAGTGAACGTAACATGCAAAGTCATAAAGTTAACTTTTAAATCCACCAACAAAATATATTTAAGTATTTAAGGTTTTCCTATATACCATAGAGGGAACTTTCAAGAGAAACTTTCCTCTCCCCTTTTTAAAATAAAAGTACACACTCTTT
>NW_006770652.1:165343-203769 GCF_000442215.2 Lipotes vexillifer
ATGTGAGGCTATCTTCTTTTGCAGTCAACACTACTGGGGCAGGTATGGAGGAGACTGAAGAAAAAGAGATCTGGTTTCTTCCGTTTAGCGTGTTTTTGAGGTTCCTCCATGTTGTAGCACGTATAAGTAGTCTGTTCCATTATATTGCTGAATGGTACTCATTTGTATTGATATACCATATTTGTTTATCCATTTATCCAGTTGATGGACATTTTGTTTGTTTCCAATTTTAGGCTATTATGAATAGTCCTGCTATGAATGTTCCAGTACAAGTCTTTGTGTGTTTTCATTTCTCTTGGCTACCCAATTCCTAGGATTGGATTTTGCTAGGTCATATGGTAAGTTAATGTTTACGTTTTCAAGGTACTGCCAAACTTTCTAAAGCAGCTGAACCTTTCTGCATTCCCCCTAGCAGTGTATTATCATCGTTACTTGGTATTGTCTGTCTTTCGATCATAACTATTCTAGTAGAAGTGAAGTGGTATCCCACTGTGGTTTTAATTTGCATTTCCCTAATGACTGATGACATGGAGCATCTTTTCATGTGCTTACTAGCCATTTCTATGTCTTCTTTGGTAAAATGTCTATTCCGATCTTTTGCTCTTTTAAGAAACCGGGTTATTTTATTGTTGAGTTGTAAGAGTTCTGGACATCTGAATTCAATTTTAAAGAGTAAAACCTATCAGAGAGACTGTGAGGGTCCAGTTTAATAGCAGTGTATAGCTTTTATCAAAAGGTCCATAATGATAAACAATATAATGACAATAATAAGTACCAGAAATAAACATATTTTCCTCTTATATAATTTTTATATACTTACACAATAATTTTTAAATTTTTAAATTTTCAAAAATCCTAGTAGAGAAGTACAATACCAATTGTAAAGGACCCTGCACTCTTTGTGCCCATCAAGGAACACTAGCATATCAAAGTGAGCTCTGAAAGCTGATGACTTTTTTTAACCACTAAGGGGACTGCCAGAAGAAATGGAGACTAGACGGAGTTGACAGCCAGCTCTAAAGACTGAGACTCTTTGTCAAGTCTGTGTTGAGGGTGAAAGGCTTGGGGAAGGGAGTAGATGGTTAGAGCTCTCTTCTACCCTCCTTGGTGGTATGTAAGTGGGGTGGGGGCTGGAGGGAGTGAAGCATTTCTCCTGTTGCTTCCCCAGATCTCCCGGAGACCACGGGAAAAAGTGACTGGGAGAATCACAGGTGCTGGAGGAATTTGGGAGGCATTTGCACTTCATCTCCCGCCCAGCATTGCAATTGAAGAGCTATTCTCAAGGGAGCAAAGGGAATGATAGTCTGGGTATAGCAGGGACTGGAGTCACTTGGAGAAGCAAGTTCAAGTAAGTATACGTAATGTGGAAGATCCAGGATCTTGTGTATTTGGACACAATTCCTAAGGAAACTTGAGGAAAAGAAAGAAACATATCAAACCGAAAGAGTAAGTAAATTCAGACTTAGTACAGATTTGTGGAAATGAAGGATAACTAATAGTATATCAATGGTGCATAATTTAAAAAAAGAACCATCCGGAGCTGTTGGAATGTAAGAGTTTCAATAGCAGGTTAAGCAAGGGAATGACTTGAGTGGATGAAGTCTCGGAAAGGCTGGATGGTCAGCGGACATACAGAGATGAGTTCAGGATTGCAGGAAGACAAGCCACAAGGGGAAAACAACTGTCATCCACTTCAGAAAGAAATGTTTTGCCTTTAGAGAAAACTGGTGAGCCACTTGGAAAACCTGCCTGAGGAAATATGGGGCTGCCTGCTAGGGCCTCCAAGGCAGAAACTACCGCTATTACGACCCACATCTCCTTAAATACATCACTCCTGGGTGATATGTCTTGGCAAAGTTACAATACAAAAGTAAAATATTATGTCTGGCTATAGTGTGGTTTTACTATTAAAAAGCTATAGTAAATACATGTACAAAAGTGATATTATCTATGTAAAGCTGCCATCACCAAATATTAATAATACATAGACAATCTTTATTATTTTATTCCAAATTCAGTCCCACTCAGTGTGATACTTGGAACACGGAGCTATCAGAGAGGGATGTAGTGTTGAGAGGGTGTGAAGATGGCATCCTGCTAAAAATTAAAGAATACATTTGAACTTATTTAAACCTGATGACCTTTTTCACAGGTATGATGCTCTCATGCTGTTCCTGTCACACTGCAGATACTGAAGCATATAAATAAGAAACACGTCAAGTGAAATAGATTTTAAAAGGCTTTCTTCATTTTGTTACACACCGATAAACCTTGAATAGCTAGAAAAACATTTTGACTTTTATAATTGAAGCAGTTCCTTAAAGAACCAGATATATTTGCGAGAGTCATGCAACAAAACACCAACTGAGAGTTTCTCTCTCTCTTTCTCACTCCTTCCTCGTTTTTTCTACTCCACAAGCCATCTTCATATACTGCACAGTAATCCATTACAATATGTTCCAACAGCTGCCTCCCCATATGATGTATGACCTATTCGATTGACCCTTTTTATGCCACTCCAGACTTGCTGTTCATTACTGTGGGAGGATGAACACTCTGCAGCTATTCCTGAGGTCACCAACCAGTAAGTACACCTCCATTTGGCAAGGTAGGGAGGACACTGGCTGGAAAGCTCTTCAAATCTTTTCTAGATCAGTGACTCTACTCCTATCTTTAATTAGTTTAACTTATGGGAATAAAACACTGCTGAAATTCCTTTCAAAGTAACAATAAGCACAGAAATGCTTGTTTACTGGGGGAAAAAAATTTTTTGCTACCAAGAATTCATTATTAAATATAGAAAAGCTGAGTATTATCAGAAAGAATTTTAAAGCAAACACTTATCTTTGGCTAAGTTCATAATTGTGAAATCATTGTTCGTGTTATCCCCATAGGTTGGGGGGGGGGTGTATAATAGTAACCAAAACATTAAAAACACTGAGGATTTTAACTCAAAACAAAAAGTAAATGAGTGTTAGTTCACATTAAATCAGACTATATATGTTATTTTGTATATTATAAAAAACAGACTCACTTCCAGAATGCATACTTGCTGAATGCTTAAAAATACTTGGAATATTTGGGAGAGGAAGTGAAATAATTATGATTTTCTCAGTGACTATGATGTACCACCCACTTTGCTATTAGTCTTTATGCTATTTCAGGGATCACCATAACAATTCTGTGTGTTCAATGGGGAAAGTGAAAGCTCATAAAGTGCCCGAGGTTAAGTAACTAGTAGTGTTAGAAGTCTGAGTATCCCTTAAAATTCTCTTTTCTATTACATACCACATAAACTTACCATATGCGTAGCAACGTTACAATGTGAAGGTGCTTTCCAAACTTCAACTTTACATGATGAATTTATCTCCCTCTACCCCACTGGGATTCCCCTACCTGCTGGCCACTGGTAATAAGGTTTTTCCTAAGTTCTGAGTCAAAGATAGTTTCCAAGACGAGGGGTTAAAGGCTTCAAGAGTAAAAAACTTCTTTAATCTCTAGCGACAGAACTCTACTTTCCCTGAAAAAAGCGCACTACCATTAAAGAGTTTTTTTTCTTTAGTTGTTTTGTTGTATTGCTAGTACTAATAGCACATGTGATCGGTTAAATTTAAAAAGACTCCTTCCTACGATTTCCCCCTTATGTTTTCCTTCATTTCTTTCATTGTAAACCATTAAGATTAAGGAAATATTGCATATTAATTAGTGTTGGTTATTTGAGTGCATAACATTAAGATGAATTAATCTCAATTTCAAGAGAAATTGGATACAGAACGATAACAGCAGCAGCAAAAATAATCATAGTAGCTAGAGTTTACAGGAAGCTTACTGTGTGCCAGGCCCAGGCCATGTCTCTCTGAACCTTCTCAACAACCTAAGGAAATACATTATTATTTTGTGGAGGAGGACACTAAAGCACAGAGAAAGAAAAAGTCCTTTGTCCGAAGTCACACAGGTAAGCTGAGGTTAAAATCCAACTCTTTATAATAGAGTTTATATCTCTTAACCTCTGTGCCTTATGAAGCTCTTTTCTGGTCATTCTGATATAGTAGTAGGGTCTGGGGCTTTGGAGCAAAGAGATGAACAAGCCTGGGGAGGGCAATTCTAATAGTACTTCTGACAGAGACTGGGCTCTTCTGATAGTAACTACATTACTGCAGATGTAGGGCAGGAAGGAATTGAGAAGTACCCGAGGACATTTTTCCTAGCATTTTCATCCTCCTCCTTCCACTTGGCCACTGCCAGTAAATATCGTCTCAGTTTGGTTTTCTTCTCAACTCATGGTGCTGGAAAAACATTTAAGAGAGAGCTTTAATATGGTCAGACAGACCAGGAAAGGCTTCCCTATAAATATGATTAGTTAGAAATCAGAAGGATGAGACGATGTAACTACATACATGGAACAGGAAGGAGTATTGGCAGACGAACCTTGTGGTAGAAGAGAACAAGACAAATACAGGGCCTTGGACGAAGGTCAGTGAGGCTCCAGTGTACTGTGAGAGGTGTTTGGAAAGGTAGATGGGAAGCTAGAACAGTTTAAAAAGAGGAACGACGTAACAAGATTTGCATTTCCCCAAGGTTAGTCTCGATATACAATAATATGAAGAACTGATTGGAAGGGTTTGGTTCACCTATAACCCACTTTTACCTAGAATGATGTTGACCTAATCACTTTTTTTTACATGATTTAAAATTGATTCAAAATCAATTATAGAATAAACCTGGATATAAAATTTTCAACATTTTGAGTCTCATCCTTATTTAAATATTTGCTCTTTTCTGTATAATTTATACTAAGAATTTAATTATATTTTAAAAATCGTATTTTGCTTCAATTCCTTGATTTTTCTAGACCATTTAAAAAAAATAAGAAAAACATATTTAAAATTGGCTACTATTTGCACTACCCAAATCACATATTACTCTTAAATCAATCAAAATAACAAAAATACACCTTGCATTTAGAGTGTATTTCGACTTTCATTAGCTCCTCTGATCACAAAAGGCTTCCTTTTCACTTGTGCAGGACATATTTCTCATATATCATCGAAGTAGTTCACAGAGATAATCAGTTGTAACTCCTGCTTTCCTGACTTAAACTGATTGATTCATTCAATATTTATTTATCTGGGCACCTACTATGCACCAAGCACTATTCTAGACACTTAGAACATATCAGTGAACAGAGATCTCTGCCTTAATGA
Organism: Lipotes vexillifer; assembly: GCF_000442215.2. Lineage (NCBI taxonomy): Eukaryota > Metazoa > Chordata > Mammalia > Artiodactyla > Lipotidae > Lipotes > Lipotes vexillifer. The sequence goes on from NW_006770652.1 coordinate 170,548, forward strand.
AAATAATTTTAATGTTTTCCCCCAAGAAAAATTATAAGACTTAAATCTTCTGTTATATCTGTCCAGTAGTTATCTAATATTTCTCCATATGACACTATATATTACTTATGATTATTATAATTGGTAATTTATATATCTCTGATTCTTAACATTTTAAAATATTGTCTTTTAAGAATGACGGAAGTCATTCTTAAAAGTAATGATTGAGAGATACATGCTACAACATTGATGAGCCTTGAAAACATTATACTAAGTGAAATCAGCCAGACACAAAAGGACGAATATTGTATGATTCACTTATATGAGGCACACACATAGAGACAGAAAGTGGAACAGAAGTTAGCAGGGGCTGAGGCAAGGCGGGGGGGAATGGGGAATGGGGAGTTATTATTTAATGGGTACAGAGTTTCCATGGGATGATTAAAAAGTTCTGGAAATAAATATTGTTGGTGGGTATACAACACTGTGAAGGAATTTAATGTTACTGAATTGTACACTTAAAAATGGTTAAAATGATTAATTTTACTGTTCTGCATATTTTACCACAATAAAAAAGTATATGATTAAGTGGGCAATAGAAAAATTGCTATATCCCAGTACCACATTAAGCTTCATTTCTTTAAAACAATTTTTCTCCTAATTTGTTCACATGTGTTGGTTCATCTTGTAAATTAACTGAAGAGGACAGATTTAAATGGGGGAAGGGATATTATTTTAAAGTAAAAGGAGATTGGAAATATTACATTCTTCTAAAAAATACTTACTAAAAATCACCCTAGGCTTTGGGAAACAAATATAAAGCAAGAAGAAAAAGCACCTGATTCTAAATCAACCAAATCCAGTAATACCCCTTCCAAATTAATGGCTGCTCTGAAACAGCTGCTACGAGATCGTGTCGACCCTTCACTGACTTTGCAAAAAGCACAGTATTTGCCAGTCCTACTGTAAAAGATAGTTCTCTCTTCACTTTCCCCACCTACTCCAAAGCTAGCTTCTTTTTCATATCCAGATGACTGTTTATGAGCTCAGTCCTGTTTCAACTGTCACTCTTTACATCAAGGAAAGATAGATGGGACACACCAACCCCAACCTAAATGACCTTTGGATGTGACAAGAGTTTTAGGTCAGCCTTGCTAAATGGAGGCCTTGGTGTATCGAGACATGCCTTGGGGTGAAATTTACAGTGAATTTATTATCTCCCAATGCCCTTTGGACTGCTTCCCACCATCAAACACCATGGCAGCACTTGGAACAGGAAGAAATACATTAACTGGAATCTGATCGTTTTAAAAGGTTACAGCTGCCCAAATATAATTTAATTTCATACTTGCCCTTTGAGGGTTTGGTGTATATTTTCATTTTATGACTGCAAATGATAAAGCTCTTAAGATTCCAGGCAATAAAAAGAGGGAAAAAAAGTATTTTAAGGGTTAGAAGTCTATTCAGTTCATATTCAATGAATGAAGTGACAAATTAGCTTTTTTAAAAAAATCTAACATTTCTCTTTTTTATCTGGACCATCTTTTATTCCTCTTCTGACCCTACACTTCGACGTTTGGTTGAAATCAATATGTGAACACCAGCCTCAAATCTCAGCCAGCTTAAAAATTAAAAGGATGATTTTAAAAATGAAGATAAAGTCGATCTGATTTAAAGTGAAAATAGTTTAGTATAGGAAACATATATTTTTCTTTAGTGTTTCCTCTCACACAATTGGGAAGCTTTTCCCATTAAAGTATATCAACATCAAATTGACTTACCATTGATCTAGTACTTTTCTAGTGTATCACACTTTCCACAAACTTTAATGAAAGATTCACAAAACCCTCTATAAACACCACATCACAGCCTTATCATTTAATTTAATTAGTAAATATTATTACTATTATTTTATCAACAGAAAATAAGAGATATGGTGTTACTAATGCAATAGAATTAATCAGAAAAAAGTCAGACACAAAATTCAGATAAAATCACCTATAACTTATTATTTTAAGATATCAAAACAAAACAAAACAAAACCCAACTCTTACTCTTAAGATATCAAAACAAAACAAAAGAAAACCCAACTCTTACTCCTTCCCTTTAACTCAATACTTCACCAGAGACTTAACGGTTTTTTAAATATCAATCCAATAGAGTTTGAGGCAACACAGTACTTTGGATTCACTGTTTGTAATGAGAAAAGCCACACTGGTCAAAGGCAACTTAAAACTGTGTGTGTGCAAATGCGCATTCGTTCATCATTCTTTAGTTGAGTCAACAAATATCTCTTGAAAGATACTGTGATACTTGAAAGCTAGTTCCTGTGAAGCTTACACTTTTAAAAGGATTTTTCATATTATTTTAAGAGGGTACTCCTAATATATGAACAGCAAAGAAACACTCAGCATTTAAGTATTATAAAACTTAAACAGATAATTATAAATATTAACGTTTTTATTAGCAAATTTTAATTTCATGTTGACATGTCACTGTTTCAAAAGTATTTTGCATAGCATTTAATCTGCATAACAATCCAGTGGGGCAGGTATTAATATCCCCATTTACAGATTATGAAAATGTAGCCTAGAAAAGTTAAGGAACCTGCCCCGGGTAGCAAATCTAGTGGTTACTGAGACTGAAATGCTCTGTATGGTAATGGGAAACAGTATTTATTCTTTTACTCATTTGTTCAATTATCCCTCTTTCAGTCAACAAATATTAATTAAAGTCCCACTTAAAGTGAGAAAAATGAAAAGGCAAACATTATCCAGGAATCAATTAAAAGGATCTTACTCTCCTTTCTCTAAAGAAGATATAGAAATGGCTAATAAAGCACATGAAAAGATGCTCAACATTACTACCCATTAGGGAAGTGCAAACCAAAATCACTACGCGATACCACCTCAAACCCATTAGGATGGCTAGTATCAAAACAAACAAACAAAAAACACAGAAAATTCCAAATGTTCATGAGGATGTGGAGAAATTGGGACCCTTGTGCATTGCTGGTAGAAATGTAAAACAGTGAAGTCTCTAGAAAACATTATGTCAGTCCCTCAAAAAATTAAACATAGAATTACGATATGATCCAGCAATCCTATTTCTGGGGATATACCCCAAATACTTGAAAGCAGGGACTAGAACAGATACTTGTACACCCATGTTCACAGCAACATTATTCACAATAGACAAAAGGTAAAAATAGCCCAAATATGTACCAACAGATGAACTGACAAACAATAGAATATTACTCAGCTTTAAAAAGGAAGGAAATTCTGACACATGCTACAACATGGATGAACCTTGAAGACACTGTGCTAAATGAATAATCCAGACACAAAAGGCCAAATATTGTAGGAGTCCACTTATAACGAGGTATCTTGAATAGATAATTCATAGAGACAAAAAGTAGAATAGTAGTTATATCAGGGGCTGGGGTATGGGAAAATCAGAAGTTACTGTTTAATGGGTATGGACTTTCAGATTGAAATGATGAGCTAGTTCTGGAGATGAGCAGTGGTGATGGTAGTACAACACGTGAATGTACTTAATGCCATGGAACTGTACCCTTAAAAATGGTTAAAATGGCAAATTTTATGCCATGTACATTTTACTACAATAAAAATAAATATATGTAAGATTAATAAAAACTTGCAAGTTTTGGGTCACAATCAAAAATTTCAAAATAAATTTAAAAGCAGAAAATAAATACTTAAGCCATTACTCCAACAAAATAAGATGAGAAATTAATATAAAGAAAAAAACAAATGTTTTTTCTCTTGAGTATGAACTAAGAAATGTTGGATTCAAGGACAGTAGACAGGGCAGAAAGCCATATTAAAATGGAGGGAGTGAAAGAACATCTATTGAACCGTAAGAGAGCTGGCTTCTCTTGGCCTCAGCTGTCCTGCCAGCCAGGCTGAGACTTCCTGGGCAGGAGATAAGAGAATTCCTTTCCTAGGTGGTCAAAGAGACCAAGGGAATTTGGGGGGTAATAGAACTGTCTTGTGTCCTGATGGTGGTAGTGGTTAAAACTCATAGAACTGTATAACCCAAATATAGTCAAATTTACTGCATGTTATTTTTATAGATTAAAAAGTAAAAAATACAATCACATATATGAAAAAAGTATCTTATTCAACAACTCTGACTTATACTTCTTAAACATTTTGACCTTCCTTCCCAAGAAAAAATCAGGAATAGTGGGATTTGCTAACACTATAAATTATAAAGATTTTAAAAAACACTGCAACATTTAGACTTGATCTTTTTTTTCTGGCTTTACTCTTTTTTTTTTTTTAAATTGGAGTATAGCTGCTTTACAATGTTGTGCTAGTTTCTGCTGTACAATGAAGTGAATCAGCTATATGTGTACATATTATCCCCTCCCTCTTGGACCTCCCTCCCACCACCCCATCCCACCCATCTAGGTCATGACAGAGCACTGAGCTGTATCTCTAATATGTCCATATATGTATAAAGAATGAATACTAAATGGCGTAAGTGTGCAGGAGAGCAGGTAGCCAGGGGTCACCACCCATGATCTGAGATAACAAGACTATAAAATACTGATAGTAGACTATTAAACAAACAAGGTGAAAAGCAATTCTCTCCATTTCAGCTGATGCTAAGAAACCAATTGTGCAGTTCTTTCTTAGTATAAAAATAAAGAGCTGTGTTTCCACCTTCATGTTTTTCTTTTCCAAGAGAACTCACACTTTTTTCCTAATCTCTGGAGAGTGGGTGAAAATCGGACTGTTGTTGGTGTTATGGTCTCAATGAAAGCCTCCATCATTGATGTGTTCATGGCATTACTGGCTTTTCTAATAGAGAAGATGTACCATGGATGAAAATATCTCTAGGCTAGTATCTTTTAAGAGCATTTAGAATGTTATCAAATCTATCTGGACGGAAAAAAAAAGGCCCAGATATATTTTCCTCTGATAGCCTCAATCCTTGCCATTTGGTATTCCCAATTAAAACTCTTCACTCATCTGCTCATATCTGGCTTGCTATTATAATTGTTTAACTAATAAGCAAATAGTTCTAAGGGAGATAGTACCTCCATTTTTCACAATTGTGGGAGAATAAAAAAGTAGCTAGAGTCCCAGATTTTGGTGAACAAGAGAGAGGAGGGAAAAACTGAAGAATAGAGAAAAGGGGAAGACTCGTAGAGAAGGATTAACAGAGGGGGCAACTAAAAATGTAGAGAGGAAAAGTTAAAGAAAGAGGGGGGAAAAGGAAGACATAAAAGTAAAAGAGAGAGAGAGAAAAAGATTTTCAATAGGAACAGAGGTAGATTTTTAGAAGTAGGTCCCTGTTTTTAAATCTTTAGCATCCTTAAGGATTAAAAAGTGTATAGTGCCCAACCAGTTGGCTGCGTACTTCAAAATAACACAGCATTCTGATTACTGCTATGAAGCTGTTTTATGTCAAATTGTTACTTATTTATTTCCACATAGCCCTTCTTTTCCTGGGTGTAAGCATGCTGTTAGGTTGTCTATCGGGTAGTCTAGCCGTGGTCTGACCTGCTCATCTTCCTTCTCCTTCCATGGAGATGTAATAGGAATAATGAAACTTCCTATTTCTTGCCTAATTAGAGCTTCAGTGCTAGCTTGACTATTTTCACGTTTCTAAAGCATTTCTTTTGAATGCCTCAGGCCAATGGTTACTTCAGCACCCTTCTCTCATATTTTCTTTGACAGTACATGAATAAATGTATCAGGAATCAGAGAAGTCCACTTGTAAGGTGCAAAGACTCCTTCTGGGGATTTCTGAGGCTCATGGTTACTTTCATAGTGCTTTGTTTCATTTCCCCCCTTCTTCCATGATATATAGGTAGAACAGCTACACTTATCTGTATTTTAAAAACAAGACAACTTGAGAGCTGGCCAGATTAAATGACTTGAGACCAGACTCACATATCACTTCAGAAGCAGGTTGAGAGCAGGACCCTTATTTGTTAATCCCTTATTTGTTGAACAGTTTGGGAAGTTAGAGGGATCATGATATACCAACTGTTTTGCATGCCTTTATTATGCCCTAACCATCCAGCCCTGCTGTAAAACTCTCCCCATTATAACAAAACACTGTAACTTTCCAATAACATACAGCTTTCCCTTCAAAGGGAAAAGTTTGTTCCATTCACAAATAATTGTCAATGTCATAAAAGCAAAGATGCTCTAGTAACTCTTATGGAATGGAAAGAAATAGGGAGATACATTCTTTTCATTCTCAGGAAGAATTGAAACAGTTTTTGTGTAGTCTTACATGTAGAACAAAGGTTTTTATATTGAAAGGATATTTTACTTTCATAAAGACTTTCGGCTTGCATTAAACATGGGGGAATGGCTCTCAAAGAGTGTATTCAACCCCAAATTAAATTGAGATGGATTTCTCAATTTGCCATACACCTCTGTACTATAGAACATAATTGCTATATCTTAGAAAAATACTTGCTAACTTGAAATATGGAAGAATTTATTAGGCTCACTTCTGACAGTGGAGAAATCCCTGAATACAGGATATAATGGCAAGGATGATAGCAGCTAATGATGGCTGAATGCTTATGCTATACTAAGCATATTGTACATACTATCTCATTTAATCCTCACAACAGCTTTATCATGTAGGAACAAAATTATCACATTTCACAAGGGAAGAAACTGAGACTAAGAGGTATTCAGGAGAGCTCAAGCTCATAACCCATCATACTATAAGTTTCATTTAAACATTATTTATTTGTAAGATTTACTTGAAAACAATTAAAAACAATTTTTTAATGTTTTTTACAAACTGACAAACATGCTTTAAAGAAAGAAAAACAAAGCATAGGTCATCAGGTCATGTAACGGATTACTGTACTACTGTACCAATAAACGATTAGATGGTTACAGTGCAAAGACTGAGCCTATGAAAACTAGATATTTTATAGTTTCATACTGCATTTAATGCTAGCTTGTGTCAAAGGTGACCCTAAAACATCCAAACTTAAAATTCCTCTGGAAAGAAACGAGATGCAAGATGAATCAAATCAAGGTGAGAATAACAATGAAGAACTTTTAAGGGCCTTTGCTTTTTTTTTTTTATTGTTTAGTTAAATGTCATGGCTTATCTTCTACATGCTAACCAAATGTTTTAACTGTACTATTACTAACAATTTAAGATTCCTTGAAAACCGAAGAACTAAATTCAGGGGAAAGCTAGTCATATCTATATGAGCTGTATAGACTAGAGCACAGTATAGTAGAGAACAGTATAGTCAAATTTCAGACGGAAACTTATCTTAAAGCAACTATTATAGATGGAGGGACAATATTTTCTGCAGTTCTGCCTCATTCCAAAAAGGAAGTAATTGTAATTTTAACTATCACGATTACTTTTTCCATTTTACATTGAAGTAGTTCTAGAATGGCAAAAGCAAGAGAGAACATTGTTGCAATTTCCCTGTTGGAGGTATTAACTCTGCTGGCCCAATGCTCATTGTATCAAATCACTGGGGAGCATACTTTGAGTCTGTTCCTCCATTTCTTCCTGTCTCCTTCCTTTATCCAAGAAGCCGCTGGGTAAGAAAAGGGGGTATGGCATTAAGGGAAAGGTCAGGATTAAGAAAGATGGAATAATTAAGGATTCCTTTCCCTCCTCCCCTTTCTTTTCATGCCATAAATTTGGCAGGACAATACTGAGAAACTTCCACAGGAAACAGCAAATCTGAAGTATGCTGGGCTGGCTTAAGCTTTTTATCAGAAGGAATCGAATAGGGCTCTATTTTCAAGTCTTGCAAAGTCACCTGCCAACTAAATGTAGCTCAAAATTGTAACATGGTTTTTCTCCTTGGTCTTTCTCTCATAACATTTCATTCATCGCTGCAAAATCTTATCTGCATGATTATATAATCAACTTTTGAATACTATCTTTCTTCTAAGAAGCAAATAAAATATCAACAAGACTTGTGATGTAAACAATCTCACTTTGAACCTTTTATGAACAAATAGATATGAAACAGCACACTTCTCTGTTGTTTTGTTTTCTGAATTCCTTGATCTTTCAATAGCTTTTCACAAAAGAATTAATTCACAGAGCACAATCAGTGAACTCAGCAAAATGAAAGCAATTCAGAAGGTTGCCATTGTTACTAATATGCAAATCCTATCTATTGTTTTATTCATCCTTAATTTAAGTCTAAATGCAAAAATAGCAATTTTTCTCCCCTCTTTTTACACAAAACAACTTAAAAGTAATATATATGAATATATGCATTTAAATATTTGTAAGGATACCATGGAAAAATAGGAATAAGCTAGATTTAGCTTTCAGCTGCTAGGATTACAGGCACACTTCTGTTAATATCTGCTTTAGCCAGGTCACTACTTAAAGTCTAAATTGCCTCATCAATAAAATTCAAGAGTTGGAATAGAAGAATGATTTTTAAATTTTATTTTAGCAGCAGAATCTTTTATTCAAACAATCTCAGCCAGTAGAACTCAATCTATAAAACAAATAAAAGTGAATGGTACTGTTTGGTGGCGATTGGAGCCACTCGGACTCCTGTGAACAGTTTGAAACAACTGCTTTTAAAGGTCTCTGAGGTCCTTTTTATTTCAAATAGACTTGTTAGGACAGGAGGTTGTATGACTTTCCTCAAATTCTATTCCACTTTCACACTCCATTCATTCTCTTAAATTTCAAGCTCCTTTATGGTCCATCAAGGATTCTTAACTAATTCATCTGTGCATTCCTTATGATGCTTAGCTTAGTCACTTACAAAGGATAAGTATTTGCTGAGTAAATAAAATTTCTGGGATACAATGGGGTTTATAAAATAATTCGCTTCCACATTAAAGTCTGGAAACATAGGAAATATTTCCTTAAAGGAAGTAATGGAAAGTTTATAAATTTTCTCAAATTTCTATGAGAAACAGTTTAGCTCTACAATAAAGGAGTAGGATAAGAGGTAAGATGTCTTAGTGTATATCCTACTAATATATTTAGAAGAAGAGTATGTTTTGAAGGGCTATACCAGAAAATATTTTATATAAAATAATATATTATTTATTTTAAAATATGTTGTTATTATGCTAAAAGCATCTACGTAAATAACTTATTTTAAACTTTATAAGCTATTCATTTAGAATAGTTGCTGGCAGCTCATAGAGACAATTAATTTGCATTACATTCAAGGAAAAATAGGACTTGACAGGAGGCATTATTTTCATTTTATAGATATAAATATTGAGATAAAGAGTGAGCAATAGCAAAATTTAGAACACTATACTCCTAAGTAACTACTCGGGCTTTTTTTTTTTTGGATAACTAAACTCATTGCCTCCTATAGATTCTTGTGATGGGGCTTAAAATTATACCACACAGGGGAAAAAAATTGTTTCCTTATGAATAAGACAATGTGCCTCAATTTTACTAACTTGCTTTAGATGCTGAGCTGCAAAATAAATCCACATAAGAAGAGTCTGCCAAGTCCTCACTTGCAAGATTGCCTTTGAGCCATAAAAAATTACCAGCTAATAACATTTATTAATCAACTAATAATACCAAGCATTTATTATTACCTAGGACATAGTATTTCATAAGTTGTAATTAATACTTTTATTGCTCTAAGAACTTGATGTATATTATCTCATTTAATTCTCACAATAAGATATCATTTATATCCATAATTTACAGAAAACTACAAGAAAACTATGGAATGGAGAGGTTACGTAACTTGCCCCGAATCACAGAGCTAGTAAATAGCAGAACCATGATTTAAGGCACAGATGGCAGCAGGTACCATCCTTTTAACCTCTCGCTAAATAACAGTGCCTCTTAAAATATTAATCTAAAGATAATGTCTTAATATAATAATAAAATTTTTTGCTTTAGTCTATGTTATTTTTCCTCTCCCTGCTGAGAGACTAAGTTTTCCTGTATATAATTTCCTGTATATAATTCCTGTATAAAATTAATTAACTACGAAGACTTCCGCCCTAGGTTTAACAGTTATAATGTAATATAATTTACATATTCCAGCTGCATTCTTTGAGATTTAGCCATACAAATAGTGGATAATATTCAACAGTTTTCTGGTACCACAACCAGAGTTTGTTTCTCTTAAGGAGCATCTGTCTTCATTTGGGTTCTTTAGGCTCAAGATTCTTATTGGTTTTTTAAGGTGATAACCTTTACTTACGTAGAATTTTACTCCTAAGATTGCATTTGTCTTCGTAAGACATTCCTTGAATAAATTAAAGGATACTAGTAATATAAACGAAACTGACAATTAGGTTGAATGACAAATTTCTAATATAAATACAATCTGTGAATCTGAAGAATATTAGTTTCTCTCCTTTCTTATATATAGCCAAGATTAGAGAACTGAGTAGTTCTGTTTTTCTTGATAAAATGAAAAACCTGTATACTTTAAAAATTACAATAAACTGGGATTGTTCCTAGGATTGCATCTACTGTTGGCCTTGAGCCTAGCAATCCTTTTATGTATAGCAGTTAGCCTAGAAACATTTTAGAGTAACCTAAGCATGTTTTGATTAAGAGAACACAGAATGCCATTGAGGAATGGGCATGAACTTGTGACCAGGAAACCTGGCACTGATAAATAGTTTATATTACTTTAGTGCAGGCAATGGGAGAACTTCAAATACAATTTTAAACTTTACCATTTAATTGGTAATTACAATAAAAATCGGTAATGTGGAAAAGCACACGTGTACTGATGTTTCTGTTAGCACGTAATGAGACAACATGAAGCGGCTGGAAACAAGGAAATACAGAAATAGCATGAAAAAGACACTGCCGGTACTGTCTCCATTGCCCAAATGTCAAACAGCTCCCGGGAACCCTAGGGGTGGTAATAACTGTGAAAGTAGTTCCTACTAGGTTTTTCCTTAAAGGAGATTCTTGAACACTGCTGGGTTCTGACTCTAGCCCATATGGGCCTGGAAAAGTCAGAGAAAATGTTGGCTGCACTTTTTCAGGCCTATTTGCATATGTTCTTTAGTATGCAGAATGTCTCTGTATATAATTTAATTGTTGTTGAGGTTTTTTTTTGCCTCTATTAATACATATGCAAATGACTCACACTTGCAGCTGTGCTGTCTTAATCACATGTGTGCTTCTGTCTGTCTGCCCTGCAGGCTCAGGGTCGAAGAGAGAGGAAAAGAGGGAATTCATTCTTTTAACCTGCAAGAAAACTCACTCATTCAGACAGAAGTCTGAGAGCAAACAACACACCACGGTTGCGACTGAAATGTTGAGCAGTTGATCATTTTTCACCCTGTATGGAAATGACTGTGACGTAACAGTTAAACTGAATAGTAGAGTGTCTAGGTAGGTAAAGATGAATACTTTACAGGTATTCATCCTTGTAAGTAATTCCTTCAATAAGAAGGTAAAAAGCCTCATATCTAGACCTCTCCACATGGTTATTTCTTCGTTATTGATTTTCTAGGGGTTTCTCTTGGTCAGACACATAAAGCCATGCTCACCTACAAGGCTCTGGGAAATATGAAACATTTATCTGTGTCCTGTCATAATTATTGACCTCCTTCAGAGAATATGGCAGGAGGCTGATAAAAAGATGAACTTCAGTTTTTCATCTACATCTACCTTGATGTTACTCTCTATCAGATAGAAACTGAAGCCATTTCCACTGTGACTTCCATGTACCTTTGATAGCTAGGAAAAATGATTGATTTTAGTTGATATTTTGTATAATTCATTCTCTTCTGTGATCACATGTCATCTATCATATTCTCTATCCCAGAGGATTCATGTTATTGATATTACTGGTTGCTGGAACTGTAGCCCTATGTGATTTCATTTATGACAATTTGCAATTTTGAGTCTTTATTCCAAAAATATTATTATGCATTTAAAAAATAATCCTACTAAAATCAGTAGGCATTCCCCATCAGTAGGGGAAGGGTGAGGTGTGTTAGGGCGAGAGAGAGACATGGACATATATATACTAACAAACATAAGGTAGATAGCCAGTGGGAAGCAGCCGCATGGCACAGGGAAACCGGCTCGGTTCTTTGTGGCTGTCTGGAGGGGTGGGATAGGGAGGGTGGGAGGGAGGGAGACAAAGAGGGAAGAGATATGGGAACATATATATATGTATAACTGACTCACTCTGTTATAAAGCAGAAACTAACACACCATTGTAAAGCAATTATACCCCAATAAAGATGTTAAAAAAAATAAATAAATAAAATAAAATCAGTAAAAGGTGAATTAATTCAATAAAAATTCTTGAATGAAAGCTACTTGCTTAGTTGAGTAAAATATGACCATCCGAAAAGAATTTCAATCTTTTTTTCCCCTGCTTATCACTATTAATCATTGGTTGGAGTCGACATTTTTGGCTTCCTATAGGTAGAACAGGTGGCAACCATCTTTTGGCCAACACAAATACAGTATTTATAAAGTGAGAAATAAGTGGATAAATATTTCCTTTTAATTTCCAATCTTACAAGCCTTGTTAAAAAACAGAAATAGGATACACTACAAATCTTACTATTAAAAAGTTCACGATGCCCATTAAGTAAAATGCAAATTAATGACAATGAATATGAGAAATAAATGTTAGATGGACTGCTGCCATCATTTGGTTTCATTAATTAGAAACAGACAATTTGCTTAGCTGATTTTATCTAGTCACAAATATCCAAAAGATTCAAAGTGTAAGTTATTTTGCTTAAATAATTAGACTCACTTCTTCATATTGAAATGAAGCTAGATTAGTTTTCTATATAAGTTAATCTCCCTCCTTTAAAAAGAGACACTATTAAGAGAGAACAAATATCAAAAGGCATCCTTGGCTCTTGGAAGAAAAATAAGTAGTTTGAAGAGGAAGGGGAAAGAAAAAAAGAGAAGGGGGTAAACAGTATATGAGATTGCTAATTGGCTAGTTACTAGTATTTTGATAATATACCTTTCCATTATTTAGAAATAATTTCCTTTAGTGTTGTACTGGCAAGGTGAGTCATACTGAGTCAAAAGCACCTCTATCAATTCATAGTCTCATCTACGCCTGTACATCTGTTAACGAACAACAAAGGAATAAACTAATGTTGAAATGTTTGGTCTTTTTTTTTTTTTTTTTTGCAAATTATAACTTTAAAGGAATTACACAAACTGTAATAAATGCTAAAACGCATTCTTTATGCAGCAGCCCAAGGTTACAAATAAGATAAAGGGAAGAAGAAGCAGAAGAGATAGAGCTACAGATTTCTCGTATGCTAAGAATCTTTTAATAAGGGTTAAAAATATAATGTTCCCTGGTATTTAAATTAATATAATTTATTCCAGAAATTAATCATACACTGCTTTGTTATTTTATTTAAAATGATTATGACCATTGGCTCATGATAGTTTCTTCATTTTATTCCTATGTACTGAGCACCAGCTACTTGCTAGGCATTCCCCGCCCCCCCAGCACGTGAGATACATTATGATACACTATTGGACAACAACAACAACAAAATGACACTCCCTGCTCTGGTGGAGTTTAGAGAATATTTGAAACAGGCAGACAATAAATAAGGAACATAATATGTAAGTTACACAGTATGTTTGAAGATGACTAGTGCTATAGAAAAAAAGCAGAATAATAGGAAGTGTGGTACCTCTGGGAGGGTTATTTTATGATTTCAAGCGGTTAGTTAGACTAAGTCTAGGAGAGATGACATTAGAGCAAATTCTTGAATGAGGTGAATTAGCCTTCCAGGCAGAGGGGCAGGTAATGCCAAACTCTAAGGTGGGAGCATACTTCGGCAAGTCAAGGGACAGGAAAGAGTCTAGTGTAGTCGCAGCACACTGAACAAGCTGGTGTGGAGCAGAACTATCATAAATATAATTTTAAAATACTGTAGTGCCAAACGTGGTACCAGGCACGTAGTGTTTTCATAAGGATGAAAATTAATTTATATAGGAAAGTAATCATTAATATTCAGCTTAATTCCACTATTTCAAAGAAGAGTAGCTAGTTAACAAAAATAGATAATTTATTTTAAAGTGTAATCTTTTTTTTTTTTTTTTTTTTTTTTTTTTTTGTGGTACGCGGGCCTCTCACTGTTCTGGCCTCTCCCGTTGCGGAGCACAGGCTCCGGACGCGCAGGCTCAGCGGCCATGGCTCACGGGCCCAGCCGCTCCGCGGCATGTGGGATCTTCCCGGACCGGGGCACGAACCCGTGTCCCCTGCATCGGCAGGCGGACTCTCAACCACTGCACCACCAGGGAAGCCCCGGAAGCCCCTTAAGTGTAATCTTAAGATTCATTCTTCACCCTTTCATTTAATAGATATTTACTGAGTCCATTAAATATTTCAAGCATTGGTTAAGTGCAAACGATGGTGAGACAGTAATTTCATAGATTTTGCCATCTGGTAGAAGCCAGAAAGTAGGATTTAAAACATATTCTATAAGTGCTATGAGAGGGGAAATACAGTGTGCTCCCAGCATATATAAGACCTACATTAATCAAGACTTGGGGACAATGAAAACTTCCCTGAAAAACTGAGGTTTTGACTTGCAACCTCAGGGATAATTAGGAGTTTGCTTGGTAAAAAAAGGGTGGGTAGTAGGGTTCCCGAAAGAGAAAACATCGCATGTAAAGATCCAGAGGGGACAGAGAACTTGAAAACACCAAGGTGTAATTTAAAGTATTTAAGTAGGAGAAGGACATTGTCAGATTTTCTAAAATCTTAAAGATCATTCTGACAAACACATAGTAGAGAGTGCACTGAAGGGGCAAGATGAAGAAAGAAAGGCCAGTTCAGGGCTACTGTGGTAAATTATGGAAGCAATGAGGGTAGCCTGACCCACAGAGTGACAGTATCGTGCAAAGGAACAGATGAATTCTTGATGTATTTAGTAGGTAGAATGAATAGATAGATAATGAATGAATAGGTCCAGAGGAAGAGGGAAGAAGGGAAGTTGAACACAGTGCTCATGGTTTCCGGGGTTGAGCCATTTGCTAAGACCAGAAAATGAACAGGTCTGGGGGCAAGGAAGAGAATTGGTGAGGCCCATTTTGTAGTCAGTTTATTACGCGTGTAACGTCTGTGTTTCCTCTTGGTAGCCAACAAATAGTTGGCTATATGGATCTGAAGCTCAAGAAAGACTTAAAAGCTCTGGAAAAAGCTCAGAGGAGACAAGGACAGATATTTTCTTATAAAAGAAAGAAATAAAATGGTGCCTGGGCACAACATGTTAATTTGTATGTTTTATATACATAGTCCAGATTAAGCCATTTTCTCTATATAAATAAAAAATAAATATTTGACAATGCTTAGACTATTTTAACTGCTCCTAAAAGTATACAGTAAGGTGAATTTTTAATGTATTTTTTTTGCATAGTAAGTATTTTATTATTTTATCCAGGAACATGAAGTGATAAAGTAATAAATAGTGGTTTAATTTAAAACATGTCATTTTGTTTTTCTTTTAAGACAATTGTAATCATTATTTCTTCTTTAATAAAGGCCCTGGTTATTGGTTTTACTTAATATTATCCAAGTGTGAACAATTGCATGTAAATGATTATTTCAAAAGAAAACACAAATGGTAGGTAAACAAAGTCAACCATGAGTAGAAATATATTTATAGGGTCCTTTCTTGGATCTAGATGTTCAAAAAGAGAAGACTGAATTAACATATATCTGTGTAAAGAGGTATGAAATAGACAATGCAGAGTGTGAAGCAGATAGCCGTCATGAATCCTGCTGTCTCCTTCAGTATTGCATATAGAGGATTTGTATTAGTACCAATTAATCAGCATTATTGTTATAATTGTATTAGCAGGTTACTAAGTTAGCAAATGTCCCAAGAAGGGCAATGTCTCCAAAGTTTAAAATAAAATCTCCTGTACTTAGAAAAGCAAGTATAATTGTTTTAAAACCATGGATTTTGGACTCTGTGATCCAGATTTCTTCTTTTTCAAATGCAGTTATTAATACATAACAAAAAGTGTTGTAATAAGAATTAAATGAGAAATCTTTGTGTGAAAGCCTTACCAGAGAACCTAGCATAAGAACGTAGGACTGAATCCCAATAATTGAAAGAGAATCTTAGTAACTGAAAGGGACTCAAAAGTGATGAAATCTCCTCCAGGTATTTTTAAGGGATGGAAACTGGAGATTCAGCAGTATAATTCAAAGCAGAGTACAGAGAAAATTAAAACTGGCTCATACATTATACTCCACTGAGATGAAACTTCTCAGAAGAAGGTTCACAAGATTGGGGTGAATGCTGGGTTAGGGTTAAGATAAGACTCCCAACTAGGCATTGTAGTTAGCTTTTCTCTGACCTGTCTGGGAAGGTTTGTGGAGAAGAAAAGAATTTGGATGCTATTTTAATGCAAAGGGAGGGAGAGTATTACAGGTCTCCTTTGCAGCTGGGGGAAAGGTGAAGTCAAGGTTAGGGATCTGTGAATACAGTGTTAGGAACAGGAGTAGAAAAGTAGGTTGGTGTAGGCACCCTAGCAAAGGTGGCAGTAAGTCCACTAAAAGAAAAGCCAGATTCTCTGCCATGACATGTATTTGGAATATGTGTTTGGGTCTGAGTATTGTTTTTTAATCATAAGCAAAAAACGTCCGTGTGCGCGCGCGCGCGCGCGCGCGTGTGTGTGTGTGTGTGTGTGTGTGTGGTTACGTGTTTGTGTTTCAATAGTAGCTAACGGCTTATCATGAAAGAGTTAAGATTATTAGTTTTCTTGTTGTACTGCAGTGTTGATTTACTGAGATCCTAACAAGACTCATTTATTTTAATGGGTATAATGCCACTTACACAAAATATCTTTATCCCATTTATAGATCAAATTATAGTTAGGCAAAAGCAAATATGTTTGGTGTCTTTTTTCTTGTTTTCTGTTCAACAAATTTTTTGTATCTTTAAATTTTAATGGAATCTGATATCACATTATAAGGGCAGAAATAAAACTTAATTTGTGTCAAATAGTCTAATACTATCTTTATAGAAAAATAAGTTCGGACTGCTGCCTAACAAACCTACCTTCTACTAGAATTCTACAATGAAACATAGGAGATGCCTCCAACTTGCCCTCGCTCCCTCTCACCACTAATCCAATGGTGAAAGGAAACGAGAATGTCTAATTTGTTTTGAAAACTGACAGCTTAGATCTTTAAAACTCCTATTTTCCACATTCAAATCTGTTGCTGGATATTCTTCCCTCTTCCTTTAATCCCACTACTCTTTTTAGTTTTACTTATTATAGCCACTTCTCTGTATTGTAGTTATTTCTCAGATTTCAAAAGCTAAAAAATGTTGTTACTTTTATTTTCCCCATGGCTCCAACAGGTTATTTCCAAGGTTATTTCCAGCTCAAAGAAACAGACACTAACACCGTAGCTTTCGGAGAAAAGGCAGAATAGGAATGGGTGTTATTAACCTCTGTAGAACACAGTATGTCTCAGTTCCTCCTGTGAGACTCAACTGGTTTCTCAGAACCCCACCAGGTCTGACAACTCTCTGTGCTGACCAGATGTAACTGTCTCTTGATGCTACAATTTAAACTATATTTTCCTTATAGGCTAGGGTCATCTGTCATGACAATGCACTTTCATGAATACAACTTAATTTTATTAAGCATGAGTGCTTTATACTTGGCTTTAATGGCATACTGCGTCTTTCAGGCAAAGGAAAATATAAAACTTCTCACAAGGGGAGATTAATCCTATTATTGGATGATTTGTTATTCCCATTACCTGTGTAACTATAAAGTCCATAACAACAGAAACTAGGGTAGCAGGATGCTGATTCAAAGATTTAAACAGTTAACGAAAGATAACTTTAATATAATTTAATTGATATTTTTTCCAACTCCAGAGACAAAATTTCTAAAATCACTTGGACATCTGGTAAAGTTAGCACTGACATTCATGGATATATGGGAATATGTCTTCTGCCGAGCTAAAAAAGGTCTTAATTAGGATGTCTGGATAAAGTTGTGCTCATTTAGGCACCTGCTTATTTGGTCTACTTATCCTTGCTTATCCAACTGAGCTGGCATTAGCAGGAGAATAAAGAGTGCTTCAAAAATACTGGGCATCTTGAACAATTTTAAATGTAATTTTTTAAAGCTATCTTGATCCATAAGTATCTGAATATCTTTTGTAGTTTTTTTGTTCTTTTTATCTTGGTGAGGACCATTCTGTGACGAAATTATGGCATACAGTAATCAAAGCAAAACTACAGCTCATTTTGTTAAATCATACCAGGCAATAAAAAAAATTACAATAAACTGTCTTTAGTACAGAAAACAGGGCTAAAAATTAAAAGAACCAACTTTGGGTTAAGAATCAGTAGACATAAATTCAAAAACAAAAAAATGTGAGACAAATATCACTAGTCAGTTTTATTTTGCGTTAACACGATAATAGCTGTTTTCGATATTTACTTAACCTTTGTCTCTGGTGTATTATTTCCTGACTTACCTGCAGTTGGAGTGGGCCTAAGCCTGGTGTTGCTGCAGCAGCAGCTGCCATGGTAGTTGGGATCAGCTGTACAGGGTAAGGGTCACCTACGTAAGAGAATAATAGAGGCGTCAGCACCTTTTATCTACTCTCCACCTGCAAATTAAACTCATGCATTCACTCTTTCTCTTGAGCCTTGAGTAATCTTTAAAACTTACTGTTAATTTTTCCTTTCTTGCTAAGTGATGGTAAGATTGCTTGTCATTTTGTTTCTTTAGAAAAATTGCCTAATATTTGCTTTTGTTAGGAAATATGCCACATTATGGTATGGAAGCTTATAAATTTGTATTTTTAAGGTATTAAAAAACAGATACATATTTTAAATTATTATGATAAAAATAATACATGCATAAGTTAAAAATTCAAACAGATGAGCAGAAAAATAAAAGAGAAAAATACAGCCCAACTATTGTCCACAACCTAGTTCTACTTCCTAGAGCACTTTTTTGACCAGGACCCAAGTAGGAAATACATTACACACACACACACACACACACACACACACACACACCTGATAATCTTGATATGAGCATACCAACTCCTCAGCAAATTTAAAATGTTATTATAAAAGGAACTTAACTAAACTTAATTCTATTTTAACAAACTAAACTCTAAAGATTTAGGCCAAGTAGCTTATCTTTTTAATGCTATGTTACAATCTTGATTCAAATGACCTGTGGACAAATTCATCATAACATTTAATGCATTTTTAAAAGTTATATAAAATATTGGTATCTCTATTATTCCAGAGACAAATGTTTAAAAAATATATACTATAAAGAAAGCAGAAAATAGATGGGTTTTCCCCAAGGGATTTCTCTTTGTGGGGATATCTAAAAAACTAAAATTTTAGTAATTTAAATTAAAGTTTTAATGCAGATGATCTATAAAAATATAAAGAGACACACATATATTCACATATAGAAGATTATAATGTACGTTTTTGATGTGAATAAAGAATTTTTTCCTCATAGTAAAGACGTATCTCAGACTTTTTGCACAGAGCCCAGTGATATGCTAAATGATATGAACACTGTTAGTTGTTTGAAATATAACCATAGCAAAATGTAAAATAACTATTGATATAAGAACAATTTTCTAATATACAAAGCTTTTTGTAGAACTATAATTTGTGAAAAGCTTGTTGAATGTCAAATGTATGGAAATATAACTGAAAATAATAGTTAATATATTCATTCAAAAGTATTTACTGAGGGAGCCCCTGTGCTTGAGAGGCCCGTGGTGCCATGGACACCTGTGGAAGCAGCGAGTTGCGACCAAAGCTCCCCGGCCACAAAGGGCCCTGGGCCTCCGGGTTCTGGCATCACACCCCCTCTGCTGTATCTCAATAAGCAAAAAGTTGTCCCAGCACTATTGTTGAAAATACTACTCTTTTCCACATTGAATAGTCTTGGCACCCTTGTCAAAAATCAATTGACCAGAGGACCTTCAAGATGGCAGAGGAGTAAGATGTGGAGATTGCCTTCCTCCCCACAAACACATCAGAAATACATCTACATGTGGAACAACTCCTACATTCTGAACTCCTACCTACTGAACGCTGGCAGAAGACCTCAGACCTCCCAAAAGGCAAGAAACTCCCCACGTATCTGGGTAGGGCAAAAGAAAAAAGAATAAACAGAGACAAAAGAATAGGGACTGGACCGGCACCAGTGGGAGGGAGCCGTGAAGGAGGAAAGGTCTCCACACACTAGGAAGCCCCTTCGCGGGCAGAGACTGCGGGAGGCGGAGCGGGGAGCTTCGGAGCCGCGGAGGACAGCACAGCAACAGGGGTGCGGAGGGCAAAGCGGAGAGATTCCCGCACAGAGGATCGGCGCCGACCGGCACTCACCAGCCCGAGAGGCTTGTCTGCTCACCCGCCGGGGCGGGCGGGGCTGCGAGCTGAGGCTCGGGCTTCGGAGGTCAGACCCCAGGGAGAGGACTGGGGTTGGCGGCGTGAACACAGCCTCAAGGGGGCTAGTGCTACACAGCTAGCCAGGAGGGAGTCCGGAAAAGTGTCTGGAGCTGCCGAAGAGGCAAGAGACGATTGTTTCGGGGAGCGCGAGGACAGGGGATTCAGAGCACCGCCTAAACGAGCTCCAGAGACAGGAGCGAGCCGCGGCTATCAGTGCGGACCCCAGAGACAGGCATGAGACACTAAGGCTGCTGCTGCTGCCACCAAGAAACCTGTGTGCAATCACAGGAGTCTGATTCCGGGAGCCCGTGCAGCTGACCACTGCCAGGGTCCCGTGATCCAGGGACTTCTCCAGGAGAACACACAAGCATGCCTCATGCTGGTGCAACATCACACTGGCCTCTGCTGCCTAAAGCTCTCCCTGCATTCCATACCCCTCCCCGCCCCGGGTGCCAAATCCAAAGCTGAACCCCGGAAGCTGTGCCAACAAAGAAGAGAAAGGGAAATTTCTCCTTGCAGCCTCAGGAGCAGTGGATTAAATCTCCAGAATCAACTTGATGTACCCTGCATCTGCGGAATACCTGAATAGACAATGAATCAACCCAGAATTGAGGTGGTGGATTTTGGGAGCAACTGTAGGCTTGGCGTTTGCTGTATGCGACTGAATAGTTTCTGCTATTTATGTTTATATTAGTATAGTTATTAGTGCTTGTTATTATTGGTGGATTTGCTTATTGGTTTGGTTGCTCTCTTCTTTTGTAAATACTTTAAAATTTTTTTTATTTTAATAATACATTTTTATTTTAATAACTTTTATTTTACTTCTTTCTTTTTTTTCTGCCTTTTCTTCTGAGCCGTGTGGCTGACAGGGCCTTGGTGCTCTGGCCAGGTGTCAGGCCTGAGCCTCTGAGATGTGAAAGCCGGATTCAGGACACTGAACCACCAGAGACCTCCCAGCCCCACGTAATATCAAACGGCGAGAGCTCTCCCAGAGATCTCTGTCTCAACGCTAAGACCCAGCTCCACTGAACAACCAGCAAGCTCCCATGCTAGAGCCCATGCAAAACAACTAGCAAGACAGGAACACAACCCCACCCATAAGCAGAGAGGCTGCCTAAAATTATAATAAGTTCACAGACACCCCAAAACACACCACCGGATGTGGTCCTGCCCACAAGAAAGACAAGATCCAGCCGCATCCACCAGAACACAGGTACCAGTCCCCTCCACCAGGAAGCCTACACAACCCACTGAAACAACCTTAACCACTGGGGGAAGACATCAAAAACAACGGGAACCACGAACCTGAAGCCTACGAAAAGAAGACCCCAAACACAGTAAGTTAAGCAAAATGAGAGGACAGAGAAACACACAGCAGATGAATGAGCAGGGTAAAAATCCACCAGTTAACAGCTGATCTTTCAGTAGAAACTCTGCAAGCCAGAACGGAGTGGCAGGACATATTTAAAGTGATGAAAGGGAAAAACCTACAACCAAGATTACTCTACCCAGCAAGGATCTCATTCAGATTCGACAGAGAAATTAAAACCTTTACAGACTAGCGAAAGCTAAGAGAATTCAGCACCACCAAACCAGCTTCACAACAAATGCTAAAGTAACTTCTCTAGGCAGGAGACACAAGAGAAGGAAAAGACCTACAATAACAAACCCGAAGCAATTAAGAAAATGATAATAGGAACATACGTATCAAAAATTACCTTAAATGTTGTCTGTACATAAAAATAATAAAAGAAAAACCTCTTAAAAAAATTACCTTAAATGTAAATGGATTAAATGCTCCAACCAAAGGACATAGACTGGCTGAATGGGTATAAAAACAAGATCCGTATAAATGCTGCCTACAAGAAACCCACTTCAGACCTAGGGACACAAACAGACTGAAAGTGAGGGGATGGAAAAAGCTATTCCATGCAAATGGAAATCAAAAGAAAGCTGGAGTAGGAATTCTCATATCAGACAGAATAGACTTTAAAATAAAGACTATTACAAGACACAAAGAAGGACACTACATAATGATCAAAGGACCAATCCAAGGAGAAGATATAACAATTGTAAATATTTATGCACCCAACATAGGAGCACCTCAATCCATAAGGCAAATGATAACAGCCATAAAAGGGGAAACAAACAGCAACACAGTAATAGTAGGTGACTTTAACATCCCATGTTCACCAGTGGACAGATGATCCAAAATGAAAATAAATAAGGAAGCACAAGCTTTAAATGACACACTAAACAAGATGGACTTAATTGATATTTATAGGACATGCCATCAAAAACAACAGAATACACTTTCTTCTCAAGTGCTCATAGAACATTCTCCAGGATAGATCATATCTTGGGTCACAAATCAAGCCCTGGTAAATTTAAGAAAATTGAAATCGTATCAAGTATCTTTTCCCACCACAATGCTATAAGACTAGATATCAATTACAGGAAAAAAAACACCGTAAAAAATACAAACACATGGAAGCTAAACAATACACTACTAAACAACCAAGAGATCACTGAAGAAATCAAAGAGGAAATAAAAAAATACCTAGAAACAAATGAAAACATGATGACCCAAAACCTATAGAATGCAGCAAAAGGAGTTCTACAGGGAAGTTTATAGCAGTACAATCCTACCTCAAGAAACAAGAAACATCTCAAATAAACAAACTAACCTTGCATCTAAAGCAATTACAGAAAGAGAACAAAAGAACCCCAAAGTGGGCAGAAGGAAAGAAATCATAATCAGATCAGAAATAAATCAAAAAGAAATGAAATAAACAATAGCAAAGATCAATAAAACTAAAAGCTGGTTCTTTGAGAAGATAAATAAAATGGATAAACCACTAGCCAGACTCATCAAGAAAAAAAGGGGTGAGACTCAAATCAACAGAATTAGAAATGAAAAGGGAGAAGTAACAACTGACACTGCAGAAATACAAAGGATCATGAGAGATTACTACAAGCAACTCTATGCCAATAAAATGGACAACCTGGAAGAAATGAACAAATTCTTAGAAAAGCACAACCTTCCAAGACTGAACCAGGAAGAAATAGAAAATATAAACAGGCCAATCACAAGCAATGAAATTGAAACTGATTAAAAATCTTCCAACAAACAAAAGCCCAGGACCACATGGCTTCACAGGTGAATTCTATCAAAGATTTAGGGAAGAGCTAACACCCACCCTTCTCAAACTCTTCCAAAATATAGCAGAGGGAGGAACACTCCCCAACTCATTCTAGGAGGCCACCATCACACTGATACCAAAACCAAAGATGTCACAAAAAAAGAAAACTACAGGCCAATATCACTGATAAATATAGATGCCAAAATCCTCAACAAAATACTAGTAAACAGAATGCAACAGCACATTAAAGGGATCATACACCATGATCAAGTGGGGTTCATCCCAGGAGTGCAAGGATTCTTCAATATACGCAAATCAAACAATGTGATAAACCATATTAACAAACTGAAGGAGAAAAACCATATGATCATCTCAATAGATGCAGAAAAAGCTTTTGACAAAATTCAACACCCATTTATGATAAAAACCCTCCAGAAAGTAGGCATAGAGGGAACTTAGATCAACATAATAAAGCCCATATATGACAAACCCACAGCCAACATCATTCTCAATGGTGAAAAACTGAAACCATTTCCACTAAGATCAGGAACAAGACAAGGTCGCCCACTCTCACCACTATTATTCAACATAGTTTTGGAAGTTTTAGCCACAGCAGTCAGAGAAGAAAAAGAAATAAAAGGAATCCAAATCAGAAAAGAAGAAGTAAAACTGTCACTGTTTGCAGATGACATGATAATATACATACAGAATCCTAAAGATGCTACCAGAAAACTACTAGAGCTAATTAATGAACCTGGTAAAGTAGCAGCATACAAAATTAATGCACAGAAATCTCTTGCATTCCTATACACTAATGATGAAAAATCTGAAAGAGAAATTAAGGAAACACTCCCATTTACCATGGCAACAAAAAGAATAAAGTACCTAGGAATAAACTTACCCAAGGACACAAAAGACCTATATGGAGAAAACTATAAGACACTGATGAAAGAAATTAAAGATGATACCAACAGATGGAGAGATATACCATGTCCTTGGATTGGAAGAATCAATATTGTGAAAATGCAACCCAAAGCAATCTACAATTCAATGCAATTCCTATCAAACTAGCAATGGCAGTTTTCACAGGACTAGAACAAAAAGTTTCACAATTTGTATGGAAACACAAAAGGCCCTGAATAGCCAAAGCAATCTTGGGAAAGAAAAATGGAGCTGGAGGAATCAGGCTCCCTGACTTCAGACTATACTACAAGGCAACAGTAATCAAGACAGTATGGTACTGGCAGAAAAACAGAAATACAGATCAATGGAACAGGATAGAATGCCCAGAGATAAACCCACGCACATATAGTTACCTTATCTTCGATAAAGGAGGCAAGAATATACAATGGAGAAAAGACAGCCTCTTCAGTAAGTGCTGCTGGGAAAACTGGACAGCTACATTTAAAAGAATGAAATTAGAACACTCCCTAACACCATACACAAAAATAAACTCAAAGTGGATTAAAGACCTAAATGTATTGCCCGACACTATAAAACTCTTAGAGGAAAACATAGGCAGAACACTCTATGACATAAATCACAGCAAGATCCTTTTTGACCCACCTCCTAGAGAAAGGGAAATAAAAACAAAAATAAACAAATGGGACCTAATGAAACTTAAAACCTTTTGCACAGCAAAGGAAACCATAAACAAGACAAAAAGACAACCCTCAGAATGGGAGAAAAGATTGGCAAACGAAGCAACTGACAAAGGATTAATCTCCAAAATATACAAGCTGCTCATGCAGTTCAATACAAAAAAAACAAACAACCCAATCCAAAAATGGGCTAAGACCTAAATAGACATTTCTCCAAAGAAGATATACATATTGCCAACAAACACATGAAAGGATGCTCAACATCACTAATCGTTAGAGAAATGCAAATCACAACCACAATGAGGTATCACCTCACACCAGTCAGAATGGCCATCATCAAAATATCTACACACCGGGCTTCCCTGGTGGCGCAGTGGTTGAGAGTCTGCCTGCCGATGCAGGGGACGTGGGTTCGTGCCCCGGTCCAGGAGGATCCCATGTGCCACGGAGCGGCTGGGCCCGTGAGCCATGGCCGCTGAGCCTGTGCGTCTGGAGCCTGTGCTCAACAGTGAGAGGCCCGCGTACCGCGGGAAAAAAAAAAAAAAAAAAAAGAAAGAAAAGAAAAATCTACAAACCGTAAATGCTGGAGAGGGTGTGGAGAACAGGGAACACTCTTGCACTGTTGGTGGGAATGTAACTTGATACAGCCACTATGGAGAACAGTATGGAGGTTCTTTAAAAACCTAAAAATAGAACTACCACACAAACCAGTAATCCCACTACTGGGCAAATACCCTGAGAAAACCAAAATTCAAAAAGGGTCATGTACCACAGTGTTCACTGCAGCACTATTTACAATAGCCAGGACACAGAAGCAACCTAACTGTCCATTGACAGATGAATGGGTAAAGATGTGGCACATATATAAATGGAACATTACTCAGCCATAAAAAGAAACAAAATTGAGTTATTTGCATTGAGGTGGATGGGCTTAGAGTCTGTCATACGGAGTGAAGTAAGTCAGAAAGAGAAAAACAAATACCGTATCCTAACATATATATATGGAATCTAAAAGAAAAAAGTGGTTCTGAAGAACCTAGGGGCAGGACAGGAGTAAAGACGCAGATGTAGAGAAGGGACTTGAGGACACGGGGAGGGGGAAGGGTAAACTGGGATGAAGTGAGAGAGTGGCATGGACATATATACACTACCAAATGTAAAACAGATAGCTAGTGGGAAGCAGCTGCCTAGCACAGGGAGATCATCTGGGTGCTTTGTGATCACCTAGAGAGGTGGGATAGGGAGGGTGGGAGGGAGACGCAAGAGGGAGGGGATACGGGGATATATGTATACGTATAGCTGATTCACTTTGTTATACAACAGAAACTAACACAACATTGTAAAGCAATTTTACTCCAATAAAGATGTTATAAAGAAAAAAATCAATTGACCAGAAAAATATATATATTTATTGAGTACCTGCTTTGTGTTAAACACTACTGTTGACACTAGAAATAGAGCTTTTTTAAAAAATAATTAATTAATTAATTTATTTATTTATTCACTTATTTTTGGCTGCACTGGGTCTTTGTTGCTGCGCGTGGGCTTTCTCTAGTTGTGGTGAGCGGGGGCTACTCTCCGTTGCGGGGCCTGGGTTTCTCATTGCAGTGGCTTCTCTTGTTGCAGAGCATGGGCTCTAGGAGTGCGGGCTTCAGTAGCTGTGGCCCGCGGGCTCAGTAGTTGTGGCTCGCGGACTCTAGAGCATAGGCTCGGTAGTCATGGCACACGAGCTTAGGTGCTCCGCGGCATGTGGGATCTTCCCGGACCAGGACTCGAACCCGTGTCCCCGGCATTGGCAGGTGGATTCGTAACCACTTGCCACCAGGGAAGCCCCCAGAAATAGAGCTTTAAAGCAGACTCATGCCAAGAGGTGTATTTACTGGAAATTTAATGAAGCTTAAGCTTTTGGGTTCTGGAAAGGGCCCCTAGCAGTGTGTTCACAGGGTCATATGTTTTTATATTTGTCAGCTTACTTAATTTTTTACTTTGTTGTGATTCTTTTCATAAATATTCTCTTTTGTACTTAATGTATATGAAGATCATATATATATATATAATTTTCATATTTTTATTCTTAAATAGAGTCCCCAAAATTATATGTTTCAGGCTTCAGAATACCTGAGTCTATTTCTGCTGATCTGACTTTACAGCTTAAAGGGAAAATAAGACAAAGATAATTCGATTATTATTATAAAATACAATGACGGTTAAGATAGAGAAGTATACAGTGCTATGGACTATATTGTGGGTACCCCAAACATAGTCTAAAAGGTCAAAGACAGCCTCTAGGATGAAGTCATGTTTAAGCTGAATCTTGAATTAAATGAAAGCTAGCCAGGCAAAGAAGGGAAGCATTCCAGGAAGGAAAATAATTTTCATTAAGACTCAGAGTCAAATGGGAGTGTTATATCATAGCTCAGTCCCTGAATTGCTCAAGTGCAGAGTGCAGGTAGGGAAGTAGAGATAAATGGGGCTGGAAAGGGAATCAGGCCAGACTGTGTATGGCTTTATGTACAATATAAAGAATCTAAACTTGATCCTACAGGATGAAGGAAACCATGAACATGGAAAATAGATGGACTGAGTAAAACCACTTGGGCTAAAGGTTGGAAGCTGTAATCAATAATAAAAAGATGCAGAACTTTCTATAAAAACGTAATGATGGTCCAGACTAGAGTGGTGATGTTGGAATAAAGAATGATGGAGAGGGCTTCCCTGGTGGCGCAGTGGTTAAGAATCCGCCTGCCAATGCAGGAGACATGGGTTCGAGCCCTGGTCTGGGAAGATCCAACATGCCGTGGAGCAGCTAATCCCGTGCACCACAACTACTGAGCCTGCACACCACAACTAATGAGCCTGCATGCCTAGAGCCCATGCTCCGCAACAAGAGAAGCCACCGCAATGAGAAGCCCATGCACTGCAACGAAGAGTAGCCCCCGCTCTCTGCAACTAAAGAAAGCCTGAGCGCAGCAATGAAGACCAAACGCAGCCAGAAAGAAAAACAAATACCGTATACAGCCAAAAAAAAAAAAAAAAAAAAAAAAAAAAAAAAAAAAAAAAAAAAAAAAAAAAAAAAAAAAAGAATGATGGAGAAAGTCAAGTGGTATTTAAGAGGTAAAACTGACAAGACTTAACGATGGTTTACATAAGACTGGAGGATGATTCCCAGGTTTTTCACTGGAACAGCTGATTGCGGAGTGGAACTATTTGTTGGATTTGCAAACATGGATGAGAAGCAAGACTGTCAGGTTGGGCGTAGCGAGGGGGAGATGAAGGGGAAGGAATAGAGTTCTGTTTTGGACATTTTAAGTCTGAAATTACTATGCGTATCCAAGTAGAGGTGTTCACTGAGGCACTTGATAAACATGTTAGGATTTTAGGGGAGAAATCCCCATAGGAGATATAAATTTGAGAGTGGTCAGCATATCTGGGATTTTAGCTGTAACCATGTAGGACTTAACTATAGATAAAAAAAAAGAGGTCCCAGGATTGGATTATAGGATATATTAACTCTTATAGTTAGGGAGATAGGTAACTAGGAGAAAAACTGAGGAGAAATGTATATCAATTTGGTGTTCCAGAGGCCAAGAAAGATTTTCAGAAAGAATGATCAATTTTTTCAAATGCTGGATTTAGTGACATAGAACTCATTGGTGACTTCCACAAGGGCAATTTCAGCAGAATGAGGGGGTGAGAGAGCCTAGCTGGAGTGAGTGAGATCAACAGAGAATGAATAAAGAAAGGAACTGGGTGCAGTAAGTGTAGATCCTTGCTTTTCGGAGTGAAGTTCTCAGGAGCAGCACTGACGTCACCTAGGAGTTTGTTAGAAAGGCAAAGTTTCAGACTCCACCGCAAACCTAATGTGGCAGGCACACGTTAGAGTCAGTGGAACCCACACTGACTCCCACTTCCTGGTATTTATGTCCTTATGCAATTCCCTCCCCTTGTGGACTGGACCTAGTGACTACCTTCTAATGAACAGAATAAGGCAAAAGTGATGTGATGTTACTTTTGAGATAGGTTATAAAAAGACTCTGGCTCTGTCTTGCTTTCTCCCCTGCCCCGCTTCCCCAGCAAGCAGTTATACTGTGAGCTGCCCTATGGAGAGGTTCACATTGCAAAGGACTGATGTCTTCCAGCCAACAGCAAGCACAAGTAGGAGGCCTGCCAACAACCAAAGGAGGGAGCTTGGAAGTGAATTTCTCCCCAAGTCAAGCCTAGAGATGACTACGGTTCAGGCCAACACCTTGATTGCAGGGACGTGAAAGACTGAGCCCGAGCGTGGCTGTGTCCAAACAAATGTTTGCTATTTTAAGCCACTAAGGTCTGGGAGACTTTGTCAAAGCAGCAAGCATATACCTTCTGAATTAGAATTTAAATTTTAACAAGATTCCCAAACTATTTGTTTGCATTTGAGAAGTGCTAAAACAGACAATTTCAGTGAGGCATTTTGCAGTATCTATTGGAGGGTGTGTGATAAAGAAAGCTACTTAAAAGGTATACATTTGTAAAAATTATAGCATGCTTATATGCTAACGAGAAAGATCGAGTAAATAGGAAAAAAACTGATGTTACCTGACAAGGCTTTACTTATCATTTGGAATTTTTAATGTTTAATCCAGAAAACACTATATTTGGTTTTATAAAGGGAAGTTGAGATGTTTAAAAGCTGAATTTGTATTTATGCAAACTAGCTGAAATAACAAATATTATGACTATTAGAATCGACAATTTAAATACTTAAAATTATGTAATTCACTTATATTCCTTATTTAATGACTATAATATTAAAATAAACTAAGCAAACGTTTAGAGGCTACAGTGCTCTTCACAGTGACAATTCATTTTATATAATTTACTTTCCCTATTGAAAATCAGTTAATAAGAACTTATATCATCTACCACGTGACTAGAATTCTGCTGGGTGTTATGCGAGATAAAAACGAAAAAACAAAACCAAACCTGGTCTCTATCTGTTTACTACAAGTCTCTCTTTCTAATTATTTGAACTTATTTGAGTAGTATTGACCATCAGTGCGACAGGAGTTAAGGTAGAAATAATTCCAGGCTTCAATATTTAAAGAATAAAGGTGAAAATAGAGTGAGCTTGGCCTTGAAGATTTGCAGGTGTGGGGCAGATGTTTTAGACAGGGTGAAATGTATCATAGCATGAGCGTGACATGCTGAACGAATGGAGAGAAAACCAGCTTAACTCCCAGGTTACAGAATAAAGGCAAAAGAGACAGAAAGCAGGGAGCTGAGAAACTTTTCATAATCCAGACTTGAAGATGTTTGGATGCCAAAGGGCAACGGATATGAAATGAAGTTTTAACAAGTTTAATTAAAGAGGTTAAGTAACAGGTCTTAAAGATGACTCCGAACTCTAACCTAGGGATACAGATTTACTCATAAATTTGGATGGATGGCAAACACCCACATAGGTGCTTAGGGCACTTTCCAACTACCAGCATCTAATTCTTAATAACAAATTGAGTATTATACACATATTTAGAGCTCATTAGTTAAAATCCAGACTGTTCCATAATGCTTAAAAATTGCATATGCATATTAGAATCTTACTATTTTTCATTTCCTACATTCATGAATATATAGTAATGAAATGAATATAGTTATCTTTCCTTTGGATACACATATATATGTGCATAACTATGTTATTCATATGCCATACTGTACATGTGTATAAACATATATGTGTACATACATACATATACACACACAAGCTAAATAATTTATATATGTGTTATGAGCTGAACTGTGTACCCCCAAATCTTATATGTTGAAGTCCTAACCTCTAGTATCTAAGAATGTAACTGTATTTGGAGATATGTCCTTTAAGAGGTAATTAGGGTAAAATAACGTCATATGAGTGGGCTCTACTTCAATATGATTGGTGACCTTATATAAAGAGGAGATTAGGACACAAACTACACAGATGGAGGGACAACCATGTGAGGATAGAGGGAGAAGACAACCATCTACAAATCAAGGAAAGAGGCCTCAGAATGAAATCCACGCTGTTGATACCTTGATCTTGCATTTCTAGCTTCCAGAACTGTGAGAAAATAAGTTTCTG
The DNA here is from genome assembly GCF_000442215.2 of Lipotes vexillifer. Taxonomy (NCBI): domain Eukaryota; kingdom Metazoa; phylum Chordata; class Mammalia; order Artiodactyla; family Lipotidae; genus Lipotes; species Lipotes vexillifer. The sequence goes on from NW_006770652.1 coordinate 201,791, forward strand.
TAGTTTAAACCACCCAATTTGTGCTATTTTGTTATGGCAGCCCTAGCAAACTAATACAATATGTTTGCCATATACAGCCTCATATCAATGTAGTTGATGTTTAAGTGAATTGGAGAAAACGAAAGACTGGCAGCAAGAATTAAAAATTAGAGTACTATCACTATTACATGTCTGTAATCATATACAGTTTCCAAGATAAACATATGATCAAAAATAGGATATCAACTAATTTCAAAAGTTTGTATCTAAGCCACAATATTAATGCAACCATCTCCATCCAACATACAAACATACATAATTGAAGCATATCTACCTTCTTATCAATTTTTCAGATCCAAGATATCCAGAACCAGTTTGATTGAAATTTGCCCCAGTTACTAAGTAAATACAAATACCATAAATGTGAAAAGGGCCAATACAACAATTTAACTCAATTAAGGAAATTCAAAATATATTATATGCATGTGTCAGTGTTCTGAAGTGGACACAGAATCTATATGACTTCAAAACAAGGTCAAGGGTAGTTCTTAATGGGGACAGAGAAATTCAGAAACTACTGGGGAGAAAAGATTTTTATTGAAGTAAATACTGTCATCTATTTATGCCATCTCTCAATAAACTGCACTAAAATATTACAACAGGCTTATTTTGTTAATACCTCATGAGATACTTAGTAAAAATAAGATAATGGAACATTCTGGCATTTAAAGTTCAACCATGTGTGTTATTCAAATTGACTTCCAACTAGTTAAAGTAATTTCTTCTACTCTTTCCTAGGTTTTAACCATTTGAACAGTTTTTCCTTAAGCCTTTCCAAAATTAATTTGCTTCTTCTTTCAAGCCAAGTATGGAAAATTCTAGCTCAAAACTAAAATTTTTTAAAAAGTTGAAAAATATACTGAGGCATGTTAATCAACTGTTTTCAGAATACAATCCGGCTTACAGTATCTACTGATATAAATGACATATCTAATAGTAAGTAACCCAATATCCCCTCAGAAAGCATGTTACTTACATTAGCATTAAAGTAATGAATATTTAGATAATAATTATTTACAGTGACACTATTGAAGAGTCTCATTTTGGGGGGCTTTATACAGAGTAAGAAAACCAACAAGGTTATGTAGGCTGAGGAAGATAGTCAAAAGCAAGTATGTTCTTATCCAGGGTCAACTTCACAAACCCTTTCACCCACTGAACTACTATAAAGGTTCTGGAAAGTTTTGTGGCATTATAAAAATTAAAACCTACACACACACACACACACACACACACACACACACACACACACACACAATCCCTGCCCTAGAAGAGTTCCTAATAAAGGGAGGGAGATAAACATGTAAACCAATCCAGTGATACAAGGAGCAAAGTAGAACAGTGGAGAAAGCATCATTCTGGAAACCTCCAGAAAAGAAGAACTTAACCTGGAAAGAGCATCGAGGAAGATTATTTGTTAAAGTATCTCTTAAAAAATGGCACTTCACTACCAAATTATCTTTCAGGACCCTTTTACCACCTACTTTCCATGTCTTCCAAAGTCACACAGTAAGCCTCCATGACGTCATGCAACAGGATTGCTCTTATAAATCATATTCTCGGATTGGAACTGAAAACACCCTAACTTCCTGGTGGAGGGAGCTCTGTAGGAGTTCATGGAGGATACCATAGTTGGAACTTAGGAAGGAAGGAAGGAAGGAAGGAAGGAAGTTGCTTTCTTTCATTTCATAGGCCAACAGATGAATTGGTGGATTCCTTCTGCTTGGAAGGAGCCCCTTACCATTCATGGGACAGTGCTGGCAATGACCATTATCTGTTATTGGCCCCTAGATCCAGGGATATTTTAATAGTGTCAGTGTATCTGATGCAGAAGGGGAATGTTAAGCTATGCAGCTAAAGAAGCAGGTAGGACACACATCTTGCAGAGCCTTGTGTTTTACTTTGAAGACAACCTTAAGTTGCTGAAAGGTTTTAAGCAG
>NW_006770652.1:204010-218771 GCF_000442215.2 Lipotes vexillifer
AGAAGAAGGAACATATATGGGAGACAGACTTGATGGCCAATTTGATGGGAGAAAAGAGATACAGGGGGAAAAAAAAGGAAAAGAAAAACCCACAGTTGGGCTTATATTTTATTTTCAGATGTGGTTCAGGAAAAAAATAAAATCCTTTTTTTACCCAAAGAGTTTCAACATCAATTGTTCCAACGTCAATTCTGAATTATTCATTATGCTCCCACTGATGTGTAATGTGGGCAACTAATATTTGTTGACTTTTAGCACTGTTAAAATATTTTACATACGTATACACATAAATATACACATATAAATCTACACAGATATGAATGAATATAGTTACTGGTCTGTGTATAAAATCTCATTTAATCTTCATAACAATTCAATAGGGTAGATTGTTATTCTCATTCTACAAATTAAAAATGTTCAGGATCTCACAGATAGTAAGTAATATAGTTCTTACCATTGTGGCAAGGAAAGTATTAAGTTTTAGAAAACAGCACAGACTATTTTAGAGCATAATATAAATATATATTTAAAATTTCAAAATAGATACATTCATTTTATGTTCATTCAATTAACATGTGTCAAACATTACGTGTAGGACACAAAGCAATAAAGGTACAGTCCTTGCCTTCGTGACACTTTCAGTTACAAAAGTAAGACATAAATATGGAAAGTGAAATGAATCAAAGCCACATGATTAAAATCATATGAATAAGAAAGGCAGTAATTACCAAAGAAAGGAGGAATTTATTTGAGCTGAAATCAATGGAGAAAGAATCAGAGAAGGGGCTGGTCCTGAGTTAGGCTTTGAATAAAAAATAACTAGAAGAGATGAGAGAAGTCTAAAATTACAATGCTTAGCACACAGTAGATGTTCAATAAATATTTGCTGATAGATGTTCAATAAATAATTTGATGAATAAATAAATGGTTCAGCCCAAAAGCAAGGATCAGAGAAATGAATGAACAAAATGTATTTATGAACCAGCCTGCAGCTGGACCCATGTCATACAGTATCAAGGAATATTCAGAAGGTTAGTTAGAGTCTATTAAATACCTCAACTGCCAAGGTAAGAATCAGTTCATACCGTGTCCCTAAACACAGGCACAAGTACTTCCTAGCCTAAAAAAACAACCAACTATCTAGACTCCAAAAAACCCTCTAAAACACTTTCCTTAGTGTTTAGAAAGGAGTCATTTATTTACTTTCTTTCTTCTTCTCATCTAAATTGCTGGAAACTAGTCTTCAATGATAATCTTAAATCTTTCTCCTACACTTTACTTCTCAATCCATAAACTTCCCTGGAAATAACGACCTCTGATCTGCCAAATTTGAACGAACACTGCTGTGTAACAGCTGATACTGTTAATGACTCCCTCCTCTAACTACATCTACACTCTCTGACTTTTCTTATAACGTGCTCTCCTGGTTCTCCTCATACACTGTTCATGCTGACTTTATTACTTCTGCAATAGGCTGTTCTACCTTCCTTCACTCATTTCTTAGGTATTGGTATTCCTTGGAGTCTAATCCTTGGTGCTTGACTTTTCTCATTGGATTTCCTTTATCTGAATGATCTTATCCAAACTCTTGGTCCAAGTACCATATATAAACTATTCGAAATCAGGGACTCCAGCCTAGACCTCTCACACTGCTTTTGGACGGCCACCCCACCCCCAACCCGCCGGCCATCTCTCCCATAGGAAGTTCAGTTTTCACATTTAATTTAATTCATCATCCTTCTTGCAAGACCCACTTCTACTCTTGGTATTTCGATTAATTTGGGTGACACCCAGTTACCTATGCTATAAATATGAAGTATCCTTGACTTCTCCCTCCCTTTCATTCTCTATGGCCAATCAATGACAAACTTCGTTTAACTCTCAGGTTTTCATTTCTTACTATTGGAAAACCTACCAATCAGTCTCCCGGGCTCCAGTCCTCTGCTAAAGAAATGAATTCTCTGCTTAGCTTCCAGTGGCACTCATTACAGGTATACAATAAATATTCATTGGTTGTATTTAAATTGTAATAAATATTTACTGATTACATACTGTGTGTTAAGGACTGAAAAGTTCAAAAGTGAACAAGAAAATTATGTCTTGACATGGATGAATCGATCAATGAATGGATGGATGGATAAATGCCACTGTGATCTCAACCCAGAGTTTTAGCCCTTCAGTGGCTTTTCAGTTCCTCCAGCATAGAGGGTCTACAAATATTTCCTTGAATTGGTCTCCTCTTATGTCCTCCAACTACTCACTTATCATTTCTTGCCTTAAAGTTTACTTCAAACTGCTTAAAGGTCCATGTATACCCTAATTCCATCTCTTGTTTTCCAGCCTCCATCAGGGCTGTTCTTTTCGGCCAGGAATGTCGTTTGAGGATCCTTTCACCACAACAACTTCTTCAATTGCTTAGTTGCCCTTCATCCTTTAGGATTTGACTTTAGGGATCAATCCTTCAGGGATCCTTAGGATCATCCTTCCCCGCTCCAAGAAACCTTCCCTGACACCTTCCATCAGTCTCAGATTTGAGTTCATTCCCTTTCCACTCACTTTTGTTAAAATTCTATGCATATCTCTATTACATAACATCTGTTTATATCCCATTCTCCCCAACTAGACTGTGAGCATCCTAAAGGCAGAATTATGTCTTACTCCATCTTTAAATTCCCAGTTTCTAGCATAGTGCTTTGCCCACTTAAGGCTGTTAAATGTTTAATGACTGAATATATGAAGCAATATTCTATTTAAGAAATTAACAAATTTCAAACACAGGAGACCACTCTTCCCATATCAAAAGCTTAAGGCTTAATAGAAGAAACAGATTGTAAGCAAATAATTATACAAATAAGGAACAAATTAGTTTTTTTTGTACAAGGTTTAATGCAAATAATAACGGTGCTTTAGATCAGCTGCCAATGATACCAAGGAAGGATAGAAAATGGAGGGCGAAAGAGAGGCCTAGGAAAAAACGCATACGCCCTTTTTGGCCAACCAGGTTAGGACCTGAAGGAGGTGGTTAAAGAATCTTTTGTCACATTTTTTCACACATCAAACCATTCTTTTCTAATATTCCATAATCTATCTCTTCTGTAAATTTTGATTTTAAAAGCAATTCATATCCCCTTGGGTATTAAAAGTAAATAACATGAATTTCCTAAGTCTTAAAATGATTTCTGTTCACTAACAAGAACCCGCTATTATGATGTCATTATAGCACCTGAGCACAGTCACGGTGTCTACTAAAAAAGATGTCTTATATACAAACAAAAGATGAAAACAAAATCTTTCATCATAGTGACTGTTTCCAATCACTTTAGACTTTCTGAAATCCAAGCAATGCCATTTTGCTTTCAAACGGCAATAAGCTCAGCTATACTTCCTCTCTCATTTTAAGAGGTTAAATTTAAAACAAGTCTCCTAAATCATCTTGTGGAACGCCAGACGTTCAGAACAATTGATATGGTATACTTAATAAAGGTGAAGGGGTTTCTAAATGCAGAAAATCTGTAAACCCTTCCTAGATTTGCTAGAATAGTATAATATGACATTAATATTTGAAATTTTTTCTGAGAAATGCTAACATTGTGTAGTAACTCTCATAAAATAAGTAAGGAATATAAATATTTCATATGAATTTTATTTGAGAAAGTAGAATTAATAAATTATCTCTTGTTTGACTATACAGCTATTTTAAAAGAAGATATTTTTAGGAGATTTTTCAGTTCTTAAGTGCTTTGTCATAGGCTAAATTTTTCAGTAAGAGACTTTTTTAAAATAAAAAACATTTTTTGTCTTCTTAATGTAGCACTGCAAATGAAAACTTTACCCTACTGGACTTCCCTGGTGGCACAGTGGTTTAGAATCTGCGTGCCGATGCAGGGGACACCGGTTCGATCCCTGGTCCGCGTAGATCCCACAGGCCACGGAGCAGCTAAGCCCATGCGCCACAACGACTGAGTCTGCACTCTAGAGCCCGCAAGCCACAACGACTGAGTCTGCGTGCCACAACTACTGAAGCCCACATGCCTAGAGCCCATGCTCCGCAACAAGGGAAGCCACCACAATGAGAAGCACGCACACCACAACAACGAGTAGCCCCTGCTCACCAGAGCTAGAGAAAGCCCGCGCACACTAACGGGCAACGCAGACCCAGCACAGCCAAAAATAAATAAATAAATAAATTTAAAAAACGAGCAACAACAACAAAAAAACAACTTTACCCTACTTAATTTAATAGTTACCTAGTTGGCTAGTTTGGTAAGAGATTAATTTATAAACTCTTTAAGAAACATCTTTCAAAGTGGGAAGATGCTTCTGCATATAAAAAATACAGCATTGTTTCTTCACCTCTTTGCCCATAAATCTAAGGAATTCTAGTACAAATGAAAATTCCTGGATTAATTATCTAAGAAATCTGAGTATCCCCGAAAAGGTGACAATAAATCAAACAAGTCTCCTTTTCCTTCTGTATTCCAGCATTATGACCAAGGCATCATTTAACTATTGCATAATAACTCATTTTAAGCTGCTCAAAGAGAATCATTAATTAAGGAACTGCTTCTATATGTACATCTATATCAGAGTACTATCTAAATCTTGCCTCTGTGTCTTATGAAGAAATGAATGGCACAGAGAAAAGCATCCAAAATGATGAAAGTATTAAAAAGTAGGGATCTGGAAGAGGGGCATTCATAGAAGCCACTTAAGACCAGTTCAAATGCTCTCTTTTATTTTCCACTTTTAATATGAAGGTTTAGCAAATATTTCATTCTTTAAAAGCATCTCATTTTTTGACACCGTTGATAGCCTTTCCACTTTTCTGTCTGTCAGGGCCTTTGATAGACATCCTTCCTCCTGGGGTGTATCCAGAGTCTGTGATCTACTGGTTGAGAACAGGAAGCTTCCTAAACCACTCTAACAATAAGCCTATGGAATATACATTTGGGATGACTCTTGACCTAGAGATTTCTACTAGAATGGTAACTTTTAGACCTCTGGAAATTAAGAAATGTTATGAAATTTCCTCTCCACCCAAAAATGAAAAACAAATAATGCAAATGCCTTGAATGGTCAGAAGTACAGTGACCTAAAAAGAGATAAATTCCTGAAATCCTTATCATTATATCACATTCTAAATTTTCAAAATGGGCTGATACATTTAACAAGTAATAATGATATATTATACAACAATCTAACTTCTTTAGAAATGCATAGACTCATTCCATCTAACGTTTATAGTCTCCTCATGAAGTGAGTAGGGCAGACATTACTGTAGCTACCTTAAAGATTAAAAAGCTAAGGCACAAAGAGGAAAATGACTTGTCCAAGGGAACAGAATAATACAAAATGGGATTGAGACTACCAAGGTCTTCTGACACCTTGCATAATTTTTTTTCTGCCAGAATTTATTAAATTGAGACAATTAACAGTTTCAGATTACAAGTCTCACTGATGCTTATTCAGAGCTTAACTCAGATAAATCAATTTTTAAAGTTTTAAGCCTTCCATTAACCAACCCAGAGAGCATCAGAATGTACAGACAATCTCTCAGGTGAAAAATGTTCAAAAAGAAACAACTAAATGGAAGTAAAATACCATATACTGGTAATGGAACTGATTACACGAATAATTCATTTGGGGCAAGTTTGTGCACACAAAAAAGTTTACTGTAGCATTGCCTAAAACTGTGAAGCATTGTAGATAAACTTAAATGTTCATTAGTGGGAAACATAAATAAAATGTGGTGCATCCAGTTTAATGAAATATGATGCAGGTCTGAAAGTATGGAAGAAAGATGGCCATGACTTTTTGTTATATTTATCGGTAGAACATAGTCTATAAAATATTTACCCCCCACACACATCATATATTATGTAGTATATATCATAGCATATATTATACAGATACTCTCACATCCTGCATATTACATATTGATATCTAGATACAAATAGATGTATACACATATTTATTTATGAATACATAATATATTTATACCTGGAAAATATTTATACCTATTTTTCCAGTATCTAGCTCTGGAAAAATAGGTACCAAATTGTTAACAGTAATCACCTCTGCAGAGTGGGATTACAGGAGGGTATGAGTGTAGGCAGATAACTTTTAGTTTCTGTTTCATATACTTCTACATTGTTTGAGGTTTGTGTAGTCAGCAAATGCTATCATCTTTAATATATTAGAAAAAATGTGAAGGGTTGGTATGAGCTGATTATATAAATAGGTTTAAATATGTTCTTTGAAAACAGAGCAAAAATAAATTATCAGTGAAAGAGTACTGTTTAAAAAGTTGTAGCTCTCCCTGCTTCTGCCCTTTGCACTGGCTGGAGTGGGGACATGGGAGCTGGAGAAGGTACCTAGTGCCATGAGATGGAAGCCACGCTTTGTGGAAAGCAGTACAATAAATAAGAGAACAAGCCACAGACTTCATACTGCGGAGTTACCACATGAGTAATGTTTGAACTGTTGCATGAGTGAAAAATATTCTTTTTCCATGTTTAAGCTAGTATTATTTTGGCCTGTTACAGTATAGTTAAACCTAGTACAGTATCTGATTCACATGGTATTCCAGCAGCATGACTTGTTCAGTTCTCATGGAAAACAGACATCTATCATAGAGTTACAAGCAAGATATTATCTTAGCCTGTTTTATTAAATACTTTTTCTGCTTCCATAGTTTCCCATCAACATTATGACTAAAGTTTGCCTTCTACTGGAGTTTTCTACAGTGAAGAACACGTTTACTGGGCAATAGAGTTGTTCAGTATCATTAACGGTTACATCTATTCAAATAAAACAACATATTGCTCCTCTGGGCTTATACTTCAGTTTGATGACCTTAGTGTGAGTTTAATACTAAGATGAGATTCCATGTTTGCTGTGGCAACAAAAATATGAACCTAGAATTCTGAGGGTTAGGCTACAAATTCATAAGGTTACATCACATTTTGAGGTCTCTGGTCTGAAAACGCAGTGTCACTAGCCAGTTTGACACTTCTATGTTATCAAGAACGAGAATCATGTCACAAAGAAAATACTGAGCTGAGTGAGTTTATATTTTAATTGAATGGCATTCTTAATGTCCTTAACTGTTAAAAAGCAAACAAGATGGGTTAAAAGATTAGATATAGTTTTAGTCTAATGAAATCTGAGGAATTTATCAAAGAAAGAGCTTTTGCTCTTTTTGTTTGCTTGTATGTGTGTGTTTTGGTGGTGGTAGTGTGTGTGTGGGGGGGCGGGGGGAGAATGGATCAAACATTGGTTACTAATATAGCACAGTTATCACCTCACAGAGTTACACTGCTTAAAATTAATTATGTCTCTATGTTTTATAAACAATAAGGCACAATATAAGCTATCATTTTTATACTAAGTTATGACACTTTGTCACAATAAGGACATATACATCTCTCTTTTCTCAGTGATGAATATTGTATTGTAAGCTATTATAAGCTCCATTTTTAGCAAAAAACAAAACAAAACAAAACACTATTTTATTGACCTAGAAACAGCTGTTCCATGAGAACTGGAGGGTGGCTGTCACCATATAATTGTGTGATGTTATATACTTTTTCTGCACTCAGTTCTCTTTACTTTTTAATCATTTCATATTTTTATGTCACCAATCTGAGAATTTAAATGATTGGCTGTTTAGGTACAAAGTTCTTCTTTACAAAAATAAGTATTTACAAAGCTCTAAATTAAGTCAGGTTTGCCCAACGTCATTGGTTTCTAAGATTTGGGGAGGGGAGGTAAGCGGAAGGGCTGGGCACAATAATTCTAACACACACACACACAGAAGCCTGAAGATGTGATTATATCTTCTTTTCTCTGCTTATTTACAAAGAACTTACAGTATGTGATCCTGACAACACATGTTTCCTATTTTGTCAGTTCAATAAAAGCATACCATGTCAATGGTTTTTAGCTTGTGATTTGGTGATTGTTTCAGCACTGACTGACCTGTATGTCAGCTGACACAGCTGACATAGTTAAATCAGAAATTAGCATGCAGTCTCCTAAAAATGCCAGACACATGGACCCTCTGCACCAGAGAGATATAATGAAACCCACATGATACCCCCATTAAACAATGAAACATGTGACATTAACTAAAAACAGGAACACATCAGCAAATGTGCCCGAGGAAGTTTATGGTATTTAACTCCTAAACATTAATTTTATCGTGGTATATGAGGAACTAATTAACTGAGAGTTTCCTTTTTTATTGGAAGCGGAAATACTGTTCAGAAAACTGATGAAGAGTAAGTACAGCATATTTTAAGTTTATTCAGCTTGGCTCATCGACTTCTATTTATTTAAGCTAATCTCAGAAGCCAATTAAATATTTCAATCACTAACTTTATATGGCTATTTTATTTAGCACATTTCTGAAAAATTAATCAATGTGTTAAAATGCAGAATGAGTATGTGAATGTATTTCTAGCTTCATATAGCCAAAACAATGACTAAATACATTTTCAAAAAAATCACATGATCTTTTCCAACATGAGCTCTAATAGACAAGTATAAAATGATAATAAAAAAGTGTAAAACTTGGTGATTATAATTAAAATAGTTCAGAGACAAATGTTTCCATCAGCACTAAAATACTTTTCTCTAAACAACTGTATTTTCCTAGTCAGAGGAAGTCTCTTTCAGGTGTGGCAAAATGAATTTGATCCTATATAGCAGGAGTCCCCAACCCCCAGTCCGCGGAACCAGGCCGCACAGCAGGAGGTGAGCGAGCAAAGCTTCACCTGCCGCTCTCCATCGCTCGCATTTCAGTCTGAACCCTCGCTGGCCTTACCACCTGAACCCTGCCCCCCGCCCATCAGTTGGTCCGTGGAAAAATTGTCTTCCGTGAAACCGGTCCCTGGTGCCAAAAAGGTTGGAGACCGCTGCTATATAGGACATGAAATGTAATTAATTGCTTGGTGTGGTTCTAATATAATCTTTTTTTTTTTTTTTTTTTTTTTGGTGAGGGGAGACACAGGATGTATGTTTTGCTGGTATTATACTCAGTATCCATCATTTATAAGTAACCTAATAAGACAGACACAATGGTAGGTACTGCTTCCTATATAAGCCTATTTAATCTCTGTAACAATTCAGTAAAATGAGTGTTATTAATCCATTTTGTAGGTCAGGAAACTGAATCTCAACAACTTGCACGAGGACAATTAAAGTAGCACAATGAGGCAAATCAATTGCTTATCTGAATGATATTATACATATCCCTGTAAGTGCAAGATACATTTTGTTATAATATTCTATTCTGTGGTTGTAACATGATAGGTCAACAACCATAACTTCCAAGTAAAAAGGTTATAACATTTAAAAAATGAGTATATAATATACTAAGACAAAGTTCCTAAATGTCTTGGATTCTGGCACCATCAGTGGCTCAATAATTCTTTCCTGACACTCCTAAGACTAAAGAAAGGTCCAACTGCTCCATTTTATTAAGTAATATGTTTCAAACAACTCAGGTAATTTATGTAGTGTCTGAGAGATGCCTCTGTATTTTCCTTGAAATTTTAAAATATCCTGTGTGCCCGAGGAATTAGCTTCAGCACCCTGGTACCTTAGCACAGTTTGGGAACTACAGCCCATTAGTTTGGGAACTATAGCCCATCTCTAGGGAAAGATACTGTATCTGTAGCTATGTGACACATTCAATTTGACACTGTGGGCCAAACTATCAAGCCAACTCTTTTACAACTGTTTCCTACTATATACAGAAAATGGGTTATTTTATTGGATTTTGACTTCCTGTAAATTTTTTTAAATTTCCACATAAAATGTCTCCCTGTCAAAAATTTCTGAAGCATCTATTAGAATTACGTGGCTAGAAATTTTACACCCAAACAAAAAGGAGAGAGGCAGAGGACTATAGTCATTAGTAAAAAGAGAAGCACCTATTCCTTTCCTTTCTGCCTATAAAATATGTGCTCTGAAGGAACAGCACTTAACCTGAGTGGGTGGCTGGGGTGTAAGGAAGCTGAGTGTTGTGGAAAGAGAACTGAAAGTTGGGGTCAGAGAAATTGGTGTTGACAAAACTCACGACCTTCAACCACCTTATCTCAAACATCCCTCTCAAGTCTAAAATGTTGGGCTAGGGGCTTCCCTGGTGGCCCAGTGGTTAAGAATCAGCCTGCCAATGCAGGGGACACGGGTTCGATCCCTGGTCTGGGAAGATCCCACATGCCGTGGAGCAACTAAGCCCGTGTGCCACAACTACCAAGCCTGCGCTCTAGTGCCTGCGAGCCACAACTACTGAAGCCCGCACACCTAGAGCCCGTGCTTCGCAACAAGAGAAGCCATCGCACACCACAATGAAGAGTAGCCACCCCCCACCCCCCGCTTGCTGCAACTAGAGAAAGCCTGCGTGCAGCAATGAAGATCCAACACAGCCAAAAATGAATGAATAAATACATTAAATAAATAAATCTATATAAAAAAAGAACCTGCTGTATAAAAATAAATAAATAAAATAAAATTCAAAAAAATTTTTTAAAAAATAAGTTGGGCTAAAACCAGCATACATATTTAAATTCATTTTGAATTTTGGTAGATTTTTTCCTATGATGAGCCAGCATAAAACTCTTCCTGCCAACATAAAACTGTTCTGCAGGTGTCAAAGATGTGTACATTTTATTTCAAAAATATCTACCTGGGACTTCCCTGGTGGCGCAGTGGTTAAGAATCCGCCTGCCAATGCAGGGGACACGGGTTCGATCCCTGGTCCAGGAAGATCCCACATGCTGTGGAGCAGCTAAGCCCGTGCACTACAGCTACTGAGCCCGCACTCTAGAGCCCATGCTTGGCAACAAGAGAATGAGAAGCCCGTGCACCACAACGAAGAATAGCCCCTGCTCACCCCAACTAGAGGAAACCCACACACAGCAACGGGGACCCAACGCAGCCTAAATAAATAAATAAAAATTAAAAAAAAAAAAAATCTACCTGATACAAGCTTTGCAGTTCACAGGTTCAAGTCTTTGGTTAAGAGCTTAGGACTCCACTCAGACTTTCCAGCAGAAGCAAATGGACTGTGTCCTTGGACTCTTCAACCACCCGGAGTATACCTGAACCAACTCATTTGTACATACATTCAGTTTATAATTCAGAATTGGAACTAGCATTTATTTATTTATTTTTAATTTTGGCCTAGCCATGTGGCTTGCGGGATCTCAGTTCCCTAACCACGGATTGATCCCGGGCCACAGCAGTGAAAGTACCAAATCCTAACCACTACACCACCAGGGAACTCCCGAGTTTTTAGTTATTTAGTTTTTCAAATTTATTTCAAGGACTTCAATGATTGTTTTCTGATTAAAATGAGCTAGTACCCATAAACATAATTTAAAATTGGGATTTTTAATTACTGCAATATAAAATCTGGGGTGTGTTTAACATGTAGCAACTGAATTGACAATTTTCACAGAACTGGTCAGTTAAAAATACAGATTACTTCATTATTTTTTTCCCTGAATGTTAAACCAGTGTTTTTACATAACTTTTTTCAAGTTATTATACATATTTAAAGCACTCCACTTAATAATACACCATTATTTTTACCTCCTTAGAAGTCTGGAAGTATTTTTAGACTTTAAAAAAGAAGTAAGAAAGGCAATAACTAGATATAGATTCATGAAAAAGTGTGGTTTCATGCTTGATTTCACTAACAGCAAACACCAAAAGAGAACTGAAATTCTGATAATATATCAATGTTTGTAAAGCGACCTACATATTCATAAATAAGAGTGGACTACAACATTCTCTAAAGCTTCTTTTCTATCTAGCCAGTTTGCTCTGAAGTCTCTGGCTGTGCTATTAATTTATTCTTATATTGTTTAATGACACGCTTTCTAGCAGTTAAGAGAAATTCCAGCACCTACATTCTGCAGGTGTCCATTCCACACCGTGTTTCTACCATCATATTTCTTAAAGGGAAAATACCTTTATTTCCAACTAGAAGCTTTTGTTTTGGAAAAGAAGCTTGATGATGGTTGATGATGACGGTTAGGTTACCCAACTGGTGTTTTCATTTTCTCCCCATTGATAACATTTTAACTTTCATGTGTAGTTTCAAAGATTTAAATCTTATTTATCAAAACACATAGTCTAAACAGAAAAATTTATCATCAATACTTTTTTGAATGGATTGATGAAAAGCATTTGAGAGTATTTGATACCAAAAAATAGTATACCTTTCATATTTACTTGAAACTCAAATCAAGATGGATTAGTCAGTGTCTCTTTCATTGAGAACTCTGTGATATTACTCAAATTAAAACAAATGACAGCCAGAGCAGTAACCTATGATTGACTATTATGGGGGGAATAAAATAGGAAGTCCCACTGAAGAGAGAAGATGGCAAGATTTCTTGCCCTACCTCGATTCCTTTCCTGCAACATGATTATGGAGGAAATAAGTAGTCTGGAGTATTTATCGCTTCCACCCAGCTCCTCATTCAAACTGACAGTGTGAGAGTGTCAACAAGGGTGGCACTTTCTTTTACTCCTGGCTTTTTCTTCGTTTTAGAGTTTGGCATGATGCTTATTTCAAGCTTTCCAGCAGCTGTAGAGGCTTTATTCTATTTTACTTCCAGGATACAAAAGAAGTGGTATCACTTATAACTTTAAGCACTGAAGGTATGAATATCAAATGGTTAATATATTAACAACTTTAGGAAGGGAAACATTTCTCCACGCCACGTTATGTTAACACTGAACAAATTTGCTATGCCAGCTCTGTCAAATGGGAGTGAGGCAGAGGTGTTCTTCGCCTTTTCCAGGCCCCCAGTTATGCTATTGTTCATACTCAATGTGGTTTTCCCTTCAGCACAATATTCGCTAATGGGACTTATGTCTACAGTTGCTTAGAAAATTTCTTTTTCAAAAACAAAACTAGTCTATATGTACATATTGCAGGTGCAGTCTGAGGCAACTGGTGATTTTTAAAAGTGTCATTTTTTTTTTCATATTAGTAACCAAGGCTATGAAAAACATATTGGCAACATACATTTAATGTGAATAGTAATTCCTTAGGTAAAGGGAAACAAAAAAGTCTTTTATAATTAAAAACTGAGAAATCAATGTAGCAATAGAATTTAAAATTCTCTTCTTAAAATTTAAATTAATTTTAGAATTTAAATATTTAGGATATAAATATAGTCCTTAGTTATACAAAGAAGTTGGTGTTTCTGGATGAATCAATCTACAAAGACAGTATTATGCAACAAATAATATTAAATAAATACATTAACGATCCAGAGTGAGAACACCATCTTAAAACACAGGAAACCTGAGTCAAGAGAAAGATGTGCAAAAGCCATGTTTAAAATTGCAAAGAGCAAAGTGCTTACAAGTATGAATTTTTATACTCCTCAGTTCAGTTCACTTTTACCTAGACTCCATGGTTGCAATCTACTCACTCATATGGCTTTAAAATATTACATCCCATTTCTTCATTGCTGTATAAAGAAAGTTTAAAAACTAGGAATAAATGTTAAATATGAAAATTCAAAACATCATTTAACAGGAAGCAGATTTGATTCCTAGTAATGTTCAGAAGAATTTCTCAAATGCAATAAGTGTTGAAGCATAGCAAGATGCTAATGTGACAATTTATTAACATATAAATGAACCAAAGTCTACTGGAATTTACAAAATTATATTCTATATAAATATCTAAAATGATAATACTTTGCTAATTGTTTTCAATGGTATTCTACTTTGATCAATGAAAATATTTCAATTATTAGATTGTTTCCAAAACTCACAGTGTATAATTTTGATTTTCCTTAGAAAAGTCATAAAATCACAGGCAAGTAAAGTTGATAAGCAATATAAACAGTTATCTCAATATAACCCATCACTTAGTGTAAAAATGCCCTTGTGTTGTTTGTAATGAATGCTCAATCATTTATTCATTCATTCAACGAATAGTTGAAATTGTATTAAAAGTGTAGATATAACAATACGTGAGACAGAATGAGCACTGGCCCTCATAGAGTTTACAATTAAAGTGAAAGGAAATACACAGGATCCAAAGGAACCTGGAGAAAGGGATCTAACTAGATTAGGCCAGCTTTCCCTGTCTGAGCTGGAAGAGGTTCAGAAAACCAAGGAGAGTGAACACAGACAATTCAAGTCCAAAGTCAAGAAAGAGTATGGTTCGGTCTAAGAACTAAAAGAAGCCTAATGAGAAATTAGGCTGTAAATGTAGGGAGGAGACGGATAATGGAAGGCCAACTGATTCACATTAGGAAACTTGGGTTTATCTTAAAGGGCAATGGAAAGCTATTAAAATGCATATTCCTGTCTTACCTACATAAAAATAAACTGAACCCGAAAATTATATTCATAATTTAAGAATACACTGGAAATGAAAGTTATGAAGCGAAATTATAAAAAGCAAATATTGGCTTCAGAAGCATAGAAATAATCTAAGCTCTTAAATACAACATAAATCCTTTTCTACACTTTCTGTGTGTTTCCTCTTTAAAATAAAAATGCTATATGGGTGATCTCATTTCTTGGTGTGGCAGGAATATTAAACTGCCTAAAGCCATGCCCTCCACGCACGCCCAAGTGAAAAATCAGTGGTACTTACTACATCCAGCCTTATAGCTGAAGCCTGGAGGAAGGAGGAATCCTTGCTGGGCAGCTGCAGCCAGTGTCCGTTGATCGGGAGGGAACACAGGAATCATTAATGGCGGGAGTTGACCTTGAA
>NW_006770652.1:218801-247489 GCF_000442215.2 Lipotes vexillifer
CTGCTGAACGTATTAGAGTGAATCAAAGAGAAGAAGTTTTGATACTCCATGCTTCCCATCCTCCCACCCTTATGATATAAGAAAAAAATGATTCAATTCTATAGCCTGCTAGAACCCTGGATGTGAGGCTATGTCTTAGGACTACTTTAGAGAGGAGAATCAGAATACTGAATACTTTAACTGGAAGGTGTTATCAAGTTCACTTTCTAACCTGGTGAATAATCTCCCTACATGATGATATCCTTTACAGTGATGAAGCATCAATACTTCACACTACAAGTCTTTTCTTACTGCATTAATACAATGATTAAAAACGTATCCCTTAGGGCTTCCCTGGTGGCGCAGTGGTTGAGAGTCCGCCTGCCGATGCAGGGGACACGGGTTCGTGCCCCGGTCCGGGAGGATCCCACATGCCGCGGAGTGGCTGGGCCCGTGAGCCATGGCCGCTGAGCCTGAGCGTCCAGAGCCTGTGCTCCGCAACGGGAGAGGCCACAACAGTGAGAGGCCCGCGTACCGCAAAAAA
Organism: Lipotes vexillifer; assembly: GCF_000442215.2. Classification (NCBI taxonomy): domain Eukaryota; kingdom Metazoa; phylum Chordata; class Mammalia; order Artiodactyla; family Lipotidae; genus Lipotes; species Lipotes vexillifer. The sequence goes on from NW_006770652.1 coordinate 219,325, forward strand.
AAAAACGTAACCCTTAGGTTGAACTAAAATCTCCTTCTGTAAAACCCACCTGTTAGGACTAATTCTACCTTCTAAAACAAAATTAAACTGGTACCATTTTATACATGAACAGCTCTTCATCACCTGAAGATAATTCTCATGTTCATGCGTAATACTACGTGTTTTTTTTTAAGTTCTTGAATAAAAGAGCTGAAAGAAAGCTTAGAGAGTAATAAGGACTTTCCCCATTCTTTATAGAAGAGGTAACTGAGGCCGAAAGAAAACTGACTTGCCTGTGGCCATGGAATGGGGGAGTCAAAACTATGTCTATGATCTAGTCCCTTGGATCTTCTTAATTCATCTATCCTGTCTGAGGCAACTGAACCACTCGTCAAGCCACACGGCCTCTCTTTTAGTTGCCATCTTTAGAATACACCTTAAGTTTCTGGTGTCACTCTCAGGATGTAGGGTTCATATCAGTATATAAATAATCTAATACAACGGAATCACTATTTTCTTTTAATTGAACAGTAATTTCTAGAAATATAAACTAATGCAGTCATTTCTGCAGCTATGTCACATTGTTACTAATGCGGAGGTTGTCATTTACTAAAATACCTAGGATTTTTTTCCAAATATTTAAGCAAGATTTCTCTGGTGGACATGGTTATTGGTTAGTGTTTGTCAGAGAACATACGAATGAGAATTTAGGATCATGCTAAAGATCACATCTGACACTTTATTCTCCTTTACTAGTTTTTCCTCACATTAAGTCAGTTATTTGGAAAATAAACAAATAAATATTTCATGAACACGTACTGTGTATAAGAAAATGAGCTAGGTAGTAGAGACATAATAGTAAACAAAACAAACAAGATCCTATGCCCATGGAGCTTACATTACAGTGGGGATAATGGTTACAAGTAAAACAAACACATGTACAAACAAACAAACAAAAAATTCATTCAGTCGCTAACCTTAACAGCAACTCTGAAATATCTCCAGACTTGTTTTCCCTTTCTCTCACTGGCATTGCACATTCTTAGACACATGATTCTGATAATTCTCATAATTTCTCACTTTAAAGGTCCACCTTCACTTTCTCCACCATTTCATCTTTCATAGTAAACCTCTGAGGTATTTCTGAGAGTTTGGTGTGTGTGTGTGTGTGTGTGTGTGTGTGTGTGTGTGTGTGTGTGTGTGTGTGTGCGCGCGCGCGCGCGCGCGCCTGTTGAGGGGGTGGAGGACGGGATGAGAGAGAGAGAGAAGGAGGAAGGGTGAGGGGAGAGAAAGAGAGACAGAGAGAGAGCCAGCCAGCCAGCCAGGCAAACAGAGAAACAAGCACTGTAAGAATGAGGAATCTGTTTTCAGAAATGACTCCAAATTGCAAAATATTTCTTTCAGCCAAAAGGATTTTAAACCTATCACTGCCACCAGAGTGAAGCTAAAAGTGAACAACACAACCAGGAAAACAGAAAGAGAATGTTTTAAGGTTAGAACTGAAGGTTAAAAAGCTTATATCACTACAGCCCACATTTTCTGAACATACTGGAGAAAAGATAAACTTTACGTAGACACCAATGGAAAACAGTTGACTGAAGTCTCAAAAATTAGAAAGTGCATATCAAGTAAGTATGTAGGAAAAAGTGGCCTGAAAGAAGAGGGAGATGTTTGAAGGCAAAACAGCATGGGCGTTAGTTCTGTGTAAGAAGAGGACGCTGACCAGAATAACAAGCAAACCAAGAAACAACAAACTAGCCACGCCGGTTAAGGGTTCTCACTAGCTACTATGTATCCTTTACATTTCATCGTAAGTTATCATATTTTATATAGTACATCTCCTCCTTTCTAAGACACCATTGGTTATACAATGTGTAAGACGGTTATAAATTTACTCCGAGCACTTCAGAGGGAAGAAGAAAGGAATTTCAAATGAAACACATACAAGGGTTGTAAGAGTCACATCCAAACTTCAGAGACCTTAAAATTTGGGAAAAATAACTTCTACAACTGCAGAAACAATAGCTTCTTATTTCAGTGCAGTAGTTCTTAAACTTCAAGCTATATTTTGGAATCACCTGGCAAGCTCTGAAAAACTCTCAATGCCCAGACTGTTTCCTAGACAACAGGGGCGAATTAAACCTGAATCAACAGGGGTGAGACCCGGCCGTCAGCAATTTTTAACGTTCCCCTGATGATTCCAATGTGCATCCAGGTTTGAGAAGAGCTGTCTTAAAGAATGCTGAAGCCACTGTCAACAAATCTTGTCTTCTTCATATTTTGCCTTGAGTTACAAAGGACTTTCAGGTGTATAAGTAGTTGAAGGGAGACTCTGCCTATTACAGGTCTGGGGCTCACAAGACATTAAACTATATTCCTCATAGAGTTCCTTCGAAATGAGTCTTGTATCTGTATTTCACCTGCTCCTCTTCTGAAAAGCTTTTGATGGCTGCTTTTACTTAGAGAATAATGACCAAATCCCTTCACATGGTATTCAGGATTCTTCACAATTTGCTCCTAGTTGATCTTTCCAGGTATTTCTGCTGCCCTCCTTCAGATATTCTGTACTTCTGCCTCAATGGGTCATGAAGGGTTCCTTGCATACTAGGTGTTTTTCCACACTTGAACAGGCTCAAAAGTATCTTCTCCTCTGCTTTGAGTAATTTCTCTTTTTTTTTTCTTCTTGGCGAAATTCTACTTATTTTTCAAAGGCTTCTGAGACCCACATAATGTCTTGGCCTGTGAAGCACTTCTTTCTTATGGTGCCAATTTTCAGGCAGAAAGAACTGTTACTTCTTTAACCTCATAAAGCTAACACAATATTACTGTACTGAATAATAGTTACTTGTATAAGTTGAGCCTCCCTTATGACCTATGAACTTATTTAGGAAAGAGGCTGTAACTTATTTATTATTGTAACCCTAGAGCTTACAGCAGCAGCTGAAATTATTATATGAATTGATAATTCATAAATAAAGAAGAACAATGTATTATATAGTCCTGTCTTTGTAATTACTTCTTCGTGGCCCACCTCCAAATGTCCACAAAAGGCCTGTGGAAAACGAAGTTCTTTAACGACCAGGAAGGAATTCAATTTCACCGGAGAAAAATGGCAGCATGAAATACCAGCTGCTTTGTGCTCCTATTCTTAATGTATAGATACAAGGTCATATACATCATGATAAATCCACGTTTCTTAGAATTATGCATGCATGAAGAAATAGAAAAGTAATACAGAAATACTGGACGTTTATTACATACTTCTGTAATGGACAGATATGCCTGCCTATCATGTTCTAATAACATGATGTTTTAATTATAAAAGCTTTGCTTTTACAGTACTCTATCATTATATTTTCTTTTTCAAATATTTCCTGGCTTTATTTACATTTATTTTTCCACGATAATTTTAGGATATGGAATTTCTCTTTGAATTCATTAACCTAATGGCTTGATGGCTAATAACAGGTTACATCTTTTAATTTATGCAAATCTTCTTTTGCTTCATATACTTATTGTAGTTTTCTTGGTAATTTTATTTGTAAGGTTTTTTAAAAAAACTTTTCTTGCTGTCGTAAAGTTAATGTGTTCTTGTTATATTGTTTAACTGGTTGTTGCATGTACATATCTACTATCTACTTGTGTGTGACAGCTTTCACCCAGGTAATTCATTCATACTCTAATAATTTATAATAAATTTTCAGGTAAAAAATTTAGTATTTTAAGAATAAATTGCAATAAATTCTGGGGCTTTAAAAAGTCTGTGTATTTTATTATGATTATTAAAAAACATTTTGCTTTAGTTATTTAAAAAAAATTTTTTTTAAATTTATTTTTGGCTGCATTAGGTCTTCGTTGCTGCACGCAGGTTTTCTTTAGTTGCGTTGAGCAGGGACTACTCTTCGTTGCAGTGCATGGGCTTCTTATTGCGGTGGCTTCTCTTGTTGCGGAGCACAGGCTCTAGGTGCATAGGCTTCAGTAGTTGTGGCACATGGGCTCAGTAGTTGTGGCACACGGGCTTAGTTACTCCTCGGCATGTGGGATCTTCACGGACCAGGGCTTGAACCCATGTCCCCTGCATTGGCAGGCGGATTCTTAACCACTGCGCCACCAGGGAAGCCCCTGCTTTGGTACTGTAACTTGTTTTAGTGTCTGAATTTTCCAAGATCCACAAAGGTAGAATAACACTTTTAAGGCTGAGAGAGCCTAGAGATTATCTGGCATAACACAATCATTGTGCTGATAAAGAAATGAGACTTAGCTTGGCCATATAAATTGTTCAAGATCCCACATTTAGGTAAGAGCAAAGTTAACACTGAAACTACATCTCCTAACAATCTAGTACTCTCTTCCAACACTTGGGAAAAATTGGGGGTGGGGAGCACGAGGAATTACAAGGGAGAGGAAGAACTAAAATGAAAAATAAGCCTAATTTCAGAGTCCCAATGATGTGTTTATTTTAGAATAGCATAGGAAAAATTACAGAGCATTGTAGTAATATTCAGAATAAAGAAAACAGTAAAATATATACAAAATGTGTGGTTAATTCATCTATGCAACTAAAAACACATTTCAAAAACAGTTGATCCTCATTATTTGCAGATTCTGTATTTGCCAATTTGCCTACTCAATAAGATTTCCTTGTATCCTTCCCAAATTTACTTGTACTAGAGCTTTTGTGGTCACTCACAGACCTGTGCAAAGTAGCAAGAAATTCTGGTGATTTTTGCCGTTTAAAATGCACATAGAATCAATAATAAATATTAATAAGGTGTCTTTAAACAGAAACACACATAAAACAAGGCTATGTATTGATCAGTTGATGAAAATAGTGTGACCAAAGGCTCTCAGGAACCTAACTTTGTGTTTCCTCCAGGAGCAAAATCGTTCGGTATTTGATAATTCAGTGTTCATGGCAACTTTATAGGACATAACTAGCACAAATGATGAGCACCAACTGTATTACTGCGGTATCTTAAGTAATTTTTAATTCCTTGATGCTGAAAATTAGCCCACCTTTGGGAGAAAAGGACGTATATCACATCAAAACAGTATAATGGTTCCTGGATAAATTCTAAAACAAATTTGTTATAATGTTAGTATTTCATTCTCGTATTTGCCAGTTATGACTATTTCCAAATCCTATTCACTGTTAACTTCACTTATTTTCTTTTACTTAATGGATGAATTCCCTTAAAGCTCCTAATTAAGGTTTAAAATGTGTGACATTTATAATTAAGTTTCAACAGAATACTTTTGTCACAAAATTTTGGTCTTTTTAATGGGGGCATGTTATTCACAAGTTTGAATAACTCACAACAAATTTAAGGTGCTACTTCCTATATTTTTTAAACTTTAAGATAGAATATTATGTTTTAACACTTTTTATAATTCTACCACATAGACAGTGCATGTAATCTTGCCCTCTAAAATTTTATGAATCCAACACAATCACATTATCACACTTGTAAAAGAACAAGTAAATACTTATCAATTATTCATAGTTAAATATTTTATATTTTATGTAAATATTCTATTCAAAACCCTTCAGTGGTTCCCTGAAACTATTTAATATATCAAGTAGATATTTAAGATTATTAATTTAGCTTCCAGTCCCATGGGTCTGTTTATTATTCATTCAATCAACAGTTTTACTAACTAGAAATGTATACTTTTTTTGGTAACCAGGAATACAAAGATGAATTCACATACAATGCCTGCTCTCCAGGAGCTCTAAGTCTGGTCGGACAAATGGATAGATAATTAGAATACACTGCCATTAGTTCAACAATAGACACTTGTATGGGATAGTACGGAAGCACAAACGAGAGACTCCTAACACAGCCAGAAGAAGTCAAGGCGGGCCTCATAGAGATAGGTCCAGCAGGTGTAGGGTCTGAATGGATAAGTAGGAGTTAGCCAGGCAAAGAGGTGGGAGTGTGAAAAAAGAATTCCAAGCAGATGGGAGAAAAAATGAGCAAATTATCAGGGACAAGAAAAAATATCATGTGAGGGGGAAACCACCAAGCAGTGTAGAACAGCAAAAAATGTAAGCGAGAACCAGTGTTAGAAAGTCTGCCTGAATCAGTCTGTGTTTCACTGTAAGAAACTTGAGATTCCCCCTGTAGGCTCTGGGGACCATTTAAGTAGGTTAGGTGGTATACTCTGGTGGGCATAGGGAGAAAAGATTTGAGAGGCAAAGCGTGGAGACTAGGTACATGTTGATGATGGGGGAGGCTATAAATGTGTGGGTATATGAGAAATCTCTGGACCTAAAAAAAAAAAAGAAACTATATATGTAAGAAAAGAAGAGGACAGAGTCACGATAACTTTCAGGTGTCTAGTTTATATAACTATTTACACTGGTATGAAACAACAACAAAGAAACATACAGGGGTAGTGATAGATTTCATGGAAGGATATGAATATGGTTCTGAACACATGTGTTTGAGGTACCTAAATAATGTTCCATTGGAGATACCTTACTAGCAGACTGATACTGCAGTCTGAAGCTAGTGAAGGGATTTTTAGAGGCTATGGTTTGGGGGATCACTTGTTGATGAGAGTGAACTAAATAATCTAAAGAGGGTTTGAAGGATAAAGAGAAGACAGCTTAAAATCATCTGGGTGGCAACAATAATTCAACAAAGGGCAGAGGAAGAGGAGTCTTAAGAGCAGAGAGGTAAGATAAGAATAAAGAAAATCTCGAGTACAGTATCACAAAAACCAATGGAACATCAAGGTTGAGGTAGTGCCTAATAGTGAAAAGTGTAGCAGAAAGAGTATTTTAGAGACAAAAATAGTATCTTCTGGAATAGTTTATTAGAAGATGGTGATGAATCTAACAACAACAAATCCACTAGAATGGATATTCTGAAAGGTTGAGCATATTCCAAAAGGTTGAGCACTGAATGACAGGCAAGAAAAAGGGGATGGAAAATATAGAAGATTCTTCAGAGAAGGCTGGGTGAGGCACTAGGAGAGGCACTTGATGGCAGCTGCGCAGGGATGCACAGATTTTATTTAAGTGGTAGAGCTTTAGGTAGCAGCACATTTACTGGCTGGAAGGAGCAAATGGAAATTGAGAATTTGAAATGTAGGAAAGAGCAATTAACTTGTGGACCAAAATTGCAGAGGAGGCTGAAAGGCAAGGCGGAGGTGTAGGGATTCGCTTCGACTGGGAATGACATCTCATTCTCTGGGACCTGACGAATGAAGCTATACAAGTGGCTATAAGCCGATAATGTTCTACCGGTAAGGAAATGAGAAGGTAAGGAAAATCAGTTCCGACAGAAGAAATTTTCTCACTGTTGAAGGCAAAATCATATGCTGAAAATAAGAGATGCTGGGATTGAGTAAGGGAGTTCAGCAAAGGTACGTAAGTTTTGGATGGTTACCGTGAGAAATGAAAAAGAAAGTAACCACAGACGATTAAAAGGGGTGATGGAAAAGTCTAAGGCCTGAGAAGAGACCACATGAATTATGACGCTGTCAGTCTTCCCTTTTCTGTGATTTTTCTGAGTTTCTGGTCCCAGGTTGGAGAAAGTCAGGGAATTAGGGGGGCTTCAGCAAGCATAGGTTATGAGGAAATCAAAGTTGCTTTTCAACGACAATGGGCTTTAGACTTTACCCCAGGAAGAGAGGCCTGGAAGGCATTACTTGACTGGGAAAAATACAGGAATCAGAACACTAGAGGGACTACTCCATGATACCAAGGAGCAGTTTGTGTGGCAGCTCAAAAAACAGGAAGTTATGGTAGAACACCTGTTTAAACTACATACACAAATGTTAAAATGAAAGGCAGCCATATGATTTAAGTCGGCACAATTACAAATAAAATGTAAAATCTGAAACTTTTCAAATGTTCCTCAAGAATTTAGTCCGATGAGTACCATAGTATTCAAGCACACATGGTACTTAGGGATCAATTCACCTCCGACTGAAATTCAGCCACCTTTGGTGGGAAGCATAGCAGCTGTTTAGAAGCACACAGCGACACTATACAGCAGTTTTTGAGAAAATGGAAAAATATAATATTCCAAATGAGATTACAAGAGGGGTTTAGGTAGGCAGGATATAATTACCCAAACTGGAGTAACCAGGATAACAAAGCTGACTTTCCACCATTAGCAAGAAGAGGCATGGGATCGTCAATGACCACTAATAGTCTGTGTTTTCTCATTTCACATAATAGAAAGTCGATTTGTAAGCTTATCCTACCCAATGCAATGGTATTTAAAAAATGAAAAAAAAAACAAAAAACAAAAAACCCTACACTAAAATTTAGAATAAAGGAGCCAATTTATCTTCCAATTAATCTACTTGGAAGACTAAAGACAATCTCATTGAGTGATACAGAAACATAAAAACACTGCTCAAATTGCAATCCTTGCCTCTCACTTGCCAACAGTCACACTGAAGTTGTATCACCTCTAATTTCATTTGATTCAAGACAAAGACAAAGTAGTCATATTCTTTTAGAACAAAAATGAACAGCCATGTGGATTTTTTACATAGTAGTCTTCTTCGGCAAAAAGCCACAGAACTTTTTTTAAAAATCGTTTCCAAGGATGAAAATGACTTTGCCAAGCAAAGTGGCTTCAAAACAGGCCTCAAAAATACTAATAGAAAGACAGATGGTTCTACTAAGAGCTTGGCTGCCAAAAAAAAAAAAAAAAAAAAAAAAAAAAAGAGGGAGAGTCACACTGAAGTTGTATCACCTCTAATTTCATTTGATTCAAGACAAAGACAAAGTAGTCATATTCTTTTAGAACAAAAATGAACAGCCATGTGGATTTTTTACATAGTAGTCTTCTTCGGCAAAAAGCCACAGAACTTTTTTTAAAAATCGTTTCCAAGGATGAAAATGACTTTGCCAAGCAAAGTGGCTTCAAAACAGGCCTCAAAAATACTAATAGAAAGACAGATGGTTCTACTAAGAGCTTGGCTGCCAAAAAAAAAAAAAAAGTAGAAAAAAAAAAGAGTGATGCTATTGAAGCTGACTGCAAAGTTATCTGATGACTACAAATACTTTTGTCCCAATGCAAGTGCTAACTGCCTCTAGGGCTGATACAGCCAAAATACTGACTTCCCCACATCCGATCCCCCTATATCCCCACCCCTCCTAAATAAAACCTGTCAGTGCCAAGCCCTACAAAACAGCACAAGCATGCACTTGATTCTGACTGACTGCTCTGCAGAAGCAAAATATTGCATTGAAGAACTCCTATTTAGAAACAGACCCACAAGGAAAATTGCTTTTCTTTTCAAAACTGCCTGTCACATTTTCTTTTTCTAATTCCCCTTTTCCTCCTCCTCCCTGTCACCAAAAGGCCCCTGGGCCCTATGAGTTTAGAGGATACAAACTCAATTTGTATAAAGAAGGCAAGAAGCAGCACCACAGAGAGGTGGGGATAGTTTGCAAGGATAGAGAAATAATCCAGTCAAGACACAGTGCAATTTTCTTTGCAAACTACTACTACAATAATACCTCCACTTTATTTCCTTCAGGGCAACTGTCATTTCTCTTTAACCAGATTGCTACTAGATATAATAGAAACTGAAATATTACGTGGTCACTGACTCTTCCTTTCAATGGCTCATTTCACTATTACATTTTTACTTTTGCATGACGTGTTTAGTGTTGGCACTGTTACTATGATACAACCACTTTCAAATGATGTAGGATTAAGACCTCTGTCACTTGAAGGCGATGAAATTTCATTCTTAGTACTATGCAGGTTTGACTTACATATTCTTCCTGTCTAATAGTAGCCTTTATTTTCAAAACTTAAGCATTTATCTTATAAAGGACCATTTTAATGTATATTAAACTCATGCAAACCAAAATGATGACACTTACTGTAAATATAATACATGCTTAAAGTATATTTGCTGACTTCAAGAAAAAGAATCTCTGTTTTGAAAGTTGCTAATCAAGAAACTTAAGGGTGGCAAAAATACAGTGGTAATTAAGAAAGCTATTGCAAAAGACTATGGTAAAAACAGGGCTATTTTATTTGCCAAGGACAATTTTGAGCTGAATAAAAGAATTTTAAAAAGGCAATGATTAAAATATCTCAAATGATGCATTATTTAGGATTAGGTTATCATCTGTTTCGTAAAGGTCATGTTTTACATAGCTTGTAGCTGTTACTTGATAAAACAAAAGTCTTTCTTTATAATGCAACTGTTTCCTCAAATGTGCGTGACTATTTGTATTACTTAGCATGGTTTTTGACAATAAAACAGGCTGGTTCCTATGAGTATGCATGGTTCTCTGTCCACATGGACAGAATCAAGCTTTGCAAATACCAATACAATCTTATTTTATGTCATGTATTGCTATGTCAATTGTCATTTACACACAGATGAAAGACAACATAAAATATAATGGTCAACGTGAAATATAATTTTTTTTCAATTATATTTCTCAGGAGCCCATGATTAGAAAACAATAAAATTCACTATTTATTGATTTCTGATTTTTGCTCAATGGCCTATAATAGATTATTAGTGATTTTTTTTCACATGTAATACAAATCTCAGTTCAACATAAGTTCTTTAAATATTATGCCTCAAAAATTACCACTTTGTGGAGAAGACTGAATTAGTAGTGACTGCTAATGGGTACAGGGTTTCTTTTTAGAGTGATGAAAATGTTCTGGAATTAGGTAGTGATGATGGTTACAAAACACTATGAGTATACTAAAACCCACTGAATTGTACACTTTAAAAAAGGTGAACTGTATGGTATGTGAACTATATCTCAACTTAAAAAAAATAACCAAAGCAAAAAATAAAGACCACCTTAAAAAATGTATCACTTCACTACTGCCAGAAGCAAAACTGAATGTGCTTTGAAATACTCCCGTCTTATATTAGAATAATGTTTGCATTTGTATAAAGCACTTGTACATGCGTTAGTTCATTTCTACTTTATCCAGCCTCTTGGAGATAAGCAGGTCGGGTGTTGTCATTTCCAATTTCAATTAATGAGCAAAAGCTGATAGAAAAACAAGTAATTTGGAAATTTACACATTATCACATAGGTAGCCAAGACAATAAGTCTAGCAGTTAAGTTCTTTGACTCTTCTTAACAAATTATAAAACAAAGATATAATAAACTTTCTGAAATAAAAATACTGGTTTACATAATGAATACAGAAACATTGTGACAAAATTAATTCCCGTATATTTTATCAGCGTAAAAATGGGTTACATTTAAGTTATCTTTAAAAGATAAAATTCTATTATGATTTAAAAGATTTTTATAGCAAGAGTGGCACTTTGACTTTGATTTACATCTTTATACTATATTTTATTTTGCTTTATGTTTTCTGAACAAAAGTTTTTCAAATTTTCAATGTGTATATATATATTACTTTAATTATCTGAAAATTGTTCAGAAAAACAGAGATGCAGTAGAACATCATATGCCCAGCATATAACAGAAGAGTAATCAACACAGAAATTCCTATCCTGTATTCACTGCTTGATAGACCCTGTCCTACAGATCTTAAATTGTAAGTCTTTGTTGCCTATTATGGTAGAAAAATTCTTTGAAATTTGACTAAAGAAGGATTGAAAATAAAATGTAAATTTCCACTCTGATGTTCATAAAAAGTACATAATATTAACATTTAATTCGGAGTTTCCTGAAATCATTAACCACCACTGACCTTTATTAGTTTATTTCTTACTGAAATATCCTACACCAGGGGTTCCCAACCCCAGGGCCACAGACTGGTACCGGTCTGCGGACTGTTAGGAACCAGGCCGCGCAGCAGAGGTGAGTGGCAGGCGAGTGAGCGAAGCTCCATCTGCCGCTCCCCATCGCTCGCATTACCGCCTGAACCACGCCTCCCTCCCTCCCCCACCCTGGTCCATGGAAAAATTGTCTTCCACGAAACTGGTCACTGGTGCCAAAAAGGTTAGGGACTGCTGTCCTACACCACTAGTATTTATTCTATGCAATGAGCACTGGATTATGAAATCTTTTAACATTTTCTATGCCTTGCCTATGTTAGTTTACACTTCCTCACTAGGCTTATGATTCTTTCCACAAGAGACCTTTTATTCTTTGACCTGTTCTCAAATTGGAGACTAGGAGGCATAGCTGAAAAGTTCACCTGACTTAGACTCAAGAACTACTTTTTCCTCAAAACACAGCTCATGTGTCACTGCCTCTATGAAGACTAACCAAACTCTCCAAGCAAAATACATTCATTCATTTACTGAGGGCCCACTTTGTGCTACGTACTGTTACAGGCTCTAGGAGTATTGTAATAAATCAGACAGACAAGTACTATGGAAAAATTAAAGCAAGGGCAGAGGAAAAGGAATGCTGGGATGGAGGTTACAAGTTTAAATATGGAATCAGTGACGCAGTGACATAAATAAAGACCTGGAAGAAGTGAGACAATAAACATCTCAGTTGTCTGGGGGAAAAGTGTTCCAAGAGAATGGAAGAGAAGATGCTAAAAACCTAAGGTAAGAGTACACATGCTGTATTCAAAAAACAATGTTTCCTTCTGCTGTCTGTACTCTGTGGGACTATCCCATTAGGTTGAAATTATTCATGTCTGTCTCCATGGCTAAGCTGCATTTAAGGGTAAGGTACAGCTCACTCATATCGGTATCTACAATACCCAGCTTAATGCCTAGCACATCACGGATGCTCAGTATAAGTCAATGGAAGTGATTATTTAAGAAGCTATTCACATGAGGGTCCCCTTTTCTCCACATCCTCTCCAGCATTTATTGTTGGTGGGATGTAAATTGATACAACCACTATGGAGAACAGTACGGAGATTCCTTAAAAAACTAAAAATAAAACTACTATATGATCCACAATCCCACTCCTGGGCATATACCCAGAGACAACCATAATTCAAAAAAGAGACATGCACCCCAGTGTTCCTTGCAGCACTGTTTACAACAGCTAGGACATGAAAGCAACCTAAATGTCCATCAACAGAGGAATGGATAAAGAAGATGTGGTACATATATACAATGGAATATTACTCAGCCATAAAAAGGAACAAAATTGGGTCATTTGTGTAGAGACATGGGTGGACCTAGAGACTGTCATACAGAGTGAAGTAAGTCAGAAAGAGAAAAATAAATATCATGTGTTAATGCATATATGTGGAATCTGAAAAAACTGGTATAGATGCTCTTATTTACAAAGCAGAAATAGTGACACAGACGTAGAGAACAAATGTATGGATACCAAGGGGGAAGGGAGTGGGTGGGATGAGTTGGGAGATTGGGATTGACATATATACACTATTGATGCTATGTATAAAATAGGTAACTAATGAGAACCTACTGTATAGCACAGGGAACTCTACTCAGCGATCTAAGTAGAGACCTAAATGAGAAGGAAATCCAAAAAAGAGGGGATATATGTATATGTATAGCTGAAACACTTTGCTGTACAGTATAAACTAACACAATATTGTAAAGCAACTATACTCCAATAAAAAAAGAAGCTATTCGTTATTAGAAAAGTCTACTTGTGTTTTAGCTTTAGTTTCTTCTTATAATAGTAACTAGTTTATTAAAACATTCCTTTTACACAATGGATCTTGGGCTGTATTTCACTTTCATTCAGGATTCAAGATTTTTTTCTCTAAGTAATAACCCAAAACATGGCAAATCACTGATGCCATCGTTTACCACCCAATCCATCATCTTCCTCAGATCCTAGGTTTAGTGGCAATAATGTCAACAGTTAGGTTTTGGGTTACTTCATTATTCCTTAGGAGATCAGAAAAGTAAGAACTCTGATGCATCTTTACTGAAACAAACCAAAAACTGCAGTTAGGTGTTGTTCATGATAAAATTGCCAATGCACACATAAAAAAGATTAGGAGGGCTTCCCTGGTGGCGCAGTGCTTGAGAGTCCGCCTGCCGATGCAGGAGACGCGGGTTCGTGCCCCGTTTCGGGAGGATCCCACATGCCGCGGAGCGGCTGGGCCCGTGAGCCATGGCCGCTGAGCCTGCGCGTCCGGAGCCTGTGCTCCGCAAATGGGAGAGGCCACAACAGTGAGAGGCCCGCATAACGCAAGGAAAAAAAAAAAAAAAAAAGATTAGGAAATAATTTCAAATATGAGACATCATATGCATTAAATACACTTGAACTTTTTGCTACCTCAGTTATCAGCAATATTTAAAGCAATGTGACTTAAAGGTATGGAAACACATAAAGAATAGTGAGCTTAATTTGTAGATATAACCTTGTATATGCTAAAAACAAAAACAAAACCAAAAACACTAAAAGAGAACCCCAAACCAAAAACCTCTTCACTAAAAATTCAAGTAAATAGCAAACAGCTGCATCCTCAAAATCTATACATTTATTCTTATTTTGTTTAAGAAAATAAATGTGATTATACTGCTTACATTTCTTTTGTTCAAACTTTTCCCAGTGTGTAATTTCAATTTTTTAGCTAGCAGGTGCTAGACTGGTGTGAATGGCTAGTGTATGGGGGCTTGTTTGTTTGTATCATGCAAAGAGTATACTGAGCCAGTAATGAACAATGTTATATATGCGGGGGAAAAAGGCTTTAAAGAAATGTTCCTGCAAACAAAAACAAAAATAACATTTCGCACATCTCCCCCAAATGCAACCATTGTAGGGGCAAGTTAGCGTCTAGTTCCTTTCCTTAGGATGTGAAAAATCCATGCTCTTTGAGTAATAATGGAAGTTGCCTCGCAGTCGCTGTTGGAACTTACTACTCAGATGCCTAGGACACTCTAGCAATAAGCCACTCACTAGAACATTTGTCACTGAAAATAAAACATGTGTGAAATTACCAGAAAGGGCATGGTAGATGTTTCTTAAGCTGAAAATGTGAAATATTTTTGTAACTGGACAATCCATTGAACACAGAGCCATTTATATAATCAAAAGTTTTAAAGTCTTGTCAAGAAGGATTATTACATAATATACCATTGTAAATAACTTCAAAAATAGTAAATTTTGTATTACTGCAAAAATCTATGTAAGTGTGGCTGATTTTAATACTCGGCAAATTTACTTGATACCTTCCAGAAAAAAAGCACTGTAACTTGCCATAATAACATCATTTATATAAAGATGAATGATGCAATACCATGGGTGTTTTGCTAAATCTATAGATTGATTTCTTTTTTTTTACACAGCAGGTTCATATTAGTTATATATTTTATACATATTGGTGTATATATGTCAATCCCAATCTCTCAATTCATCCCACCACCCTCCCCTGCCACTTCCCCCACCTTGGTGTCCATACATTTGTTCTCTTACATCTGTATCTCTGCTTCTGCCTTGCAAACCGGTTCATCTGTACCATTTTTCTAGATTCCACATATATGCATTAATATATGATATTTGTTTTTCTCTTTCTGACTTACTTCACTCTGTATAACAGTCTCTAGGTCCATCCACGTCTCTACAAATGATCCAATTTCATTCCTTTTTATGGCTGAGTAATATTACCATTGCATATAAGTACCACATTTTCTTTATCCTTTTGTCTGTCAATGGGCATTTAGGTTGCTTCCATGACCTGGCTATTGTAAATAGTGCTGCAATGAACACTGGGGTGCATGTGTCTTTTTGAATTATGGTTGTCTCTGGGTCTATGCCCAGTAGTGGGATTGCTGGGTCATATGGTAATTCTATAGACTGCTTTCTTGATTAGAAAGAATTTTTCTTCCAGCCATCAAAACTGTGAAAATTTTGCGACTAAATTGTGTCTCTTTTCATCTAATAAAGTGCTCATAAAAGAAAACATAAACTGACTACATGAATTATTTCCATCTTCCTGCCCTTTACCAGAAGTATTTGATAAATTATTGTTAATAAATATTCTAGTTCCCTAAGCTTGTTCTAGTTCCCTAGTTCTCATGATGCAGTTTTTTTTCATGTTGACTTTTGCACGATTCTATTTTCACTCATCCAAACTCACAAAAACTCTATGAGATAGGTCCTTCCATCACCCGTATTTTACAGGTGAGGAAACTGAGGCATGCCTCAAGTCAGACAGTCAGCAAATAAAAGAATTCAAATCCAGGCAGCCTAATACAAACTACGCTTTTAACCACTATGTTTTACAGTCAATTGAATAAATAATATAATACTTATAAATATATCTTACTACATCAAAATAAATAACTTGCATGAAAAAATTTTAAATGACAAAAACTCTGGGTGACACAGCTTGAAAATAATTAACTCAACACATACCTTTAGAAATAAGTGTGTATAATATAAATAAGTATAATAAAACAGTATTAAATATTAGATACTCTAGAAATCCCTGCTGCTACAATGTAAGTGGATCCTGGTTACATAATAACCAACATACTTTTTGATGCAGAGCCTCCAAGGAAGTTGGACATGGAAGAAAGGAAGGACTAGTGAGTTGAAAGTAGGTGGAGATAATGAGGGTTAACTTGATGGCAAATGTAGGTAACAGCACCTGGAACTCATGATGTAGCCTTGGGTATCTAAGAAGCTAAACTCCAGACTTCTGCACTAACCCAGGACAATCAATGAAGGGAAATGCAATCAGTAAAAGCTAAGTTTAAAAGAAAATATTTCAATTAAGGCAAGCATACTAGGATGTTTCTACAATAGCTTGGTGGAAAACCACTGATGATGATGATTCTTTGACAAATATTTATGGAGTACCTACAAAGTACAGGATATTTCCCAGGTGCTTGAAAAACTATGGTGAAAAAGAAAAACAGATTAAAATCTCTGATTTCATGGAATTTACATTCCACTACTATAAAATACTAATGATAATAATATACTTCCACTATTCAATCACAGACCTTACATTCAGTTGGGTCTGGAATTCAAATCAAACTTCCTATATGTCCAGTGAAAACCAAAGCTACAAATTAGAAATAAGTGGTCTCTGGTTTGTTTTGCTTCCTACACATGGCAGAATAATCCAGTCCAGTAGACAAGCATTGCCAATTTAGATACTCTGATTTCCCACAGATTAAGTTCAGTCAAATATAAACTTACAAGAAAACAATTCAACAAATACATGAAGAATGACACAAAATATGTAAAGACAGAATCAAGAAGCAACAGGTTTAGACACCCAAAGGCATCTGAGTATTGGATTATCAGATGAAGAATAAAATAATGGGCTTAAAATGTTCACTTAAGTAAAAGGCAGAATAAAAGTTACAAACAAAAAAATGATCAAAGATGTTCATGAAGATTTTTTAAATAACTGAATAGAATTTTGAGAAATGAAAATAACTGAAATTTAAAACTCATTGAATGGATAGATAGAAAATTAGACACAGGTGGTTGAAAGAAGTCATTAATTGGAAAAGAGATCTAAAGAAACTAGCTAGATCAGTCCACAAGGAGACAAGGAGATGGAAAATATGAAAGAGTGGGTAATGGAGGCTAGAATGAGATGGTCCAACAAATGCCTAGTCAAAATTTTAGGAGAGAACAGGAAAACAAAACAAAAAAATGAGGTGGCCACTATTCTAAAATTTAGTGGTTGAGAGTTTTTCTGAATTTGGAAAATACAGACCCATAGATGCAACAAGTGAAATATATACAATCAGAATAAATGAAAAGAAAATATCACTTAATACTCTGTAATAAAACTGTAGAAAAACAAAGGCACAGAGAAATCTTAAAAGCAGCCAGATAGAAGCCATTAACCAATGACAATTAGTTTGACAACAAACTTCTAAATAGTAGTCGATGGAGAGATGAAAGAAGAAATTAGTGAATATGTGAGTAAATCTTCTGAAACTTTGTTTAATGAAAATAATGTCCATTATTTGGACTTAAAAAATCAGACAGAGCTAAATCCAAAAACAATGACACGTAAAACAAGAGAGAAATACTCAGGAATTCTAAGATTATTTTATAAATCAAAATTTGTCAATTTTAAACTCTTTTACCATACGTAGACTTGTTAAATCATCAAAGGCAACCCATAAGAAACAGAAATAATGTCCAAACCAATAAAGAGAAAAGAATGACTTGAGAAAACTAAAAATTAATACACAAAAAAATTAAAAAGAAAAAAATACATATAAAATGTGGTACAAATAGAAAGCATGAATAAAATGACACACTTAAGTTTAATCACAACAAATATAAGTGGACTAATAAGCTTTTAAGTTAAAAAAAACAACAAATTAAAATTTTAAGAAAATCTAGCTATACCTAGTTTATAAGAGATATACATAAATAATGACAAAAAAAAGGATAATTAAGATCCTTTATTTAAAGGATAATAAAGACAGAGCATTTATAAAATGTGTCCACACACTAAGCCAGATTTCAGAGATTTAGTACTGCACAAAATTATGATGAAAGCATTTGGTTTTAGATGGAGGGGAAAATGTAAGTTTTTAAATATGGACTCCAAAAATAACAATTTCTCCTTCTGAATGAGTGGTTTTGTCTAGCTTCAGGTTTATGAGGTATATTTTAGAACAGACTGCAATATTTACCTGGGGATTGACTCTATGTTTCTATGAAAAATATAATTTGATTATTGAAATATGATCTTTATTTTCTAAACGTGCTTTACAATTGACAAGTGGGATCATTAAAATTGTTGGGTTTGTTCTAATTAATGTGTGGGTGGTTGGCAGGAATTAGAGGTTACTTAATATCATGTAGTGCTTAGCAATTCAAAACCTGTACAGTTTGAAGATTGCACTATGGGGAAAACAATCAAGAAGAATGAATTAAAAGCCACTAGGTTTTCTAAAAGAGTCAACATCACACACAAAGTTTCTAAACCCTGAACCTGTATTTAAGCTCTTTGTACAATATTTTGTTCACTGAAATAACAAAAGGACTAAAAACATTGTAGATGTTTGAAAAATATATACATGGTGTGTATGAACATGTTTTTCAAAAATTTGAAGAAAACCGTAGAAAGGAAATTGTTAAGATGTCAGCAGTGAAGAAAGTGAATGCTGATATAATCTTGTAAAATAAAATGCCATTTAACAAGTTGAGTATAGACTTAGATAAAGCTGAAATCTTTACAATTTTCACTAAATCTCCACTTTTTAATTTGACTTCTTGAGCTCAACACATTTCACAAGAATAAAAACACACATAATTTAGCTGCAAACTAAAACTGCATGTTGTGATGTCCACTAAAACCATATTTGTATCAACAGGAAATAGTTTATAAAGAGTAATTTAAAATAATTATTGTGGTAGCTTTTATACAAATTTATAAAGGAAGTAAATTTTCCCATATGATATGGAAATACATAGGAAAACGAAACCCTAATTTTGGCGTAAATCTCGATGTTAAATGTACTTCTAATTGCAGAAGAAGGAGATGCATAGCAAAGAATTTTCAGCCTTGCAGTTATTCTGCTTTGTGTGTGATGGTTGTCACTGCCAGTGGGATTATTCTTCAAGACATTTCATTGTATATATATTTGTAATGAAATGAAATGTATCAGAAGCCTGAAAACTTTTGTAAAATCATCTATTCACATCCTTGAATTACGTTCATAACTGATATAGAAAAATGCCAGTATATCTATCATTCATTCTTACTGGGTCATTCATCTTACGAAGTATTTTTCATTTATTAACTCAATGAATATTGCTTACATCCCTACTACGCCTAAAGTTCACATGTGGTTCTCAACCTTACACATGTATTTAGCAAGACCTGATCTTCATCATGGGGAGACTGTAGTCTGTTAATGAATGGTTCACCTGGAAGAATGCTATGACAGGGGGAAAAACTCCAACGTTTTAGTACATGCATTTATCAGCAATAGAAAGCATAATGGTTCAGAATGAAAAGAAATAATAGCAATTCAACTTTGTTAGCAACTGGTTTTTACCTGACATTTTGTACGTATTTCCTGACAGTTTTCTCACTAAATCTTTCTCTGCACTAGCCCTCACACCCCATTGGTTCATAAGTTCTTTTCACTGTGTAATTCTGAGTAGGGAAAAAAGAAAAGGAAAAAACTTCTCAGACAGTCGAACAGAGTTAAAAATACTGAAGTTAACAAAGGGGGTTAAGAAAGACGGGACTGGGAGTGCAAGAAAGGGGAAAGGGTGACGTGAGAGAAATAAATGCATGACTGAGAATAAAAGCAGTGTAGAGAAGGGAAAACCATATAGAAAATGCATTTTCAACATCTTCCTAGTTTCATTATTATACTAAATGTAAAATCAAGATTTCCAGGTTCATCTCTTTTAACTAGAAATGTGCTCTACTCTTCGTTCCATTTCTAAGCCGCTATAGGTATTAAACAGCAATTTACATGTGATTTGCATTTTTTTTGTACTCGTGGTTTTGGTAAGTCTTCCAAACCTAATGACTGTTCCTTTGGCCAGCAACATAAATGCTATAATCACACAATTATTGCGCTGGGAACAGTTTAATTCAGCATTTTGTTCTCAACCACAGAACAATTACTCAACAATTTCGGTTAACCAGACTAGCTAGCTGCCTGGAGAGAAAGAGGAATATTCACAAGATCTATTGTCTTACATAAAGGCAGCTACTAGATCAGCTGGAACTTTCTAGTATTGCTCTGCTCAGTGCTTCTTTTCAGGATCTTTCACATATCTGACCTAATGAAAATGACAAACTGCAGATTTCCCTTTATGGACTTATTTGTTCATTTCTTTTAATTACACATTTGCATGTTTTTTAAAGAACGTGAGATGATGTATGTCTGGAAATATAGCCCTATAGATAAATGTACCTTAAAAGACATTTAATATAATGATAGTTAATACAAAGAATTGCAAAATCAAAAGTATAAGTTCAAAAGGCTACCCCGTAGGCTTAAAGTGATGGTGAAGGCTTCTGAACTGTGGGTGATCGCATCTCTCATTTAAATTACATAACTTCTTAACAGTGCAACTGGCTTAATGTCAAACTTCATTCTACACTTTTAATTTTTAAAATAAAAATGGAGGTGATTCACATAATCATGGCTGTTAAATTCTCTTTGATTACTTTTTCACATTAATTTTAATTTATCAGAACAAAAAGTAGGGGGCTTAAGCATATCACTGTAAAAATATTTAGAAATACAGAATCAAATAATTTATGCACCTGTGTAAATATATGTGTATGTTGAAACTGTCATCTCCCTCGACTATTTCTCATAATCACAGACAACTATTAGACTAGCCCTGTATCATAAGTCAGTCTTGAAAGCTACTGAGAAGCAAAGTAGTTGATGGTGAACTGGGCCAGTGAGTAGTAGTCAAGGGTAGCAGTCGATGAAAATAACTGGAAGAGGTCTCTTTTTCTCTCTTAGTGTTCTTTTTTCTAGTTTCTTTTTTGTTTTCTTCTGTATTTTTTTTTTTATTCTCTCATTTTTACTTTAAAAAGTGGACAAGAAAGAGGATAGAGAAATTATAACTTCATGGTTAGAAACACTCTAACTTATGGTAAAAATACTCTGAATATCAGAAAAGAGCTCAAAGATAACTCCTTTTTCAAGAAGTGAAGACAAAAGTAGATTTGAGAATTCTGGCAACTTTTAAAATTTTAATTGTGTCTGTCTATATATTTGGATGAGCAAATAAGAATAATGTAGTGAAACATGTTGACAAGGGATTCTGTATGTCTAGATCACTCACTCCCTGAATTATGTTAGTCTAGAAGAGAACCTTAAGTGTATGGGTTTCAAATATTTTTTTCAAGCCAGAAAAATCTTTTTGTTTCCCAGACGATCTCAGTGGAGAACCCAGGTGATGAAACTCAGGCTTACTCACACCCACCAGGCCTTCTTTCCCTCAATACCGTGATCCAACCCCAGGTACCCACTGTAGGAACTCCGTGGACCCTACGAGATCCTGTCTCCACAATTTGAAAACCACTGATCTGACGCTTCTTCTGATTTAACACTCTTCCTGTCATTAGATTAATACCAAAATCTAATGGTGTAGATGACACAGTATACAATATTATGTCTAATTAACAGAAACGTGCTCAATCATTATGGCGTCATAGACTGTAACTTGTAATAATACACAGGCCTATTCCAACTTAGAGTCTTTATATCTTCTAAATAAAATTAAGCACATTATCTTCTGTACAACAGTCACAGAATTAATTTTCCTTTAGGCATGAAATTCATTTATAATATAGTATAAGTCTCTGGTATAATTTCTAATTCTTTAACCCAGGTATTGAAGTGAGCTATAATTAGAGAGCAAACATTTGTAGAACAGAGTATAGTCTATAAAAAGAGAATGCCAAAATAGTATCAGGTTCTTCTGAATGAAAATAACTCAACTTAGTGCAAAATCTATGCTGAAAAGTGAGCCAGATATTAAATTCAGAATGAAAAAAAATTGGCTATATCCTTGCCACTTCCTGGTTAATTTGGCCAAGGGCCAATTTTCCGATATTATGACCATCCTGTAGCCCCAGTAAGTGTTTTATTTATTTATTTTTGTATTGCATAAAAATATCAGCTTAAGAAGGGAAAATGTGAAATGGATGACATATTTTAGAACAGCTTTTCCCAGAATACAAAAATATTCCCCAACTCAAAACTGAAACAAATAGTAGAACTACCAAGCGATGCCAATTGGCGACTCTCTAATGCCATTCAAACTTCGCAAATACTGGGCTCTCAAACTGATTTTAATTATTCAAAAGAAAACTAGGAAATGGTTCAAATATCAATTGCTTTCACAGATATACAAATTCTCTTTTAAGAGAAGCATATGACATATCTTTTCTTTATCCTGTAACATTGCAGTAATTACCTGCTCAGTTGGTTTTTTGAGTAGGACAGTGGCGAAAAGGGGAGTTTGCCTTCTGTAGTCCTCAAGATTACAAGTTATCTTTTTATTGTTACAGAGCAGAAGAGTGAAAAGAGCTATATTTACTGTTGAAAACTGGAGGAGACAATAACACTGAGTAAAACAGTTCACTATGTCCAGGTGCTTTTCCGTTCGCACTAATTCCAGGGATATTTAAAAAGTCCTTTCTGTGGACAGGCAGCCTTTATAAAAAAGAGGGCCTCTAGTATGAGTTTAGTGTCAAGTTACACATGAACCATTGTAAACTCAATTTGTTACTGAAGATTTACTTTACTCTTTGGTACCGGGTATGTGCAAAGATGACTGTGTTCAGCTTCGATGAGACAGCATTATGACATTTCAATGTTTTCATATATATTATAAATAGGCACTAGTCATAGTAATGCCAGTTAACCTCAAAAAAGTGTCTAGCTAGGCCTACATGTGTGGTCTTAAGGAACAACAGTGCTTTTTCTCCAAGGCAGAATTTTGTGAACCTAAGGCAAAATAATTTATGATCAAAATTATTGGGGCTTCTGAAATGCATGCTGATGTCCAACGTTTGGAAGTATGTGTGTGCATGTGCATACATATATATATATATATATATATATATATACATAACATTTATATATATATATCACACTTAGCATAGAAATGTATTACACTTCGTGTAAGAAAGACATGACAGCACTACTTTTAAAAAGGATTTTTTCAGATGAACTGATTGTAAAAGAAAACAATGTGTTCATTGACTTAACCCAACTAAACTTTTGACAAGGAATTCTTAGAATTTTAAATATATCTAAACTCAAATAATAAATTTCAGAATGCATATTCAGAGTGTTTTTCAACATGACTCATTCATTCACAGAAGCCATGGGTCCTGTGGCTGGCTTATGGCAGCACTCTAAATTAGTAGTCACACAATAGAGAGCTTATACGATTGCAATGGTCCATATCCAGTAAAACTGCCTCAACACCCAGAAAAATGGTTCAGTCTCTAATAATTCAGAAAGAACCACTTACAGCTGCATACCACATATGACCATCTTTACAATGGCTAAAATGAAGCACTGGGGACTATTTCCTCTGAATCAGTGTTATTTGGGTAGCATTGGTTCACATTCTTTTTATCTTAACAAAAAAAGTTTTGTTTTGTGTTACAATCAGTCTGCCACTGATCACCTTTTACATATTAGCCTCTGCCCTAGAATACTCTAGACGATAGTATTGTTCCATCTGTGCTTTCCATTAAATCCTGATAATCCTTCAAGAACAGCTGGACCTTCAGGTCCCACACACACAAACTCTTGCTGTAGATCCGTTTGGCCACAATTATGCTGATGCTGTACTTACATCTTGCTTGCAAATGCCTTTTGTATGGTCGGTCCTTTGGGGCTGCGAAGTAGAATGCCCTGACATCACTAATTCAACAATACAATAATATAGTTCTCATCTCAATTATAATATGATATTTAGTCACCTCTAATACTGAGCTGCACTTAGAAAATTATTTTTTAGACATATGACAACATTAATGACAAGCTTCCAACTATACTGTGCCATTAAATAATCAGGAAGTAACAGCCCCAGTTAATCAAATGGTCTTGATATACTCTCAGTATTGGAAACACTGCAAATCTTACATTTTACATACGTAATTTGTATGAACAGCTTAGTAACTTGCTCTTCTACTGTAAAATAATTTCGTCAGATTCATACGGCTACATAATAATAAAAAATTTTAATGGCATAATGGGAGTGGCTATAAAGTTACAGGAATGGTCTAACCAGTCTATGTAACTAGTGGATTCTTATGCCTCACGTTCTATACCTCTGTCTCCCCTTATTCATTTTCCAGCAGGCTAGCACGTTTTCAGAGATCCTCTGCTAAATACTACCTAAGTAACTGCCATCAACGGGTCTCACATTTTCCATTTTTGTGTGAATAACTCCATCATTAACTAGAAAAGCACATCTCAAAATACCCACAATCATACAAATAATATTATATATATTAACTACACTGTAAAATCTATGGGGCAGGGACTGTGAACAAGAAATCGTTATTTCTTGTTTACGATTTTTATCTTTACTACACAGGAAGGACTCTCTGAAATAGTAGGTGTTCAATAAATGTTTCTTGAATAATTAAATGGATGAGTTCAGCTGACCCTGGAACAACACCCATTTGAACTGCTCGGGTTGACTTATAAGGCGGATTTTTTTTTTTTAATAAATACGACAGTACAATACAATCCACGGTTGGTTGAATCCAAAGATGTGAAAAGGCAGACACATGTGGTTGACTATGGAACTTGAGCTTCAGTGGATTTGGGTTTTTACAGTAGGTCCTGGACCCAATCCCCTGGGGATACTGGGGACGACTGCATATCCTCTTTCTTTAAAGATCAGAAAATCTTGTACAACTTCCCCCATCTTTCTCAATATTTCATAAGCATCTCTTTCAGAAAATTGTTAACTGACAGAAATCCCTAAACTGTGGTATAAGCTCATTTGCTTTTTGTTTTCCTTTCCATGTAAACTGAAACAGCTCTTTCTTATATTTGATGTTTGTTATTAAGTCAATATCAATATTTTTTTCCAGGCCATTTAGATCTAATTTCTTTGACCTTTCCGAATATATAAGTATTCTTTGCTTTCTCCTCTGCAACCAGATTGGCTACCGTGTTCTCCTACAGGTTTTAAATTTATACAGAGGAGTTTGTGTTTCAGATATCCAAGTGGTGTATTCTTAATTAGGGTGTACTGCTATACATGCTTTTAAAACCAAGTTTTAGAGAACTTGGCAGACTTGATGGTTATCTGCTGCCCAGCTTGTTATCTTCAATGGCTCAGGGATGCTTCTGCTGTTCTCATTCATAGTCTAGCATTCAAACGTTTCTTGTTCACTTTTCCCTTGTACATGCACTGCCAATACTACTTTCATTTTTATTGACCATACTTCTCCAATTTACCTAAGTCATTCTGCATTCTATTTCAGTCTATGGAGTTCTGACCCCCTCATTTCCTCTATTTCTATGCTTATACTGTCAGATAAAAACTAATGCATTTTCCATCATGTCACTCAGGTTGTAAGTCTTCATCCTGAGGCCCAATAATCATATACATCACATACATCATCTCATATACTGTTTGAGTTTTTTCATGATAAGAAGATGAGCAGAGTATGGAAAGGAAATAGGCATTGCTGAAGAGAGACACAGAGGATAGAAAAACAGGAGATGAGAATGAGGAATAAAGGATTTGGAAGCATATCTTAGAGACAGGAAAATAAATAATCCCTTATACTGGGAGATATGTTCAGTTAAAAATGATACACTTAAGGTACAGTGTTAGCACTGAAGTTACCTAAAGGAAATGCTTTTTGATATTCACATACATGCATACAATTTCATCTTGGATATAGTTTATTTCTCAAGGACGTCAAATTCAACATGGATAAAACTGAGCTTAGACACTTTCCTCACAGAATCTGCTTCTAACTCATGTAATCACTATCTCAAATTGGGTCACTTCATTGATTACTTTCACTAACTCCTATTCATCACTGAACATTCAGCTCAGGCTTCACTTCCTCTAGGAAAACTTCCTTGGCCCCTGAATCTTTATTCATGTCCCTGTCCCTTCCTGGTTTGGGGAAGGAGGCATATCTGCACTATTTCATTCATCAGATCGAATTATAATTTTATACTGCAGATTATAAAATAAGTTCATCTTTGCCTAACATATTTGCTAGAACCAGACTTAACTGACAGTCAAGTTCTATCCCTCAATTTTCCATCTGATACATATGAAAAATAGTCATTTATTCACTCAGTTGTGCATTCAAGAATTTATTTTGTTGCCTCATATGCCAGACAATGATATTATATAAAAATTGTCTAATCAATTGCCAAGTTGATAAATATTTATTGAATAAATCCCCTACTATTTATTCCTTCCTATTTCCAATTGCAATTTAGATTGTCTAATCTCTTCCTCCCGCTTTTCATGGGCTTTAAAACTGGTTTCCACTCAGCCAGCAGGTGTGCCTAAAATGCCATTCTCTTCATCTTAAAACTACTCAATAGTTCTCCACCCTAGAGTACAAAGGACTAATTCCTCAACCTGTAGAGTGGCCTTGACCCATCTCCATCCCACCTCATCTCCTGCCTGCCCCATTTTGTGCTTTACTACCATCTGAAGACTCAGAGTTCCCTGCATATAGCAGGTTCCCAATATCTCTATGGTCTTCTCATTTTAGCCGCTCTGCCTGAACTGTTCCTCTCCCCACTTGAAGACTCACTCACACTCATCTTTTAGCATTAAGCTCAGGCTGACTTCCTCCAGTAAGCCCTCCTCCGCCACTAAATCCCGATTCTTGTCTTCCCCCATGCCGCTATCCTGCCCCTTCTCAGACGGGTGTGCGGGAAAGAGCACACTTTCACACTGTTACACTCACCACACCGAATTACAATTATTCATTCTCTTCTCTGTTTATCAGCTGGTCTGAGTACCTTGAGAACAGAGTTCAGAGTACAGCAGAACCAGTGGAGGGTTGGTAAAGGGTTTCAAGCATGGCAGAGACTTTTCTAGGGAGGCTAAATTGAGAGCAATGAGAAGGAATTTGAAGAGGCAGCTAGGCCAGAGACAAGGAGGGTATTGAAATGACCATGAGAGGGAATATGCGCATGAAACAAGGCAGTGGAAATGGGAACAGAAAAATTCCTAAACTCTGCGTCACACTATCAAATGCTATTATTTTCTGTCTTATTCAGATTGTCACAATTCTAGCCTCCAAAAGTAATATACAAAATATAATTTTCTTTTATTGAAACCTCAGTTGGTTTTAGTCAAGGCTATACTAATTCTAATGCTAGTAAAGAGTAGTCTTTTTCTATTGTCTTATGTATACAATTAGAACAATCTATTCTTTAAATATTTGGTAGAATGGACCTGTAAAATTATCTGGGCTTAGTATTTCTTTGTGGGAAGATTTTAAACTACTAAGTCAATTTATTTAATCGTTAATAGACCATTCAGGCATACTATTTCTAATTGAAGTTTCTATAAATTCTATTTTTTTCTAAGACTTTGTCCTCTTTTAAATTTTTAAATAAAACTATTAACAAAAGGTATTCATAGTGTTTTATTATTATATTTTTAATCTCTGCTATAGCTCAATTTATATCTTTATTATTGTTTTTAGTATCTATTTTTGTCCTTTTCTTTTCTCCTCAGCTTTGAGGTATAACTGACAAACCCGTAAGTTAGTTAAAGTGTACAACATGATGATTTGGATTCTCCCCCAACCCCGCAATGAGTTAATAAATACATCCATTGCCTCACATATTTATCCCCCCCCCCCCCCCC
>NW_006770652.1:247515-304234 GCF_000442215.2 Lipotes vexillifer
CCCCCCCCCCCCGCTTTTTTTGTTTTGTTTTGGTGAGAACATTTAAGGTCTACTCGCTTAGCAAATTTCAATTGTACAATACAGTGTTATCAACTATAGTCACCACATTATATATTAGATCCTTAGGCCTTATTTGTCTTTTATTTTTTTATTAATGGTAAATCTTACTAAAGATTTATTTGTTTTACAAGTCTGTTCAAATAAAAACCCTTTTGACCCTATTGAGCCTCTGTATTATATAGATGTTTTTTAGTTTATTAATTCCTCTGGTATTTATTGTCCCTTCCTTCTAATTTTTTTTTGCACTTAGTCTATTATCATTTTCCTAACACCTTAAGTGGAAAGTAACTTAATATTTTTCTTTCTTCACTGATATGTACAACCTTGATATAAAACAAAAGGTACTATTTTAGCTCTATGCCAAAATTTTAGAAGTTAGTCATTACCAATAAGTACTAAGAATTCTTAAGTTCCTTTTTACAAATTCCTCACGCCCAAAAATTCTTTCTCTGCCTACAGAGTTAAAAGATTGTTTATGGTGGGATGAATTGGGAGATTGGGATTGACGTATATACACTAATATGTATAAAACAGATAACTAATAAGAACCTGCTATAAAAATAAATAAACAAAAATAAAAAATTGTTTACACTTTCTAAATATTTGGGGTTTTATTTGTATTTATTATATTTCTGTTATTGATTTCTAACTTAATTACATTATTGTCAGTAAATACTGTATGATACTCCATTCTATAATAATTATTGAGACGATTTAAGACCTAGTATATACTCAGTTAAAAATTATATTGTATACGTGTGTTTGGGAAGAATATTAATCCTCTAATTATTAGACACAGGGCTCCAAAAATTCCTATTAGAACATGATTTTCATTTTTTCCCAAATATTCAATATCTTTAGTAGTTTTGTATTTACTTAACCTACCAAATAGTTGAGGGCATGTTAACTAAAGTCCTCCACAATGATAATTTATTTCACAATTTCTCCCTGTAGTCCTATCAGCTTTGCTTCATATAATCTGAGAATATCTTACAAGATTCATTCAAGTTTAGAATGGTAATATCTTCTTGGTGAATTAAACCTTTTATCATTATGTAGCAGCTCTCTTTATCCTTAATAATGTTTTTTGGCTTAAAGTCTATTTTTCAGATACTAATATAGGTCCTTAGCTTTCTTTAGATTTTTATTCGCCTGTTACATCTTTTTTTACATGTTGACCATCAAACATTCTATTGATATTGACATTTTGAATTTCCACTAGCAATTGAGGAGAGTTCTGGTTGCTCCACATACTTTTCTACCTGTGGTATTGTCAGTTATTTTAATTTTAGCCATTCTTGTGTGCGTACAGGTTTCTAACTGTGATTTTATTTTGCATCTCTCTAATGATTAATGATGTGCATATTTTCATATGTTTATTTGCCATCCTTTTATCTTCTTTGGGTAAGAGTCTGTTCAATTATTTGGCCATTTTTATTGAGTTACTCCTTTTTATGGTTTTATCTAAAGAGATCTTTTTATAGTCTGAGTACAAGTTCTCTCTCAGGTGTACTTGCAAATATTTTCTGTCAGTCTGTGGCTTGCTTTTTCATTTCCTTTATAGTGTTTAAAAATCAACAAAAGGTTTTAGCATTGGTGAAGCACAATTTATTATATTTTTTCCCCTTTTTTTCTTTTTGGGGTTGCTATATAATAATCTTGGCCTAATCCAAGATAACTAGAATAATTCTGTTTTCTAGACCCTATTGAGCCTATGTATTATATATATATATATATATATATATATGTTTTTTAGTTTATTAATTCCTAAAAAATTAGGAATTTTTAGTGATATGGATTTATCACTTATGTTTATGTCTGCAGATGTATTTTGAGTTAATTTTTGCATATGGTGTGAGAGAACAGTTGATACTCATTTGTTTGCATACAGATATACAATTGTCCCCACATTATTTGTAAAAAAGGTGGTTTTTTTTCCCATTGAACTGCCTGAGTACTTTTATTAAAACTTGATTGAAGATACATTTGTGTGTATATATTTCTGGACTCTCTATTCTGTTCAGCTGATCTATACATCTGCCATTATGCCAAACCACACCGTATTTACATAGCATAACTTGAAAGTAAGCCAAAATCAGGAAGTGTAAATCCTCCAACTTTGTTCAACTTGTTCACGAATGCCTTGAATGTCAGGAAAAAATCAGAATAAGCTTATCAATCATGACAAAAAACCCTAGGATTTTTATTCAGATGACATTGAATCTACTGATAGATTTATGGAGAAATAACATCTTAAAATACTGAGTCTTCCAATCCACGAATGTGGCGTCTCTCTCCATTTATTTAGGTCTTTCTAAAATTCACTCACTCAGCAGGTTTGGTAATTTACATCAAACAGGTCTTGCATACTTTTTGTCAAATTTATTTCCAGGTACTTCATTTTTTCATGAAATTTTAAATGTTTTTTACACGTTTCAATTTTTGACTGTTTGCTTCTAGAATTTTCTGTGTTGACACTATATCCTGTGTCCTTACTAAACTCTCAAATCTCTTTTTAATAGATTTTTTTAGGATTTTCCACATAGATGATCATGTTATTGTGAATAAATACAGTTTTATTTCTTCCTTTCTAATCTGCATGCCTTTTATTTATTTTTGCTGACTTACTGCAGAAGAGGATTGGACCTTCTATAAAATGAATAAAAATTTTAAGAGTGGTCAATTTTACAGGAAAATGTTCAATTTTTCAACATTAAATATGAGGGTACTTATGTTCTTTGTAGAAATTCCTTATCCAATTGAGAAAATTTCCTTCTATTCCTAATTTGCTGAGATGATTTTACCATGAATAGGTGTTAAATTTGTCAAATGCTCTTTCTGCATCTATTAAGATGATTATTCTACTGATAATTTATAATAGATAATTATTTTATTAATCTGGTAAATTAAGTTATTTTGGATGATAAACCAACCTTACATTCAGAGTAAAAACACTTCTTAATCACATAATGTATTATCCTTTTCATATTTTGCTAGATTCAGTTTGCTAAAGTTACAAGGGATTTCACATCTACATTTGCGGAGGATACTGACCTATAGATTTCTTTCCTTGACATATTTTCATTTGGTTTGGGGAAATATTCATTATTCTTCTACTGTGTGAAAGAAATTGTGTAGAATTGGCATTACTTTTATTCCTTAAATGTTTGGTACAATTCATCAGTGAAGCCATCTGGGCCTGGGAATTTTCTTTGTGGGAAGATTTTTAACTGAAAATTCAAATTCTTTAATAGTGTAGAGGTATTCAGGGTTTGTGGTTATTCTTGAGTGAACTTTGGTAGTTGGTCTTTCAAGGAACATGTCTTTTATCTCTAAGCTGTCAAGTTTATGAGCATAGAATTTTTCATTATAGCTCCTTGTTGTTATTTTACAGTCTGTAGAATCTGCAGTAATGTCTTTTCTCATTCCTGTTTCTCATTTGTGTCTACATTTTTTCCCCCAGCAGTTTAGCTAGAGGTCAATCAATTCTGTTATATCTCAAAGAATCAACTTTTAAATTCACTTTTTCCTCTCTTGTTTTTCTATTTTACATTACAATGATTGCTACTCATTATTTTTCCTTTCCTCTGCATAATTTGGGTTTAATTTTCTCCTGCTCTTCTTTTTCTAGTTTTTTAAGGGGAAATTTAGGTAATTGAGTTTTAACCTTTCTACTTTTCTAATATTTAATGCAATACATTTCCCTCTAAGCACTGCTTTAGCTATGTGTCACAAATTTGGAATGTATGATGTTTTCATTCAGTTCAAAAAATGTTTTCATTTTTTGGTGGCTTTTTCTTTGACTCACTGGTTATGTAGAAGTGTGTTATTTAGTTTCCAAATAACCTGGAATTTTATAGATATTATTTGCTTACTGATTTCTAATTTAATTCTACTGTGATCGGAGAACATATTTCAGTTATTTCAATCCTTTTACATTTATTGAGACGTTTCATGGTTCAGAATATGATATGCTTGTTAAATTTTCTGTCTGGACTTTAAAAAAAAATATTTTGCTCTCGTTGAGTGGAGTGTTCTGTAAATGTCAATTAGGTCAGGTTGGTGAATAGTGTTTTTGTTCAATTATTGAAAGGTAGAGAGTTATTGAAATACCCAACTAAAATTTTGGATTTGCATTCTTTTTTCCTTTAAATATAAACATTTTATTTCACAGAGTTTGAAGTTCTGGTTTTAAGTGCACAAACATTTAGGATTTTAATATCTTCTTGATAAACTGACCACTTTATCACTGTGAAATGAATATCGTTATTCCTGATATCTTTGCTCTGAAATCTACTTTATATGAGTATAGCCATTCTGTTCTTTTTCTTTTTGATTAGTGTTGACTTGCTATATCTTTTCCTAACTCTTTGCCTTAACCTGTCTGTTCTTTACATTTAAAGTGATTTCCTACAGACAGCATGTAGGTGTGTCTTACTTTTATTTTCAAGACAAACCTAATATAACAATCTCTGATTTTAATTAGTTTGTTTAGATTATTTATATTTACTGTGATTAATGACATGATTGAGAATAAATCTACAGTCTTGCTCTCTGTTTTCTATTTATCTCATTTGTACTTTGTTCCCTTTTTATTTCTTCTTCTCTTCTCTTGGATTATTTTTTATGATTCCATTTTATCTCCATTATTGCCTTATTAGGTATTACCTTTTGTTTGGTTTTGTTTTAGTGGCTGCTCCATGATTTACAGTATACCTTTTACATTTATCACAGTCTGCTTCAAATAATGTTATGCCACCTCATGTATAGCATAAGAAGAACCTTTCAACAATTTACTTCCTCTGTATGGAATGTAATTTTTATCTCTGCCTGCTTTTTTGAGGTTTCCTTTTCATCACTGCTTTTCAGCAATTTGATCATGTTTACTCTGCTTGGAGTTCATTGAGGTTCTTAGATATTTGGGTTGATAGCTTACAATAGATTTTGAAAATTTTTGCACATTACTTCTTCAAATACTTTATACTTCCCCTTATTCCATGCCTCAGCTCATTGGTACTCTATTTTTAAATTTTTTTTCTCTCTGTTTTATTTCTGAATAGTTTATATTGCTATGTCTTTAAATGCGCTAATCTTATCTTCTGCAGTTTCTAATTCCATTCAGCCTATTTTTGTCTCAGATACTGTAGTCTTCATCTCTAAAAGTACAATCTTTAACTTTTTTTATATTTTCCATTCATTTTCTCATCATGCTCTTAAACATATGGCATATATTTGTAATAGCTGTTTCAACATCTTTGTCTATTAATTCTAACATCTGTACCACTTTGAGTTTGGTTTTCATTGATTGATTTTCCTCCTGATTATATGCTATATTTTATTGCTTCTTTACATGCATGCTAAATTTGCATTGGATGACAAATATTCTGAATTTTTTCTTTTTTGGTAATCTCATTAAATATTTTTTGGGTTTATTCTGGGATGCAGTTTACTAAGTTTGAAACAATTTGATCCTTTCAAGTCTTACTTTAAACCTTTTTTTAGGTCATGTTTAGAATAGTTGTCAGCCTAAAATTAATTTGGTTCCACTACTAAGGTAATAACTTTCTTGAAGGTTTGACCCAATGCTGCATGTGTTAGGAGTCTCTCCATTCTGGCAGGTAAAAACACAAAATATACTAGTTACATGTAAGAACTTGGGATTACCATTTCTGACGGATTGTTTTCAAAGGTTCCTCACCTGGCTTCAGTAGTTTAAGTACATATGCACTAATCACTATTCAGCAAAGACCTGACAGAAAAATCCTCTGCAGCTTTCCAGAGACTGTCTGTCTGTGTCTCCCATTTTCTCCCCTATGCCAAGCTATCCTCCCCAGTGCTCTGTCCTGTGAATATATCTACTTATCTGCCTTGGTATTCCTAAAACCCACTTTCTGCCTCTTCAACCCAGAAAGATTGTCAGGTTCTGCCTGGGTGCCCTCTCTCTCCAGGCAGAAAGCTGAGACACTCATGGGGCTCTCCTCATTCAGTACCTTGCTCTCAAGGAACACTGAACTGCCACTGTGCAATGTCTGAATACTTTTGTTTCATATACTTTGTCTGGTTTTCTCGATGTTTGAGGTGGCATGGTTAATGTGGCCCCTGCAAGGAAAATCCAGAAGCTGTCCATTTATCAAATGTTTAATTCTGATTATCATAGTTTTCATTTCTATTGCATTTTTTCAAACATTTCTGTTAATTTCTGAGCATTTTTGGTGCTTGTCCTTTTTTATGATTGCAGTATTTATTTCCCTAAGCATTTCATGCATATTTATTTTAGATGGTCTATGTGATATTTCCAATATCTGAAGGCCTTGGAGTGGTAGGCCTAAACACTTCAGTATTCTTTCTGGATTGCTGCTTTGTGTGTTCTGCAATTTTTAATTTGCGTATGTGTTTCTTTAATCTCACTTTGTGGGAATCTTGGGGAACTAAATTAGGAAAGTAACTAAATTACTTTCCTCCAGAGAGTGTTTGTTTATTTGTTTATTTGAGTGTTAGGTTTACAGGGGCACAACTGAACTTGAACACAAATGGTCGATGCCCTATTTTACAGGATTCCTGCAGGAGAATTTTACTTTTCATACGACTGACGTCAGGCTTGGCCATCTGACTTGCTTTGGCCTATAAAACATGAGAGGAAATGATGGGTACAACTCTGAGCAGAACTTTAAGAGCCCTTGCATTTTTCTGCTTTAACTTTTCCTCTTTGTTATTAGACTATCATGTCCCAAATCAGAGATGCTCCTTAAGTCTTGATTTTGGATGAAAGAGAATATGGAGCAAAGCTGCTGCTGACACACAATGGACAGAATCATGAGTGAAGTTTATATCTCTAAAGTTTGGGTTTTTCTTTTTCTTTTTGGTTATAATAGCAAAAGTTCACCTAAGCTTAATGAGGGAGTCTCAGGTTAAGCTCCACCACCTCCCGGGTGAGCCAAAGTTTATTTTCTGATCCTAACGTTGGTATTGGCATTTGGCCCCAGAGGAAGCCCAGTTTTTGTGATAGTTTATAACACAGCCTTCCATGTTCTGAACTCACCTTAAATATCTTTTTCTTATATCAATTTCTTGAGATTTCTCCTTTACTTCCCCTAAGTACAGAAATAAATTAAAAAGTACTTTTATCCAGAAACGGGTTCTTTTGTGCATCAAGAGCCTTTGAGCACTTGTTCCTTCAAATAGCCACAGGTAAAAGCCCCACAATTTGGGGTGAGTGGATGGAGGGGAGCAACGGTTGAGCATATACTCTCCTGGTCACAAGCACTCCAAAAAACCTCTTCTCCCTTTGGTGGTGAAAACTGTAATTTTAAATGTCAAAACATGGAAGAGAGGGTAAAAAACATAATCAGACCTTTTTCCTTTCTGAAGTAGAGAATGGGTTAATGGTTTCTACAAACATGTAGAGAAGAATCAAGGTGACAAAAATTACTCAAGCTAATAAAAAAGCATGAAACTAGATTACCCAGAAGACAGCCCAAATGAGGTCTTCCTTAGTCCCCTGTGGCTACTTATGTATCTTTAAATGTTTTTATTAGGTTGATAGTTAATAAAAGTTTCAAAACCCTCAAACAGAAACATATTACATATATCCTAGCCTTATAAATTTTTATGGAGAATTTAATGGTTTAAAAATTAAAATGTACTATTTTCATTGAACTGTTTTCATTATTTTATCTGTAATTTCATTCTATACAAATATATTTTTAAATTACCTCAAGGTGGCCTATTTAGACCTTTCAGTTACAGTTCTAAAACACTGCAAGTATACTTCTATTTTATTTCAATCAAACTTTCCAACCACTCTGAAAAGAAACTGTGGTTATTCTCAATGTGTGCCCAAACATGGATCACAGTAACCACATGTTTTCTTATCTCACACAAACCTAGTAAAATAAAAAAAAAAAAATCACACAAAAAAATCTTTTTAGCAATGACAAATACAAATTGGAATTTTAGAGTCTCTTGAAAACTTTTTTAAAAATAAAAAGCATCCTTTTCTTGAGTTGCAGCTAATGTGTTTTTATTAAAATTGTTTATACCCTTCTCCAAACTCTTTTTCTCTTTCCATCATGAACAGAGCAATGGATAACTCATATATTAAAGAATTAAACCAACAAGTGAATTGTCAGTCTTTATAAACGTTATATTAAATTCAAACCCAGTCTTTATTTCCCAACTTGGGTGAGTACTTAGAGCTAGCAATTAATTATTAATTCCTTCAACCATGAGTACCTGATTTTCTCATCAGCCAACCATATTATCACAAAATTATTTAAAATATAAACAAGACATTTAATAGAGGTTTTACTCCAGTGAAAACATTTTTAGGCCTCTGGCAAGGGTGGATGTGTATGGACATGCAACCCCCTTCTCAACATCCTGGAAATTGGTACTGACTCTCTCCAACCATTACTACAGCTCATGTGGAACTCCTGGTAGGTAGAAACTGAAAGATTTTCACATTCTTTTCCATTCCTCTTCTAACTCGATGTGCTGTCTGTCAGATATCCCCTCCCCACCCCAAAATACAGTAAATTATACCAATCCTTGAAAATGCCGGAACTTGGCAGTTGGCATTTCATAGACTAAAATGAACACTATCCATGGGTATCCTAGTAGCAAATCACTAAAGTAACAAAAATATAGACAATATTAAGGAGAAAAAAATGAAGAAAGATTTACCTAATGGAATACAAAGCTGAAAAAAGCATAACCCAAGCCTCTTGCTTTTGCCTACGGTTGAAATAGGTTCATATCATCTAACTTTCTCTTTTACATATATGCCTCAACCAGATTTTATTAAGTACCTGTATATTCAGGATTCCTGTGTTTGGTGCCTGTTTTACAATAGAAATAACGTAGAAGATTAAGGAGACTCACGTAGCTAAGGTGAAGATCAGACGGTTGAATCTTAAAAGTTATCTTTTTAAGATAAAAACTTAAGTTAGATGAAGTTTATGCCTGAGTATATATTCATTTCTAAGTCTCAAAAGATTCCGCCCCAAATTTACCACCTAAAAAAGGTCAAATCCATGTCAATTCATACACATCGAAGTTGGGTTATTTAATTGAGTGGTACTAGTGACTAATTATATTTGGATCCGAACCAAATGAAGCTATTTGTTCATTAAGACTAGAGGACCATTTTTTACTTTGACTGAAACAACACTTAAAACTCCTCCTGATATCAAGGGGAATCCTGAATAGAGTTCAAGGACAGTCTTTGGCCCTGGCAGTAGTCCTAAGTCTCTTGAAATGATAAGAAAAAAACACGAGAAAGGATCTTACACAAACAGTAGAATTCCAGATTCTATCATTTAGACATTCATAAATTAAATACCACCAGTGAGTTAAACTTATCCTGAAGGAAAATGAACCAAAAAGAGAGTAAGTGTGTGTGTACCTGTGTATGTATATACATGTATGTCTGTTTGTGTATAGAGTAATCAAATTGGTAAAGTGACCATATAGTTTAAATGTAAAACAATTTGCTCATCTTTTCTAATCTAACAGAGAAGCCCACAACAAGTGCAAGCTTTGAGAATTTCTCACAGAAACCAAAGACCTTCTTATTATAATTTGTAATTGTCCACGGGTAGCTGCACATTCATTTGAATTCCTAAAAGACTGAATCTTGTAAAGAGAACAAGATGGACCCATATTAAAACTTTTAATGACTTTAGTAAAAAAAGGTGGAACTTTGCAGCCAGCTGGCTCCATACCGAAAGCCAGGCTGCACAGCTTGAACTTAAAGCTATCTTAACATAATGAATAAGTGCCAATAATTAGCATATGTAGTGTGAACAGGTTTGCTGGCACAAGCAAGTGAAAAACTCCAAGGTAAAGTTATTATTAGGGAGTAATTAGCTCTGTGAAGTAAATGAGTGAAACAATAGCTGCCAGCACTGACAATATGGCTAACATCTGACTATGTGGAAGATAACATTGTAAAGTATTGCTCCCTGAGCTAGAATCTGTTAATAACCATATGTTAGTGTAATTAATGCGGAGTCTTTCTGACCTGTTGTCACATCAGAACAATACTTTCTTGGAAACATTCAAACAGGCAGTCCCACACTCTGGGTAAGAAATAATTGTGAAAGTTGCTTACAAACAACTCTTAACATCTTTATTTTTTTTTAAGAAAAGAAATAATCAGTGAGTGAAAAAGCTGAAGAACAGGATGAGATGAGATAAGACTGTCTCCTGTCTGACATCCCAGACCCTAAAAATTCAACTACAGCAGAACTGGATCCTTCAAGGTGACTGAAATTTAGCACAGAGTTGGACAGATTAAATTAGGGGATAGACAAAGTAATTCTTCATATGAAATATCTGAGCTATATACCAAACGCTTCCCCCTAATTTTCATGGGAAACACACACACATCATGATATAGTTTGAGAAATATTTCAAAACAATTTTAAGTTCCAATACTATTAAGCACATTTTGCCCCTAAATCTAAACTCCTCAGGAATGAGGACCGCATCACATTCATCTTTTTATTATCTGTGAGTGTTAACATACTATCTTCAGTAAATACTGGTTCAACATAAAAGATACTTTTGGATTTTCAGTGATTTTGGCAATACAACTAAAAATAGATTGGGGAAATGGGAGAAAAAGACTCATACAAAGTGATTTCTAAGAGGCAGTCTCAGATCCTACTGTAACAGATACAGTAGGCAGAACTACGTGGCTCTTTCCATTAAACAACTATTACTCTGTCCCTTTCTACTTCTTATTTTTCTCTTCTACTTGCTTCACTATCCTCCTTCTCCTTTTTAATATTTTGTGTCTGTATAAAGTTTTACTAGTTTTAAAATGTTTTCAGGTAAAATATTTCACAATAATTTTCTGTGCCTACAAGTTCACGAATCTTTCTTTTAGTTCGCTAAGCTTTCTATCAATGGTGATAAGATTGATGGCCATATTTTATTTAACTTGAATTTAATACTGAAAGAGTTGAAAAATTGCCATGTTCCAATGACAGTTACAATTTTCAGTGCCAGCTATGCACAATAAATCCTCCTCCCTTATTTTTCCAATCATGTATAAATGTTTTCCTAAGAATTTACAAGGCCATTCTCATCAAGCCATGGCCTTAAGGTATTAAAAGTACCAAGATCAGTTGAATATTCTTTTCTACTCATTTGTATGATTCTACAATAACAATGTGAGGGCAGTTTATAATGCCACCTGGCAAGCTTGTTACCACCAGCAAGACATATTACTACAACTCACAGAAATCACAGGTCCACATTCCCCTGTCATAGTGATGAAATAAAATAATTGGTGATACTACATATTTATCTCTGGGGTATATACACACATATGTGTACATACATGCACACATATGTATTTTACTTCTTGTCAAAGAAGGAAAATTAAAGCAGTCATAGCATTTCCTAGTTATACATACCTGTAAAGTATTGTTAATGATATACATCTCACTACGGAAATTCAGTTAAGCATACATGTTTGAATTTTTTTCATCCAATATTATCTCAAAATTGTATTAAGAGTATAAAAGACATGTTACTTAAACATTTCTGATTTTTGGCCAAATATAAGTTGCTTTGAATATTCTACCGATTCCAACTAAACTTCTTAAATACAGCTTATGAGGTAAAACACTCATAAACTCATTAATAGGCATTTCATAAACTATAAGATAAAGTGTGGTCATATTCATCAATTCCTGCAGAAAGTTCGGTAATTTTCAAATCCAAGCTGTACTAAACCTTGATAAGAGAAAGGCTGAGATTTAATGAAAGCTTGTTTGTAACTTTTCCATCCTTTTTAAAGTAGATTTCTTTAGCAATGTCTAATACTTCACAGACTAAAATGGCCAAGTAAAAGAACGCTGCACGTCTGAGATCTCACACATTCATCTTCTCACTAAACATCTGTTTAAGGCCTGTGTGATCTACCTGTCAGCACCAGTGATCCATAAAGTGTTTGAACTGCCTGTCACAAACCTCTGAGCTGGTTTGATCAGAGGCTTTGTGCACACTAATCACACCCTTTATCTTTCTAATGTTAGAGTGGGAAACACACACACACACACACACACACACACACACACACACACACACACAGAGCAACGCTGTCTTCTCAACCTGACTGTAATTAATCTTTGTAAGGGGGAACCTGCCTGGTTTGAAAAGCAAAGATCTGATGGGTTGCTGCTCTTTTTGTATAAAGGCCTTATTTTCCTACCAGGCATCTTTATACTTGGGTGGTTCCCTTTACAAACCACCTTAACTGTGGCTCAGTGACAGTGAAACAACCTTCAAGATCACCTTATAAATGAACCTGTCGGTAACTTTACGTAAGAAAAGAAACCAATAAAAGGGAGTTCTACAGGAGCTCCTTTAAATGATTCTCTCTTTTTAACTGCATGCAGGAAGAAAGGAGCCAGAATGCGAACCGGTCCCCTTTTCATGTTCCTTGTAAGCTTCTCTCTCCACTAATAATCCCACTGCTACTTTTCTCCTGCTCAGTTGCACACAAATGTATCAAGAGCTGCAGGAGTTCCTAGAGAGGGAACATTTAACATCTTTTTTTTTTTTTTAACTGTTTAAAGTAATGCTTTATGCATCTTGCCTCTTACCACTATTTGCTTTTTATTGCTTTAAGTGAGATTAATGCCATGGTTGAAATAACTTGGAATGGCACTGATATTCAAAATGTAATGGACCATTCCCAAGGGACATAATCCCCTGTGTAACAGTTTAAAAACAATTTGGAATATAGTAAACAAAAGGCGGAGAGGGAAAAAAAACCTATATGAGTCAGCCATAAAATTAGATAAAACAGTATAAATTATGGTCATGTGGTGATCTTTCCCAATTACTGGCTCTGGTATGAAATATTATGTTTAGTATTTATATACACTACTGAAACTAAAGACCAAATGTTATTAGGATGCACATAAATCCCACAAATAAGATATTTAGTCAATTGCTGGATAAGTACTACCTAGTTATGCAGATAAATTCTTACAGGATTGGGTAGCATGGACTAAAAAATGAAAGTATGTCTAATGCCTGGCCACATGTAGTTGACAAAATAACTCCTAGTACTAATAAAAAATCAGAGAGTCTCTACTACAGAAGAACAAAATGTATTGCACTTTATGCTAAGTGAAGAAAATTAAATTATATAATGACAAATTATTCTGAATATTTTTAGTATTGAAGAAAAATACATTTATTCAAAATAGGGCTAAACTTTTAAGTTAAAACACATGAGGTCAGTATAAAAAAGTTCAAATAAATAGTATTTAAAAATTTCTTGCTGAAAATTCTCTGTTTAAAAGCCTGAAAACATTAAAAATTGGGAGCTTTTATATTTAATAAAGTGTTACATTAGCATTTTAGCAATATTACTTTTCAGGTGGGTGTTATGGTACTTC
The DNA here is from genome assembly GCF_000442215.2 of Lipotes vexillifer. Lineage (NCBI taxonomy): Eukaryota > Metazoa > Chordata > Mammalia > Artiodactyla > Lipotidae > Lipotes > Lipotes vexillifer. The sequence continues at coordinate 260,997 of NW_006770652.1, forward strand.
AGCCCTAATCCAATATAATTATTAATATATTTGAAATTGTTGCAGAATGGGATAGAGGATCTACCTATCTATATATGTATCTAGACGTATATATCTCTCTATATATCTATATAATCCACAACTGATATGGTTACAAATCACACTTCAGACTATATATCTATACTTAAAGTACATGTATTTTAAGATATTTTAACTTAGCTCATGGCCTTAAAAAATTCTCTATGCTGTCCAAGTGGCCAGTAATAGAAATTAGATTTCCTTTATGTGCAATTATGAAATAAAGAGTTAAATATTAACCTGTGTAGGGTTATAGGACAAACCAGCTTTATGTTTTATTCTATTGAAACTACTGCCTTAGCCACCAGCTTGAACCTTGTCTTTAGTCCTAATGAAAAAGGCTATTCATTGTCTTGGCATCCACATTTCATCGATAGGTTTATTTTGCTTCTAGACTTGTGTTTTAGGTCACTCAATCTTTAGCAGGCACTAGATATCAAGAGAGGCTGAGGGACTTCCCTGGTGGTCCAGTTCTAAGACTCCGCACTCCCAATGCAGGGGGCCCAGGTTCGATCCCTGGTCAGGGCACTAGATCCCGCATGCAGCAACTGAGAGTTCACATGCTGCAACTAAAGACCCCGCACGTGGCAATGAAGATCCCGAGTGCTACAACTAAGACCCAGTGCAGCCAAATAAATAAATAAATATTTAAAAAACTAAAATTAAAAAGAAGAGAGGCCAAGCATAGGACTAAACTTGTAAGATGACTTCTAAACACCAAAGCAAACTGCAGAAATTCCTGTCTGTTGATCTCCTTAGTCTTGGCCATCCTGAATAAATTAGTCTAGGTTTCAGGAGCCTGAGTCAGACTAAATGTGCAAGGCTTTAGCTTGGCTTCAGGCAGGACTCAGTGTCACGAAACTTTGAATCCTGAATAGGTCAGGGCCTTCTACACTAGGCATAAGAGTAGAATAAACAGAGAACAATGACTACGTGCAACAATTTAACTTTTTTTTAAGTCTCATAATCTGTACGATCATTTCATTTTTTTTAGTTTGAATTTTACCTTTGGACTTTTTTTTAAATCTAAAAATAAAATAATTAAACATTTATTTATTCATTTTAAGGTTACATTTTTCTTTTAGGGACTTTTTAAAAACATGATGATGCTAGTATTTAAAAATAGGCACCTATTTCATTGTTCCTAAGAAACTGACTAAAAAATTAATTTGCACATATACAGATTTTAAAAACCAATTTGAGAATGTTGCTGATTATTAAGATTTGATTAAAGCATTACTGAGTTTTAGAGATAGATTTTTTAAAATCTATACCAGCCTTTTATAGATGAGGAAGCTGAGGTCTTTTTTTTTTTTCCAGTACGCGGGCCTCTCACTGGTTGTGGCCTCTCCCGCTGCGGAGCACAGGCTCCGGACGCGCAGGCTCAGTAATTATGGCTCACGGGCCCAGCCGCTCCGCAGCATGTGGGATCCTCCCAGACCAGGGCTCGAACCCATGTCCCCTGCATCGGCAGGCGGACTCTCAACCACTGCGCCACCAGGGAAGCCGAAAGCTGAGATCTTTTAATTCTTTTTAATTGATGTCATTATCAAGCAATTAATATTTATAAGAGAATCAAATATATGCTGTGAAAACACAAAGACGCTATTGAGATTCCCCTTTCAATGAAAGAAAATTTAAAAAAAAAATCACTCAAGTGTAACACAAGGTAAAAAGGAGTAAGAAAACAGAAGAGGAATAGAATGATAAATGATACAGGAGTTCAGAAGAATTTTTTTTTCTAGGAAGATTAGGGGACTACTTATGGATAAGAGGATGTGTAAATATGGTCTTGGTATATGTGATTGTTCTCGGCATGGAAAGAAGGAATAGAGAATACTATTACAGGAAAAGGAATCCACATGAGTAAAAACACAGAAACCAGAGAGTGTTAAAGTGTGACGAATAGTTAAGTTAGCTGGATCATCAAGTTCATAAAAGGAAATAAGTGAAAATAAAGTTAGACAAGTAAGCTAGCACCATACGGTAGAGGGTCTTGAATGACAGGCTAGTAACAAACCATTTAATCTTGTGGATAGTTGGGAGCTGTCAAAGGCTTTTGAGCAAGGGATGGGCATCAGGAGAGTTTTTCTTCAACAAGACTGATCTGACATAAGTGCAGAAAGACAATTGGAGGGTAAAAGGTAGCCATTGCAGAGATGAGTGGAATGAGAACTTGAATCTAAGGCAGGAAAGGGGAAACAAGAAAAGATTTAAGGGTATCATGAAGGCAAATCAATACACTCACATTATCATACAAAGCAGAGTGTGAAGAGGAAGACATCAAAAATAAATTCAAAGTTTTGAAGTTAAGTGATTAGAAGACTGGAATTCTTATCATGAGCTATTTCTAGACCACAAATTTTAAAGACTAGAACGTCTTCATATAATCTCCATGACTGATGTTTCAGTGACAGAATGTTAATACATGGCTTGTCCATCATATACAACACATTCCATTTCAACATATACCATCATCATGGAAATCATTTCATAGAGCCGGAAGCCTGTCTGCATTGACTAAGACTAAGAATCATTTCCTTGCTAAGTCCAGAACCACTTCCCAAAGGGTATGAGGTTAGGAATTAAAAAAATAGGTTCAGAACTCCTACTGGAAGCCCAATTACAGAAGAATCCTCTAGTGCATCCAGACTCTTCAGGTTTTACAAAATATAAAATGAAAGATGTATTCATACGGCAGTATTCTTATGGTTCAGAAGTACTAATAAGTACCCTAATAAAGATCAAAATCTTAAGAAAGCAACTTTAATTCTATTCCCATGAAAGTAAATATAGACGGTCTAGGAGTTAGGGAATAAGGAAATCATTCCTACATCACTAATTTAAACAGGACTCCTAATGTAATGATACTGGTTTAGGAGTTGTGGAATGTAAGTGTCTGTGTTTCTGTGCATGTTTGTGACCTATATAAGGGAAATAACTAAGTCGGTATGGGGAATACTAAATCCCCATAGTATCAATATAATCATAGCGATATTTTAGATGTAAGATTGACATGGGAAATTGGATGAGTTTTGGAAATTTTATTACAGCAAAATATTAATTATATTGTTATTATTACTAATGAATTTTAAATTGAACTTCTGAGTAGTCCAGTATTTCAACAGTCTGAAGTGAAGAAAGGATGGAAAGTTTTAGGTCTTTCTCCTGTAATTTTGGTAATAGACCTATACCTACTTTTCTGAAAAGTATTCATTTCTATGGTATTTTTGGTGGACAAAGTGACTTGCTCAAAAAATACCTGGTTTTATTACAGGATAAGAAGTTACACATTTTCTCTCTCTCTCTGTCTCTCTCTGTCTCCCTCTGTGTCTCTCACATACACACACCCATACATGGAGGAAAAAGGAAAAAAAAGAGTCCTTTATTGGCTTAGACAAACAGTTTCTTATATGTGGTACAGAATTTTGCCTGAGATATTTTCAGTGCATCATATGCTATTACAAACATTATTTTCGGGCTGGTGGTGCAGTGGTTGAGAGTCTGCCTGCCGATGCAGGGGATGCAGGGTCGTGCCCGGGTCCGGGAAGATCCCACATGCCGCGCAGCGGCTGGGCCCGTGAGCCATGGCCGCTGAACCTGCGCATCCGGAGCCTGTGCTCCGCAACGGGAGAGGCCACAACAGCGAGAGGCCCGAGTACCGCAAAAAAAACCCAAAAAAACAAAAAAAACCCATTATTTTCAATATAGATCCACCAGTTCAGGGAGTCCTTAAAATTAGAAATGTACAAAGTGTGTAGTTCTATCTTCTTTTCAGTATAAATGTACTAATCTCAGAACAAAAACAAAAGAGGTACTTTATTTTCAAAGAGAGCCTATTGCTATTTTGCCTTTTTGTTATGTTTACTTTAAAACTGTGACATATCATCATGTGTCACTTTAGGAAAATTCTCTTCCTTGATAAAGACGTATACCTCCCAAATAATAGAAAATAAACTAATAAGAGAATGCATATCACACAATACAGCTGGATAGTCTTCATACAATTTTAACTTAGCACCATCAATTAACAAACACTTCTTGTGTCTTGTTTTTGGTATGATATTTGTCAAACTTTAAAATATAGGCAACAAAGTGCGTGTGTGTGTCTATACAAAGAAAACAATTGTGCATTTGAATATGTATGTATAACAAGTCAACAAAGTTGGCACACATCTGTTGTAGATCTTTGAGGCAGAAATGTATTGCTTTACTAATAAATTTGAGATTAAAAGCATATTTCTGTATCCTCTGATGTATTATATATATTTCTGTGTATACATGCATTTTATGAAAATATATGCTGATCAACTTGATACAGCCTATCATAAGATGGAATATTAGCTATAGGTCAACAAAACTAAACAGAAAAATGTTAATAGGAACCTGAAGTAATCGCAAGCGAAGAGCAGACCTAGAAGGCTTTAAAATATTATATTGATAAGTAATTGTCCTAACACAATATGACAAATCCTGGCTCTTACTTCCAAATGAAAGAAAACAAATCACTTCACTGGAAATTCTATTTCTTCATCATCATCATCATCATCTTCACCATATAGACAGACACTAATAATATTTTCTTTTTAACTACCATTTATCAAGCACCTTTGTTAGCTGGGCACTAACTAACTTGGTACTTTAATTTATGTATAATAATTATAAAAAACTGAAACAAAGATATATCACTTGTATTTTAGACATGAGGAGAGGGAGTGAATTGCTCAGGTCACACCACTAGTGACAAGCAAAGCAGTCACTTAAACTTTGTTCTATCTGACTAATGAGTGCTTGCTATTCTCCCCACACCTCTCCTATGATATAACCACGTCAGAACAATGCCAATACTCCAGGCACCCCTGTTAATAAAAACTTAGTCAATCACAATCGTTTATTTAAAAATCTGACTGATTTCATCAAGTATATTGGCATCATATTAGACACAGCCGAAAGTGATACATAATTCTCTTTCCAGACGGTCAGGAGTCTAGTGTATGATGATAAGAATACAGAAAAAAAAATGTAAAACTGGTATTTTAAAATTTCTCAATCATGAAGGCAATCTGTACCGATTTCATCAGCTGAACAAACATGGATTAGGTACAAATGACCCTTAGGCAACGTCCACATGCTCAGCAGTTGAGCTGTAAGAGACGTCTACTGATTGTAACCTCAGGACAAACCAAGCAGCCAGAGTCCACCTGGAGTAAACATATGATTACAATAACAATCGTTAATTACGAACTTGTACACATGAATTTACAGATGAATAAACTGGAACTTGAAAAGATTAAACAGCTTTCTAAGTTTATGCAGCTACTAAGTGACGGAGCCAAGATTTAACCAAAGTCCTCTGAAGCTAACTTCAGAGTGCTACCATCTATATCACTCAATAATAATACTGTGTCTTTACAAATTCTGGCCACACTGAAAAACAACTATGCAGTCTGACCAAAAGTTAAAATGTAAATATATCTGGAATGATAAAGCAGTTTTATGTATTGACAGTGTTCCTGGCAGTCATGTACTCATTCTTTTCAATACTCATCACTTTCTCAAAGAAACAAGATATCTAATAGTCAAAATAATTATAGCACAATGTATAAACAATCTTAAAGCTGTACTAGGTTGAACTGTGTCCCTCCAAAAATGTGTCCAACTCCTAACCCTTGGTACCTGTGAGTGTGGCTTTATTTGGAATTAGGGTCTTTGTAGATGTTATTAAATTAAGAATCTAGAGATGAGATCATCCTGGATTCAGGCTGGGCCTTAAACCCAGACACTCGTGTTTTTATAAAAGAATGCAGAGGGATATGTGAGACACACAGAGACATAGGGGAGAAGATGTGAAGGTGGAGGCAGAGACTGGAGTGATGCACCTACAAGCCAAGGAAACCTAGGGATACTGAGCAGCCAGCAGAAGCTAGGGTAGAGACGTGATACAGGCTCTCCCTCAGAACCTGCAGACGGAAGCACCCGTGCCAACACCTTAATATCAGACTATGTCCTCCAGAACTGTATGAGAATAAATTTCTATTGTTATAAATCACCAAGTTTGTGGGAACTTGTTATGGCAGGCCTATGACACTAACACAACAGCAGTTCTAAAATTAGTGAATGAAAATTTTACTTCCCTAAAATACAGTACTGAAGTATGCAGAATTTCTTGCAGTTGTGGATGACATAGAGAGTCTAACGTTATTAGTTCAGCCCTAGAGGATTTCTAGGATGTTAATTCTATCAGTATTATCTGATCGTGAAAGCTGTCGCATTATGCGGTCCTTCTCTAGGTTTCAAGTTCCGCTAACAGCGTTAGGGACACATTCTCTCTCTCTCTCACTCTCTCTCTCTGTATTTAAATTATTTGGAATGATTAGTACATATTTTGTTTTATGACTAGTGCCATTCACTAACAAAATATATCGGTTGATATATTTGTTCAGCCTTATTTTATACCATAAGTTACTACTGAAGTAAGAAATACTTAAAACTAATTTTTAACAGTATGGCTTCAGCTGTATATAATTTTCTATATAAGTATGTCTCGCTTTGAGATAATTTAATATATATAAAAATCCAAATGCAAAAAATATAGTGAGAAATGGCCTATATTCGAAAAAATTGCTTTTCAAGAGATAGTCAATGTAAGTATTCTTTAAATGCTTCACTCAAATTTTAAAGTTCATTTTTTAATACAAACATTTATTTATAAAATTCTGATCAAATATCTATGAGTATGCCAGTAGGGAGAAATCTATATTAATTGTATGTCAAAAATTAATATACAGTGGAATTTCATGGAATTATTTGCAATCGATAACTGTCTCTTTGAGAAGCATAGGGTTTTCAATTTTTTTAGAAAAAGCAACCCATGATGGCACTGGTAAAGTAGTTTTTTTTGTGATTTATAACTAAGTTTGAGTCTCTTCATTTCCTACCATCTTATTAGTGACACAGGATGTAGTAAACTCTAACAAATTCAGAAACTTAATATTTAAGATGAAATAAAACAGTTATAACCTGCACTTATATTAATATTATATTATATGATAGTTTAATAACATTTAAAAGGTCAGACAGAAATTATATTCTTACTTCTACTCTGCAGAGATCCCATTGTTACTCTAAGTACCTAATTTTTATGACCAATAACAACATTAGTAGTGATCCACAACTGGCACTTGCCTCCAGCTATGCCCCGTTATTGGACACAGCTGGAGGCAAGTGCCAGTTGTGATGAAGCAATCAACTGCTCCCATATGGTCCTTCTAAAGAATGAATTCCATATAGAAATATCAGTGGTAAGACATGCAGCTACTCAGCACAGAGTCCAATAAGTGATGTTAAGTGGAAAGACTAGTCATTTCTCCAAGGAAATGCTCGGTCTCCAAAACAGCTAACAATTAAAGAACTTTCATCCCACTATCATGCAAACGTGATTATCTTTAGTGATACTTCTTATGAAATCTGAACTTAGCTTAAATATTTCCTGGTCTCCAGAGACTTGATAAACTTCCATAACTAAAAACTGATTTAAATTCTTCATGCAGCTGATTCTAGTATTCGCAAGCTTACCAAAATTTTGAATCCAAAGTTATGGAGGAACCTTAAGTTCTGTAACATTCAGAAGATATTGTGACCCACTGTGAAACTAAAATTAAATTTTGATAAATCATGTGATTTAGTGTGCTTACATACAAATTAATTAATTCAAAAATTTAGAAAGTAGGCTGATACCTGAATTCGATTTGACAAAGAACAAAGTTAATTCAGAGATGTAAATCAGTAAAAATACTGAAAGCTTGCATTCACTATTATTAATAAAGGAAAAGAAAAAAAGATCCTTGGAATCATTAATGGTTTTGTCAGATAACGCTCTTGTCCACTGTTCTGGACAATAGGCAGACATGTTTATTATTTTATATGTATGATAATGAACTGTGTTGTAAGGGATAACATCGGGAGATGGGGCTGTGATCAAGCAAACTGGTTTGGATACCATATTAATATATATACTACTATGTATTTTAATGAATTAAAGCTAATTATATCAATTGAAGGGAAAATCCCTAATTCTCCTGCTTTTTCTCTCTTGCTCTGCTCCAACTGGAGGTGGGGAGGACCAAACAAGAAACAAACAAAATCCCTTCTGAGATGCTGATTCCTTAAATTTCAAGTTCAGAGTAATGATATGAAGCAGAGGAAGGGAAGATAGATTACCACCAACAAAAAAACATTTGCTCCAGTGCTCTACAAATTTTAAGGCACACTCACTTTACGGTATTTGATTGTTTTATCTCAACTATCATGTGAGAGGTACTAAAATTTTGAACCTGCAGATGAAGCTGAAAATCAGTGACTGTCCAAGGTCATACACCTAGAAAATAGTAAAGTCTCCAGTTTTTAAATCCTATGGTCTAGGTACAGCCCACATAGCCTTTCAAGGAAAAGACCACTGTTCTTCCTCCAGGCTGTTCTCTTATGCCCTCTCAATGTCCCCCTTCTTTAAATATATGACCAGCATCCCCACATTCAAAGAAACGCCTCTGAACTCCTATTCTTTGCTTTTCCAAGGTCTCTGGATTTTCTATTGCTTTTTTCTTCATGTTTCTTATCCCTAATTTACTTTGGCCCTTCAAGATTTGAAAGTGCTACAATTACTGTCTCAGTATACTCTTACAGTAAATGAAATTATATTATTGGCTTTTTCCCACAGGATTTTGAAAATCTTAGTAATGTGTGAGCATTGTTTCAAAGAAGATAAAAATATCTTCATTATAGTTGAGCACAGTATCTGGGATATTTGATCCCTACCTAATTGATAGTACTTTGAGGTCCCTTATACTTTGCATAAAGACATATATAAACACTCTAACTAGACTTTAAAAGGCCAAAAAAAATCCAGTTGTGCTAGTTTCATACATTATAATGAATTATAAACTATGCATTAAAATATTTAGAAAATATAATCTGTATTTCATAATTTTTAATCCATCTTCAACCTTGATTTTCTTCCTTTTGCCTCAGTTACTACCCACCAATGACAAGCATTTGTATCCTTACCTAATTACTCCTGTTTTCCTTTTAGAAAGCTATTAAATAGTGAAAAGAAAAGAGGCCTGTAGTATTCCTCACCATCATGTTTATTGAGACCAGCTCCAGACTACACAAGGAGAGAATTATGGGTATGTAGGATTATAAAAAGAGAGACTCAATGAATGAGTCCCTATGGGCAAGACCAGATCATAACAACAGATGATGTGGGCAGATATCCCACTGACATTTAGTATAGCTCAACACAGCCAGAATGGAATAAAACATAATAGTGGTCAAGGTGGAAAGAAGGGACAAGTAGTAATGAAATAACTGCAGCACATCCTGAGGTTATTTTCTCTTTCTCCTTTAAGTTAAAGCAGTATCATAAGGAGAAAAGGCTCATAACTATTTTCAAGTTATCTGAACAATCAATGGCACTGGGGGACGATGTCTACCTAACTTTGCACATCTTTCCTTGACGAGTTTTTCCTTGTGATTCCAATAAGTAAATTATAATGTTTGTCCTATTGTCTGAATGGTTGTTACTAAGGGAAAAGACTAAAATTGAACAAACATGTCATTAGCATTCTTACAACGTTTATAAATGAAAGACACTTCAAATTCAAGATACTTAATTTTTTTTAGGAATCAATAAAAGGAACCAAGCCATAAATGTGTTTATGGGATAGGGATTTAAAACAGAAAAAATATGAATTTTTTAACATATTATCACTTTTTGATACTAATCTAATAGTAGAAGTCAGTAATTAGAGGGAGTTAAAAAAAAAGAACCGGGGTAATTATTCTGGGATAGACACATTCCTTGAGCTTTCTAGAATACTCACAGTGAAAATATATTAAAAATCAAAAATTATTCCTTTGTGTAGGCATTTCAGTTTCATTCTGAGGCTGTAAAACTCCTATCATAATCTTTATAACCAGAAGAAGAGACTGGACAAGCAGGTTCAATGTCTTAGGGTCCATAATTTCAGGAACTTGTCAGAATTATACGACAGAAGGTTGATCTAAATTGAACTGGGATGGTTGCAAAATATAATGTTTTCAGAATCAACGTTTAATCCTTTCATCTTTTCCTGTGAAAACTCAGATAATTTCGAATTTTCTAAGTCTTCCTGTCTCCATTTTTCAGGTATTATGCCATTGCATATTAGTCTGTATCAAAAAACTCATAAAACATCAAACTTAGGGTTAATTTGAGGATTTTTTTTCCATATATCTGTTCTGTTTCCCCTGATCAAGCCTCAAAATGAAGAAAATCAATCAAATGATAAAAAAAAAGAAAAAGTAAAAGAAGGATGCAAAAAATGCCATTAAATAAAGATATATGGAGGAGATGGGCTAAAGGAGATTAATTCCATGTGGCTCTGAATATGGTACTAAAAAAGTTTACGGAAGAGTACCTCTCTCCCATCTTAAATAAAACATAAAGTTCTGAGGATTTAGTCAGATAAAGAAGGCACAATGAAAATACTATCATATCTTAGCATAAGAAGCCATTAATAATTAATAATCCTTACAAAGTGGGTAAAGGAATAGCATGCATACATTTGAGAACTTCAGTAATACATTTTATAAACACTGTGATCATGATTTCCTTTAATTTAGCAATAACCAAAGAATGCCCATTGATTGGCTTCATCATTCACTTTTTTCCTACAATAGACCCTTATGTTATTTCTATGATTATGACTGTATGCAAGAAGAAAATCATCAGATACTTGAATTGTGTCATGACATGGATGAGCACAGAGATGGATGAAAACCTAATTGTTACACTACTCAAGGTGGGATTTTGTTTACATGTATTAACATTATATCTTACAGTGGCCACATAAGAGAAATAAAATATATAATGATACCATTGTGAGAAGTAAGATTCACAAGATATCTAAACTCACCTACAACTATATGAATTGTTAGCATTTTCATGCTACTGGGATACTAATTTTTTTAAGTATGTATTTACAAAATAACATCTGATGGGTACTTATTTCTGCATTGTGTTCTTTCTCCTAAATTCTCACTGAGATGATCTGTTGTCTAGGAATGAGTCTGTGTCACAAGCAGGAGAATAACTGAGGAGAAAGCAATTGGGTAAGAGACAGCAGAGAAAAGAAGAAAAAAGATATAAGGTAGTAGAAGACAGGTTAAAGAGAAGACAGTTTAAAGTAATGATGTGTTGATGGAAGTATTTGTACACATCAAGATTGTGCTTGTAACACATTTAAGAGCAGTAGCCTTTTTTAATCACAAAAGAGACTTCACTCAATGTCTCAAGGGATAAAGATTCCTGTTTCCTTACGTGAATGAAGGAGTTGTTACAGAACAAAAAAGAAGGAGGATTTTTTAAAACTATAGAAGACTGAAAGATAAAGCTTTCAATAAATGATAGAAGTATATCAAATACCCTAAATGGGGAGGCTGGGGAACGGGCATCATTTTACAGTGGGAGAAAAAGAAAAATCAATTGCATAATGGGAAAATATTTTCTAGTGCCAAAATATTCATTCCCTAATGTAGGTTTTTAAAACATATCTAGAAATCAAAGAGGTCCTTTAAAATATTTCAGTTTTACTTTGAAAGAGCCTCAGCTACTGTTTATCAAAGGAATATTTTTCTTAGAGAAGCATTCAGACATTATTTTCATACCAGAACATCATTTTTTCCTTCCTTTAGTTTATAAACTCTGAAGATACAATGTTATAAATTTTGATCCAAAATGGATCAAGCAGAGACACTAGCTCACTGTAAAAATGATCATTTTTAAAAAATATAGAGACCATGATGAGCCAATGAAATATATGTTAAAAAAGTTTTGCATGTATGCCTCCCAAAATGATAAACTGATAACTTTAGTGAATCAGAATTTGATGAGCATTTTCTAATTGTTCTCTCCTGCGTGATGAGTCATTTACAATTTTCATGGAACCATTCAAATGTTGTTCCAAATTTCTTTAGCAAAAGATTTAATATCTGTTTCAAATTCCAGATAAAGTAATAAATACAATTTTATGGGCTCTGCAGGACTGCTGCTCATTTTGTGCTCAGCAATGCTTCAGATCTTGGTTATTTAATATGATTAATCAGGACTAAGAGATCAGGGTCTACACCTAATTACCATGGGACTTAGGCACAGCCCTTATCATTTCTGGACCATACTTTCTCCATCTACTGAAGAAGACCAAGTTGGATTAAGTTATCTCTAAAGACTATTTGTCTATATTAATATTTTATTGATCAAAGAGTTCTAATTCAGTGCTACTCAAAGTGTTGGTTTGTGAGGTCAGGAGCTTGTACTAGGATATAAACCACCAAATTTCTTCCTTCATCAAGAAATTCTTGCAGTGAAAAAGAATGCCAGCTGAATTGAAAGGGGTTTAGCAAGCCCCTTATCTCTTCAAGGACTTGTAGCAGTTCACAGACTGGTCTGAAGGCCAAAATGTCCTAACACATGCTTCTTCCTGCTCATTCAAATAATTACCTTCAAACATACCCCCAAATTTTTACAGTGCTGTAAATGTTAGTAGTCTTTATTCCTACAGCAATTGAGAAGAGTGAAATACTTTGCAGGTTTCATAATTATACCCCTCAAGCATGCAGCTGTACCTTAAATAATCAAAAGACTATACATTAAATTTAGTCTTCCAAGACACAGGCTCAAGGCAAGGAAGTCTGAAAAATTAACCATGGCTATTGTTATTGTGACTTTATCCCCAAACCTAAAATTGGGACACATGGCCTGACAAAAACTTGTGTATTTATGGGTTTTCAAACTGAAAGAAGTTATTTAAATAGACAGAATGGTGTTAGCAAAAGGGTTAAAATCACTGAGGTATACTGCATCTCTTATTAGGGATCCAAAGAGTATAAAAGAATGAATAACTCATGTGAATAGACAGAGAAAATATTTGAAATATGAATGTCCTAGAAAATTTAGAGTAGGATATTCATGCACTGTATATATAGTCCTAATAACCGAGTATAAAAAAATGTCATTTTCAGAAATTCCTATTTGTGGAAATTACAGTCTAGTGAATCTGTATATTCTTTCATTAGCATAGTCTCAAAATTATGTTTAAAATTAGAACATGCCCTGATTCTATTTTATTATATAATCATGCTAAGTTAGATATAACAGAACATTTTAAATGTATATTTAAAAAATTACTTACACAAGAAGAGAAGAGGGGGAATGAGAATTGGGATTCTTCCTCAGGGTAAAAATTACTATCTATATAAGTGGATGACATTTTTATTATTCAGGTGCTTCAAGGCATCCAATTGGTCAAAAGCTAGTTGCTTATGTAAATAATGGTGGAGATCTATAGCTGGTACTTTTAAATTTGTTTGTTTCAAACTAAAGGTAAATTTTTTACCAAATGTGTGTAAATTATTTAACCATTGATTGACTTCACAAGTATCGACCCCTAACTACAGTGCTTTCTCTTTCACCTCTTTGCAGCTATTTGCTTGTTGAATCATTTTTGTCTCTCTCCATACACATATACTCATATATCACATTTCCATATACATTACTTCAGTTTAAATGTCTTTTAGTGCTTCTGAGCCTGACTGATGTAAGATGTTATTTTGAACATGCCAAAGCATCTAAATGACTCCAGCCGTTTCTTTTCAGCCTGCATTCCTTGATAAGTGGCAAAGCTTCCCACTTATCAGTCACTCAAAGTGACTGTAGCTGTCAGTTGTGTACAAAGCGCAATCAGTTTGGAAGCGGAGACACCAGCATTTTTCTTCTCAGCTTGAAGCAAACACGTTTTGACTGCTAGTCATTCAATTTTAAAGCATTCTCAATTAGGGTGGATGAAGATATAAAGAAAACACATCCTAAACACCTCCACCAGGCAACAGAAAAATTTTATTGTTATCTCTTGATTTACTTTAAGGCAGCCATTCCTCCTCTTTTTCTGGCTGCTTGACATGGGTGCTCATGACAACACACCCTCTATCATGAAAAGACTGGAATAATATAGTATACTAACACCCTGTGGAACCTCTGTTTGAGCCTGTTTACATGTTTTCTTGTGTTCTCTCCCTCTTGAATCTTGAACCCTGTAGTAAATCAAATAATTTACTTTAAAAATTAAAACAAAACACTCTTTTAGACTCACTTGGTTTATTTGTGAACAAATTTTTATTCAATGGAAACACAAAATCCAATTCATTAATGAGAAGAGGAGAAAAGTGAGCCAGAGGAAGGAACTTTGGGGGAGAGAAAATAAAATAAAAATAGTAAAGGAAATAACTAGTGGCTATGTCAGATGGTCAAGCAGCAGGTATGGATACAGGTACTGGCAAAGTTGTGAAAAGGAATAGAGAGAGAGAAAGAGAGTAAAAAAGGTATTCAGAATTAGATGGTGGTTATGGGAGGAGAAAAAATTTTAATACCTATTTTGGCACTAAATAGAAGAAATGAAGGGAAGATAATGATTCGAAAAATGTATGTACAGACACCTGTGTGTATATATAGATATATGAATAGAAATCTCAAACTAAATATATGGGTATGATATCAAAATTAGCTCATTAGTTTACCTCTTTTATAGTTAAACATATGTGTATGCTATGAAAGTTCATTAGATCACTTCTAATTTCCTTTTTAGGTCTAACAAAATTGTCAACATAAAATAGTTTTAAAAGATACTTATCTTGGGGCTTCCCTGGTGGCGCAGTGGTTGAGAATCTGCCTGCCAATGCAGGGGACATGGGTTCGAGCCCTGGTCTGGGAAGATCCCACATGCCGTGGAGCAACTGGGCCCGTGAGCCATAATTACTGAGCCTGCGCGTCTGGAGCCTGTGCTCCGCAGAGAACAAGAGAGGCAGCGATAGTGAGAGGCCCACGCACCGCGATGAAGGGTGGCCCCCGCTTGCCACAACTAGAGAAAGCCCTCGCACAAAAACGAAGACCCAACACAGCCATAAATAAATAAATAAATTTAAAAATAAATTAAAAAAAAAGATATTTATCTTTTATAAATATGGCACCCTATCTTTTTTGGCATTCATAAGTGAAGATTTGGTTATATGCAATATTTGCTTATGTGAAACATATCTTTCCTCCATTTATAAATATTTATCTCCTCGATTTATAAAGGGCACCCTCTTACCTGGCTTACTGTAGAAAGCAAAACTAAATTACTTAAAAAAAAATCCTGCCACATTTGCTAGTTCAACAGGTTTAGCTCAGTTTGATAAGATCAATTACTTTTATTTTCTAGGGATTATCTGAATTAAATCACTCATTGCTACTCTAATAAGGAGAGAGAGGAAGAAGGCACCTTTTAGTCTACATAGTAGTCAACTGTCAGGATCTCAGAATCTCACACACACACACACACACACACACACATCCTCATTTCTACTCCCTACAAGATTGAGAAAATGCCATAACCTATCTGAATTCTTGTGATAATCATAAGAAATGACTTCTACAAAGTGCCAACCACTTAATAAGCAATGGGCTGCTTCTTCTTACTAGTGTAGTACAAGGTACAAAATGATTTTACAAATCACGTACAGCACTAGGGAATGTTGGTTGTCTATTTTCGATGGCTCCCATAGCATCTATTTTAATCTCTTGAGAAAATTACTGTCTTACTTATTTTTACATACACTACACACTGGATAATGCGCCCTCACTTCATTCATACAGTCATACATTGAGTAAATATTTCTGAGTTCTCATCATATGTCAAGAAGATTTACAGGTTCTTTGGATACAGCAGTGATCAAGACAGATAAAATCCTTGACCCCCACAGACTTGTTGCTAGGTGTGCATTTGTGGTCGCAAGGGTACAGCAAGAACTAAATAAATATAAGGGGTGAGAGTGCTGTAAGACAAGTCTGCAGGAAAAGAGCTCAGAGGCAGCTGGAGGAGGCAGGAGCGACTCCGGCTCTCAGAGACGGCCTCCCTGAGGAGGACGGCACTGGAAGAGATGGCTGACTGAAGTGAGGCTCTGAGGTATGGGAGGAGGTGAAGAAAGCATTCCGGGCCACAAGAATGACAAGTACAAATGCTCTGATGCTAGAACATTGTCGGCATATTCTTGGCAACCAGGAAGGATGGGTTTCTAGCATGGAAGGAATGAGGGAGAAAGTTAGAGGTTGGTGCAATCAAGTATAGCCCAACAGACTAAGGTAAGAAGAGTGAATTCATTTTAAATGACATGACTTTGAGCATGGTTACAGCACAATTAAATTTAAAAGATTCCTCTAGCAGCTACGTGAAAAACCTAGTTAGCAGGTCAATAGAGGAAGTAGGATGACCCACTTGGTTAGGGAGCCTACAACAGCAGGCTAGGTGAGAAGTGATGGTGACATAGACTAGAGTGATCACGGGAGAAGTTGCTCAACTGATAGACTTTGAGGACAAAAGCCAATTCTGATGGATTAGTTGTGAGACATAAGAGAGTGAGAGGATACAAAGACAGCTCCTAGGTCTTTGGCGACAGTAACCAGGCAAGTGGTATCATATTCACAGATGGATAAATCAGGAAAGAATGAGTTTGGGGGAGATGATTAAAGGTTCTGTTTGGGAAATGTGAAATTTGAGTAGCATATTAGTTATGCATTTAAACAGGCTGAGTAGAAAGCTGGGTATTAGACTCTGAGGTCCAGGTGAGAGACAGAGGCTCTCAAGATAAATTCCGGAGTATTATCCATAGGATGGTATACAAAGACTTCAGATGGGATCATTTAGGAAATAAGTGGAGATGAAGTCAGAGGATGGAAAATAAACGCAGGTTAGCTTTTTAAAGACAGGAAAGAACCTACCAAATGAGACTGAGAACGGGGAAGAAAAGCAGACTGTGGTCTTTTGGAGGCCAACCAAAGAGTGTTACAAGAAAGTGGGAGTGGTCAACTTTATTGAATGCTGCTGTGAGCTCCAGTATAATAAAGACTGAGAATTAAGCACTTCTAGAATATTCACTGAAAAAGAAACATCTTCAGTTTTCCTTTTGTTTCTCCTTCAAGGGAAAACTGGGGACCATTCTGGTATCATAAAGATATCTTGTGTTCTATTTATCTCTCCTTTCTCTTTTTAAACTGTTAATCTTTCTTTTCTGAAGAAAAGAGTCAAATAAACACACACACAGAGTAAAAAGTCAGTCAGTTTCTCGTTGCCTGTAAATTACATAAAAATTACCAACTCTTGAGTAGAAATTAGTACTCTGGCTAGAGAGCTCTTCGAAGGAAATTTGCCATGTGCTAGGGATGTCTGGAATGTATGTCTTGACTCATGATATAATTACTCTTCATAGAATTAATTCATTTTATGTTAACACTGTTAATTTCACCGGCATCTAATTTTCTACCTATTTGTCAACTCTCTTCAAAGATAGGAGATAGAAATTCTTTATAAAGACTCTGTGAGCACTTCCTGCTACCACATTTATTTACCATACTAACTGTATAAATTAAGGTGAAAAAAAAGAAGTTCATTTTAGGCCAACATATTGACTTTTGACCTATATTCTCCAAACCTGTTATTGATAACTTGCTTTGTTTTGTTCCCCACTATTTGATAATTACATTCCCAGGTTTTATCTAAGCAATGATGGATTCTGTTTTGTTAACTGGTAAGATATGAACTGTAGAGCCTCAGTGAAGAAAAACGTTCAGCTTTTTCCACAGGTAATGATGTTTGGTAAAGGTGGCAAAGTCATGGGAAATGCTGCTCTCGGTCTGCTTTCCGGGCCAGTCTCGGTGATTCCATAATGACCACACTGGATTAAGTGAAACCAGGGTTCACTTCAAAAATCATACTGCAAAGATTGGAGAAAGAAAAAACACAGAAACGGCACAGAAATTGGATGACAGAAAAAGGAAAACAACATGAAAGATTGAGATTCCACATAGAAAAATGAGGAAAAGGAAATGACCTCCTTCCATGAAATGCATTGTTTATGTCTTTACTGAGGAGCCCAAGTCAGGATGAATGAATTACAGAACCAGGATTACAGATTCCAAAAACTGTTGTCAACGTCACTTCAACAGAGTCATCAACTATAGCTGTTATTTCAACTAGGGTCTCAATAATGATACTAAAAAGTTTAAAATATCAAGGTCATTGTCTAAAATTATATATAAACTCATACTGTTTGACGAATTTAACAAAAAGGGGAAAACGATGGTGAAATTCTCCATATCTATGTCCCTTGTCCCTACTATTTTCCCACCAGAGGAACTAAAAAATATATTCTATGTTATACAGATCTTAGAACTGCATATTTTGGTTTTGGAGCCTCAAGCTTCACCTTCACCTTTCATCATCTTTATGAGGACTCCTTTGTTCCCAGATACTGTTTACTGTTCTGAATATTTTCTCCTATTTAAAAAGAAAGAATTTTTTTTTAATGATGTTCTGATTTACATTTCCAAGATAGACTGACCATGTGCATATATCTCAGTTCTTTCTGGAGACATCATTAAAACAATAAAAACAAATAATTTATAAACCTATGTCACATAAGATAATTAAGAATAAAAGGCATGCACAGGCAAGAAATATGACCAAAGTTCTGGAAGACGAAAAGCAACTGTAGAGTGTTAGCTGATGAAAGTGGGTGAAACAGACTAGAGTATACACGCAGGGGGTTAAGTGAAAACAGGGCTTAATTTTTACTCAGAATCACCAGAAAGTCTTAGGACTTGAAATACTAGATATGAGAGAGAACAGGAGTTTAAGACCTGGGTTGAAAACAGTAGTATTATTTGAAAGTGGCTCTGGTCCTCTCCCCCAGCTACATCACACCCACTTCAACAGAAACTGAATAGTCTAAGGAAACTTATGATAGCTAGCACAGGATCATTGGAATCCCAGAACAAAGACCTTTCTGTACCCATATACAGGATTCATGTTATGTATGGCCAGCTTCCTGTTCTCGCTAAAGCAGTGCCCACCTGTTGATAAGTCTCATTCATAGTCAGAGCTCCCAGTCTACTTGTTCTGATCTCATTCTTAAATCTGGATGGGTAACCAATCATTTTCTAATTCCAGTAGAACTTCAAGCTGAAAGAGTAACATCAAGATAAACAAGGAGGTGAAAATGAGAGAAAAGGTAACTTAAGGAAGTGCGAATTTAATTTTTTTGGTAACACCCTCAAACATGTATACCCTGAGATATTCAAGGAGAAATGATCCAGTAAACAATAGGATAACCTGAAAAAAGAATTAGAGAAAAGAAGTTGCTCACAGAAATTAAAAAGGTAATTTCTCAAAGATCCAATTAAAAAATTTAGGAGATAAAAGTTTAGGCAATCCCCTAAAAATAAGAACCAAGAAACAGAAACAAAAAATATGAACATTAAGAAACATAGTTACTAACCCAGAAAATACAATGTCTGCCTAATAGGAGATCCAGAAAGAACTGAAAAATAAAGGATAAAATGGTCAAGAAAAAAAAGACAAGATTAATTTTCCAGAGCAAAAGAACATAACTTTAGAACAAAAGATTCATGGTGCTTACAAAATAATGAATGAAAAATATCAGAATATGTGCTGATACTTTTCATTTATTGTGAAATGCCGCAGTAAACAGAAGATACTAAAAGCCTTCAGA
Organism: Lipotes vexillifer; assembly: GCF_000442215.2. Taxonomy (NCBI): domain Eukaryota; kingdom Metazoa; phylum Chordata; class Mammalia; order Artiodactyla; family Lipotidae; genus Lipotes; species Lipotes vexillifer. The sequence continues at coordinate 280,692 of NW_006770652.1, forward strand.
AAGGAAAAATATCGGTCACACCAACAAAAACATCAGATCAACATCATATTTCTCACAGATGCGAGAAGATGATGAATCGATGGATTTGAAATATAAGGGAAATGACTTCCAACTTACAATTTTATTTGCAGCCAAATTATCAATCAAGCAGAGGAGTAAAATGGAGCATTATTATACACGCATACATTTAGAACTTTTTATCCCAGAAACTTTATATCCGATGCAGACCCCTGCCCCTCCTTTTTTTTCCTAGGAAGTTTCTTGATGTGATTCTGGAGCAAAACAAGGAGATAAAGCAAGGAGGATAATATAGGACACAGTGATTCTCTCGACCCTGGAGAACCATAAAGGGACATTTTAGAATGTCGGCAGGACTAACTAAACCAAATGAAAGCAGGAGAACAGAGGACTAGGGAGCAGGTATCAAGGAAAGTCGGATTGTGGAGATCTGGTTTACTCTTGAGAATTTACGGAGATAATAAGGCAACTAACATGAGGAAGAAAGACTAATGCAAAGTCAGTCGGAAAGCTCAAACCTACACAGAAATGAAATACGGAGCACCTTATTTAGACTATGCAGAAAAAATATATAGACATATTGTAACATAAAAATCATCTATTGATTTTCAGTTTTTAGGATTAACGAACAGGTAAAGCACAACAGCTATGTGTGTATGTGTATATATACACAAACATATATACACACATGTATTATATATATTTAGAGTAAACACACAGATAACAGAAATTGGCAGCTGTGTGTGACAGAAGAGAGATGTCATCCTCATCCGACAAGGCAAGTGTTAAGAGACACTATTTATAGTTGATTGAGAAAAGAGGTGTAACTATTTAAAGTTTAAGAATATCTATTGGAAGGACTTAAATGACTTACGTCACTATATTACAGGTGAGGGAGGGGTATAGGGGAGGGTGCTGGGCTGGCAATACCAGAACTAAGTTTCCAGTTTCCAAGTTAATGATATTTAAAGTTGATAAGTCAGAAACGGCACTATAATAATATTTGATATACAGAAGTATAATAAATACTAGAAGGCTATTAAAAAAAAAAACAAATTTTAAGGAAATCTTTTCTGAGAGAAAAGATTGGGCACAGTACAGAGGACTGGGCTCTGGATGGTTGCTTTCATTATTCTCTTGCACTCTTTTAGCCATCAGGTATGTGTTATATCAATACAAATTTTAAAATATATATGCATATCAATCTATCTGTATCTCTACCTACAAAAGCAGGTTTGTCCAGACAGAGAAATCATATGAATGACTGAAATTCTATCATTAGGCAATCACCAGGAGATGTACGTAAAAAAAAACAATGCTTAAAGGATTTTAAAGTGGCTCCCTCTGAGTAAAAGGACAGACCTGCAGTTATCATCACTGCTCTTTTAGGAGAGGACACCCATCTTCTCAATAGGAAGTTCTCCTTCCAGAAAGTACAAGGAAGGGAGGAAAGTCATTTCTAAAGCTGCTACTTTGTATCTCCACATTTTCTCCTCTAACAATCTATCTGAATGTCAAGAACTATATCCTCCCAGTGGTGCTATATTGTATTTCATACAGAAAAACATTAGTCGGAGCTCAAGGAGTTAATGCATTTCCTTCTCAGGTTGAAATGCTACCTTAATTATATGGTGTTTATTCTTGGCATTTCCAGTTTCCTAAAGAGACAAGGTTACTTTGCAATCTCTTTGTGCTCATGTATGTGTGTGGGGTCTTGTTGAGGGGGGTAAAATGCTTCCGACTTACCACACTCAGAGAAAGAAATCATAAATCAGCAGGTCAGTCAGGTACCATTATTTCACCTTTAACGTTATTATGTTTCCGATGCAATATTTCAATGGATTTCCTTCTGCATAATAATTTATCAAGAATTACCAAAACTCTTAATGAGCTCAGAGAACTTTGGCTCCAATAAAATGAAACCTTTATCACAAATTGGTTGAGCCCATGACTGCAACGTAATCATTCAACTGTATATAAGTCAAGATGTATTTTTACTTCGTAGGGATAAGTTCCCAGGGAAAGAAAACTCATTTTAAAACTTTGGGCCATTAAGCCTTAAACGGCAGAATATTGGTGAAATAAAAATGACCAAGACTCGGGGAACTTGGAATCCAGCCATGGTTCCACAAGCAACAACTTATGTGACCTTGGGAAAATCTTCTAACCTTACTTGGTTTCACTTTACAAATGTCAAAATGAGAGATAGGTCTAAAAAAAGGCTTTCTAAAAATCTGCCACAGTTCTAAAATCATATAAATTTGGAAGAGTGAACTTACACTTTTCAGTGGCTACTGCCATGTAGGTTATATATATTTTTTCCTAGAAATTCTCCTCTATGGAAATATTCATTAAATTGTCCATCATCAGAAAAACAGAAAGAAGTTTTTCAAATGACTTAGGCAAAAACTTTTAGCATTGTGTGCTCATTACATGCCAGGGATGATGCCATTTAATCCTCAGACTAACCAGGTGTGACTTAGGTACTATAATTCCCATTTAATAGGTGGGAATAATGAAACTCAGAAGGACTGAGCAATTTTCTCAAGATCACATAGCAGATGAGGTACAAAGATGCAGAAACTGAACATGAGTATGTCTAAATCCATAGAACCTGCTCTCTATCTTTTTGTTTAACCATTTAATACACTTAAATTTCATACAGTTAAATATAATCCTGTAACACCTAAAGAATCAAGCTCTTTCCAACATACTATGGAATATACACTGCACAACTAAGAATACAAAGGAACAGAGATTTGTCCTTTGCTCAATCCTCAGCTCCAGACAGAATCAGTGACCCAAAGCTACTATTAGTCCTGCAGGTGTTTACCTTATGAATCAGAAACAATGACAGGGGGTTATTAAATACCAATTCTTTGCCCCCAAGAGAACACAATGAACAATAGTTGGAAAAGTTTATCAGAAGAGGGAATGCAACAAATATGTGGCATCTCTTATGACAGTTTAAACACTGAGCTTTCAGTATGGGAATCATGAAATTATGCATTTGAAAAGAAGTACAGTATCTTTAAATTCGTCCTTAAAAATATTTAAGTACAATATCTTTAAATTCGCCCTTAAAAATATTAATTCAATTTCGTATTAGAGCATGTTGTTGGATTGACCCTCTAAGATGCTAATAAGAACTTTAAATTCCATTAAGTATTATTGAAAAAGGGTAAGAAATTTAAAACTAGGATATGCTTCCCCCGCCCCCCCCCCCAAACACACACCCAAAGCTACAGAAACCATGTCCTATACAAAGCTTCAAGACAAAAAGAGAACTTGAGTCTTCAGGAACATTCAGTTTGTTGCCATGATGGATGCTGAATAGAGGTCACTTGTTCATCTACTTTAAAAGGTTTTGGTAACAGTGAATCAGGTCAAGATGAACCACTCGTCTAGGATCGTTACTGCAAACATAAACCATCTAACAGTATTAGAAACAGGCTGATTTATTATAAAAAAGAGATTAGTCAGGAAATAAAACTGCTGAAGATGGGCACTATAGCACAAGCAATAGAGTAAAAGAAAAAAAAAGATTACCCTCAAAAACTCTAGAAGGATATTTTTCTCTGAAATATTTATAAATTTCATCTTACGTATTAACGTGCATTAAAAGTTAGCTAGATACAGTAAGTAAAAGTGCAAAAATGTTCTTTTTTTTTTTAAGGACAATAAACAAAAAGATTAAAGAAAAATATTGCTGAATAGTAGAAAAGGAAGACTAAACCTTCTTAGTGTTCCTAAAATTAAGGGTCTCATAAAGAAAGACACAAATTCTTGAGGGAAGATGGGATGTTTCTGATATGCATGATTTTATTTGTAGAATGAACTGATTTATGATCTTGTAAAGAATGAGAGAAAATGTTCTTAATTCTTCTTTTAATCCTCATGAGTTACGTGAATAAACTTGGAAGAAGGCTATAACTCTATAAAGTCTTTATAAAGAAGTAATGTAGATTGAGTTTTCAACCCAATTAGAATCATGCAATTTTAGAGCCAAGGTTGCTTTTTAAAGAGATAAGAACAGTTCATAAAGAACTGGCCCTAAGTGATTAAATAAACTGGCTAATTTGCCAATTCTTATGGCATTTTTCTCTTTCAACAAGTAACTGCAGAGTAAAACTTACCACCGTTCTTTTCATCTGGAGTTGAAAGAAAATAGAATTAACAGGTCAAGAGAAATTTTAAATAACCTGGGTCATTAGAATATGTGAATGTTTGTTCATACACACATGTACAAACTTGTTCATACGTTTTTAAACTTGAATGAAATATACTTCGAATGGAATAAAGATGACTGAATTACCCTCTCCTTTAAAGAGAGGAAAGAATGAGGAAAGTGTTAGGGGACATCACCCTCCTGTCATTTAACACAGCTATCAAGTGTGAAAATTCATTCTGCTCTCTTACCTATCAATCTAATCCATCTCGCAGATCTGCTTAGACCATCTAACGTATTGCATAACTTTCCCAATATCTGAACCAAGTTAACGTCTTGTGTATTTATAGCTGAAAGAAAAATTTTAAATGTAGCCCTAACTGTGGACTAGTAACATTGCAGTCCACTATTATATCAAGAGAGGAACTGGAATGCATTGTTTTCTAACGCCCAAAGGAACAATGGCACAAAACATGTAAAAAATGCAATCAGGACGAATGACGTAAGTGGTATGTTTTCTTCTACAACGTCTTAAGGCTCCATATTTAAGAAAGAAAAAAAAGTAGATCAAATTCAAAATATACTATATATTTTCAGATATCAAAGAAAATTTAATCTATGGTAAATTCTTATGTGAGCATTGATTATGTATTGACAAAAATTCATTTCATAATAATATCTGTTATACATTTAATTTGCTTTCCATATAGCAGATCTGATTTTTAATCTTCTCCCTCCTTGTCCTATGATGCCAAAGAAAAGGAGGAAGTAGAAAGAAGAAAAGGGAGAGAAAAAATTCTATAAAGGAAATATGGTTAAAGATTTATGTGGGGACCAAAAAAGGATCTCTTCTATGTTTTTAATCTTCTGTTTCTACATATGCCACTACATCAGTGCTTCCCATATCTCTCAATAGACTAATTTAAATATATTGTGATTTTCATAACTATTGTGTTTGTTAGACAGCTCCAAATTAACAATTTATAAAATATACTTTAGAACTATGCTTTCAGTTAATGAATATACTAGAAGCTGTGAAAATTAATTCCTTTCAGACTGTCACTCTTGCTCAGTATTTATTTTTTTGCCTGAAACATTCCCAGGCTTTTTTTTTAAATAATAGCGTGATGGGTTTTGACTCCATCGGTATCATTTATCTGTACTAACACTAGAAAAGAGGACAAATACCCAGATATAGTATCTCAGCATCTTTTAATGTTTCCCCCAAATTACTGTCAGTGTGACATTATTTCCTTTAGGGACTACTGGATTTTTTTTGGTCTACCCTGTGAACTAGTGGAGGCCAGCAGCATAACATTTTGATCAAATAGAAATTCTAAGCTTTCAAAATTCTCATACTCAGCAAAATTTCAACTAACAGTCAGAAAACTTTGCTTCTGATCCTGGTTCTACCTATAACTAGTCATGTGATCTTGGGCAAGTTACTAAACTTGGCTCCAGCTCGCTGGAATACATTTTCTATAGTCATGTCGTTTCTAGAATAGTTTAAGGTACTTCATTTAAAAAATGCTCTGCCTTATAAAGTACAATGCTCCATGCTCTGGAGCAAGAAATCCTCCAATTTCAACATTTTGTTATTGTGACAGAGATTTAAATCCACGTTATGAATGCAGTGGTCATAACTTTGGAATAATTGCAAAAAAAGTAAGTACTGAAGGTGTTGCACAATTTATATGGTCAGAAAACACAGCTGATTGAGCCTTCTACATATTTATAATACGGGTTTACATACATTTTTGCAATTCTATTTAACAAAAGACTATCTCAATCTCATAAAAATTATAAACACTTAAAACCATTGGTACCCTCATCAAATCACAGTGAAACCAAGTGACTTGCAAAGGACCACACCACTCATTATGGAATTGTATCTTACTTATAATGAGAAATTGCCATAATAATTCTATTATCTTTGGTTTTCAATAATCAAAAACATTTTAAGTGTAGATAACCTCGTACCACCAACTAAAATTACATTCAAAGGCAGCATGCTTAGGCTAAACATGAAACCCGAAAAACAGTTTTAAGCCACTGAATGAATAACCACACTCCAGATATGGACAGACAGATAATATCACATTAGAAATACGCTGTTCATAATTAAGGAAGGCACGGAGTCTTGGTTGGAACATTTCACTGATGTTTCTCTGTCTCACTGAAACTGTGTTCATTAAAATCTCAGGTAGAATAAGAATGAGTAAACCTTGATTGGGCTATATAACCCACAGTAAAGAAATTAAGTGTAGCTGACCCAGTTAGATAAAATGGGATAAACTTTTTTGGCAAATAAGTCTAAACATGATAAACATGCGGATGAAATAATTTTGACATGTTTGCTTCTGTCATTTATATTTACACTTAATAAAATATATTGGATTCTCAAGATACAGCTTCAAGAGAATGATGAATTTCTCCCCAGATAAGCTGACTGTAAATCTAACAGTTGATTTCCGATGGATGATGTCCCGTAAGGTTGGAGCCGTTGCTCCATGAACTAGTTTCCTCTTCTTGCTAGTCATAGCAAGTATGTATTGAGTACTTACTATGTGTCTTGACACTACGCTAAAGCTCTCCATCCATGATTTTATTAAATCCTCCTAAATACTCTACGAAATGAGTGCTTTCAGAAAGGGAACTTTCAGAAGGGGAAACAAATTTTGGCAAAACGCATGCCACAAGCAAGTGGTGGAGACAGGCTACCCCTGGCAGCTTTGCTTCTCATCATTGCAAATTTCCACAGAAGAAAAATATGGAGGTTATAGAGCCCTCAGTCCTCGTTTCTCCATGCAGTATGAAGGGTGAAATTCGACTTGAACACCAAATTGCTACCCTCCCTCACTTCCACCTTGATCACACGTGGCTCTCGAGCCTACTGTAAAAAGTTCTTTCTGCCCCCGACGTCTAACTGAAAACCTTTCTGCTTTGGTTCCCCTGCACCTCCCCCATTAAGAACATTTCCAGGCACATATTAAACATTAAAGAATAGAGAAAATGAAACATTTCTCTACAATAATTTCCTTTCCGTGTAGGATAAAAATTACCATCAGCTTGCCTCCCCTAAAACACCGCGACACAGCCGGGCCCGTGACAGAGCCACCGTGTGCAAGATTCTCATGGCACGTGGGTGACACGTCATGATTAGGCTGAAAGTAACCTTTATTTTGGAGCTCATTTCAGTCAGGTCACCTGAAAATGAGAAACAAAATCTATTTCTTAATTGGAAGTCCGTATGAAATTATGATTTCTGACCTGGATCTGTTGCTGAAGCAAATTGATTTTGTGTTGTTGCTGCAGAAGCTGCTGCTGTTGTCTTGCAATCTGCGGAGAAATGGCACATGAAAAATTTAAGAGCATATTACAGTCCCAGGGGGAAATTACCAATGTTCTGTGTCTCAAAGTTTGATTTGACACTGATTAAGCTTATGAAGATAGATGTGCCTGAGCCCCTACAGGACCAGCAATTCATCCTTAAGTAGGATCAGACAAGATATTTAGACCTAAGGAACAGTTATGCTTCTTTTGGAAAACGAAGCCTAAGACACAACAACAGTGGTCCAATCCAGCGTGAAATGCTGGAGTTTCAAAAATCCCTCTTCCTGGCAGTATGTTAAGGAGGTACTACCTCTGATGTTTTCAGCCCTTGGAAAAGAAAGAGAATATTTCACAAACAGGAGGGTGTGTGCCAAAGGGTTCAGAGTAGGACAAGGTACTGTAAGATGCTCTATTCCTTAGTGAGGTTCTGGTATGCCTTTGTGTGTTGGTAAACACTGCCATTTCTGCCTCTCACAAACTGACTGCCGAGTCCTCAACACATTCAATTCTGGTCTCTACTAACAGGATTCTTAATAAAGTCACCAGTCACTTCCAATTTTTTAAATTCTGAAGTGTTTTCTAGTCCTCACTGCTTGACTTTTCATCAGAATTCAATACTCAAGCGCTTTCCCTTGATCCTGAACTTTCTCCCTTGGCTTCTGTGACATCACATTTTCCCTGTTTGGCTCCTACCTCTGAGTCTGATTCTTCTCAGTTACTGTCAATGGCTCTCTCCCGTCACACAATGCTGTAGGCTCACTTTAGACTCTATTCCTACATCCACACGTATGCCAAGTGATTACAAATTTGTTTCTCTAGCCTGGATCTTTGCTTTAAGCTTTAGACCCATTTATCCAACAACATTCTCAAAGGCACTCCAAATTCAACAGATTCAAAACTAAACTCAGGAATTAGCCCTCGGTGTGGTCATCCTAAGTGTTAAGCCAGACGAGCACAACTGCCCCCTGTTTTTCGCTCTTATAACATCCTCTACCTACTTGATACTATACCACATGCTATGATGTTATATTTATTTTTGTTTTTGCTTTAATTAACACATTTCTGTCTCCTAGGTAGAAATTCATAAATACAGTGAAGTTAGGGGTCACGTAGATTTTGCTCTCACCATTTGTGCAAAGCCTGATGCAAAAGGAGTACAGAGTGAACACTTGATGAAGAGTGCATGAGTGAAGAGACAAGAAGAAAATTCGAAACACTTCATGAGATAGGGCAGGAAACCTTCTCAAAGGAATGTAACTTCTCACCTCATGAAACTTATAGCTACCTTATAAATACGCTCTAATTCTTATTCTCAATGCTATGATCACTATCGTTTTCATTAGGAAAGTGTATCCCTTAACCTCTGTATCAGAAAGCAAAAAATTCAGGAAAAAATTTATGCAGAGTCCATTACTATGAATGAAAGTAAAGAACCTATATGATGAGGCTGGATCTACATGGCGGCACAATGAATTTTTTATTTCCCCTATGTACACTGGTACAATTATAATTATTTTAATGCTTTTGTTTTATCTTAGGAATACAGCCTAAAGAAATTCCTTTTTCTCTCTTTGAAGAAAAGTCGGAAAGGAAAAGGTAGAAAACGAAATACCACTCTCTTCCTTAAGTCCGGTTCTTTCCTCCCACATATCAGTATTTCAGTTGATATTTAAATCCTTTTATAAGTGCCTTAAGATTTTATTAAGAAACTAACCACCTCATAGCCCTCCACACTTCCTCCTGTTCTAAGTCACTGCTGCCTCTTGCCTGGATTGCTGTGATAGCTTCCTATCTGCTCTTTCTGCCTCTGCCCTCGTTCCCTGCAGTCTACTATAAACCAGCACCAAGAGAGATCCTTTTAAAATATAAGTTGTGCTGTGTTATTCCTCTTTTCAAAACTCTCTGTCTCGCTCAGAGTAAAAGCCAGCTTTCATATGATGCCTGCAAGGCCCTGTATGAGCTGGCTTCCTGCTATCTCTCTGACATCATCTCTCTCTCTTCCCTTTGCCACCCCGCTTTCCTGTCTGTTGAACACACCAAGGGTACTTCTATTTCCCGAGGGTACTCCTGCCTCTGGGCCTTTGCACTTGCTTTCCCCTCCATCTGGAACACTCTTTTCCATGGTTGCTACTCTATTTTACATTCCTACCGCAATGTGCAAGAATTCCAACTTCTTTACACATCCAGCAACACTTGTAATTTTGTTTGTTGCTTCCATAATAGCCATTCTAAAGGGTATGAAGTGGTATCTCATTGTGGCTTTGATTTGCATTTCCCTAGTGATTAGTGATGTTGAGAATCTTCTCATGTGCTTACTAGCCATTTGTATATCTTCTTTGAAGAAATGTCTACTCAACTTTGCCCATTTTTAAATTAGGTTGTTTGTCTTAGTTAGCTATAGACTGAATGTTTGTACCTCCCCCACATTGCGTCTTCATTGCTGCGCATGGGCTTTCTCTAGTTGTGGCGAGCGGGGGCTACCCTTTGTTGCAGTGCGTGGGCTTCTCATTGCGGTGGCTTCTCTTGTTGCAGAGCATGGCCTCTAGGCATGCGGGCTTCAGTAGTTGTGGCACATGGGCTTAGTTGCTCCGCAGCATGTGGGATCTTCCTGAACCAGGGCTCGAACCCGTGTCCCCTGCATGGGCAAGTGGATTCTTAACTTCTGCGCCACCAGGGAAGCCCTGAGCAGTCACTTTAAAAGAGCCTATCTCTCTACCTGGCACCCTCATCCCTATTTTTCTGCTTCATTTTCAACATATATTTTACTTATTTATTGTCTATCTCTTCCCAACTAGAATTCAACACGTGAGGTATTTTGGCCTGTTTTATTCCTTGCTGTAACCTATTAACTAAAACAGAAGCTGGCATCAAATTGGTGCTCAACAGAAAGTTGTTGAAAAGATGAATGTGGAATGGAGCACAGAGTAGGGACACACTGTACTGACTAGGGAGTGTTGGGAGTAGGGTCAGAAAAGGAGTTCTCAAGGTGAGAGAAACCTAACCCGGATCTTAAGGAATAAATACTAAATGTCCTTCAGAAATATCCCTGTGTCCCGATGAAAACTACCAGTGACTACCAGAGTGGTGATGCTGTGAGCCAGCACTGCACGGCGGACAGGATCTGGGGGAGCAGAACGGGCTTCAGGAACCTGACCGGTAGCTCTCAGAAGGGCTCTTCTCCCAGGCTGTATAGGCAGCATTGCCTGGCATCGCTCCAATACAGCGGAGAATTTCTGGAAGAACCTAAGGATTTCTGAAGTTCTAAGGAGAATGTCAGAGTAAGTAAAAAATTCTAGAATCCGTTGATGATATTTGAAGATGGGCCAGAGTGTGAAAGAGAAAGTAAGGAACCTTGCTCTCCATTAGTAATTGCTCAGATTTTTTAGGACAAGCATGCCCTCAGGCCCATTGAAGTATGGATTCTCTACAAAGAAATATCCCCATCTGAGTTCCAGTTTCAGAGGCTCCTAGGATCTTCTGAATTCGGATGTCTGAAGGTATTGAGGGTTATAAGCAAGAAAAGAGTGGTGTTCTTCTAGACTGTCATGGGCAATCATTCTGAGCCGTTTCATCATAGGAGTAGAGCAAGAGGAATAAGGGCCATCTCCAATAACAGGCTAAATATATACTTAAGGAAGATGGTGACGCATTTCATTAAAAATAAAAATATCATCTTTCAAGCAGAGATGAACCATCAAGTAGAGAAAAGTAAACAGAAGGAAAGGAGGGCTCCTCAAATGTAATCTGAATGTTTCCCCACCTCTTTCAACTCTGCTAGTTTACATTTTGACAGCTGTCTAGAAGGTTTTGCAGTATTTGTGTAGATACAAAAGTACCCTTCACTAAATAACAGCCCTCCTCCACTTAAGATGGTGAGTGCACTAAACCCAGAACACGGGATGGTAAATTAAGTTAGTCCTAGAAAAGATGTGCCATCTTTATATGTAAGCTCACCCTATGACACCTTCTGTCTTTCCTTCCCATTACTACCAATCCTCTTTTAAGTAATACTGCTTATGCATTACCTCCATTTCCCCACTATGCATCATTCTTCTGCATGTCAATTCTTATTATCTGATTTCTGCTACTAAAGCTCCAGAGAAGCCACATGCTTCAAGGCTGACAATGAGAATCTAAATGACTACTCTAGTAGCTTCTTGCTTCTAGATATGTTCATTTTCCTCTCCCTACCAGCTATATGCCAGCATCTCCCAAGGATCTATCTTCCCTTAATTCCTTTCCATTTTCTCATGATATCACCACTACTCTCATTTAAGGCCTATAAACCTGTCATTCCTCTGCATGAAACACCTTGGCCCTAGATATTAATACCGCTGCCTCTCATGTCATTTAGATTTGAGCTTAACTGCCAGATCCAACCACCCAAACTAAGATGGCAACCCAAATTTGTCATATTAATCAATATTTATTAAATTACTCTCATTACATTTTTTCAAATTACTTATCACTATCTGAAGTTATTTTGTTAATTTTTCTTTTCCTTTGTTAATTGTCTCTCTTTCCACTAGAAATTAGGGGCTTTGTCTTTCTGGTTAATTGAGGTAACTTCAGTAGTTAGCACAGTGCCTGGCACACAAGAAGCACTTGATTACTATTTTTTGAATAAATGAATGAAACTGACTGTCTCCAGTGGTTTAAACTACCATCTCTATGTAGATAATCTAGGTAATGAGGCTCAGCCCTCTCTTCCAAACTGTTAATTGATATTTCTATTCTCTCACATACTTTCAGATGGACAACCTGACGACAGCTCTAATTCCTCATAATAAAACCACCTGCTTTTCCAAATCTGCCCTCCTCTTGACCTTCCCTGTTACCCAGGCTCAACGCTTTTCCTCTCTCTTTAGCCCACTTAAAAAATTCAACTGACCATAATTCTTCCACCTATTTATCCCTTTTTTCTCTTTCTCCATGGTCATTACCCTATCTGGTTTAGAGTCTCACACCTTATTTAGATTATCATAATAGCCTCTTAACCAAACTTCTTGCCCCATGATTGGAAATTGACTTCACTTTTTGAATCCTACCTAGCCTTCAAAGTTCACACCAAACACATTGAATGAAATCTTTCATAATGTCCCTGACTGGAAATGTTCTCTTGACTCTCCACGGTTCTTTTTGGTACTGTGCTCATGAATTTCACCTTGATTATAATCACTTCCAAGTTATGTACCACTAAAATAGTTAATAAGCTTTTCCAGATGAGTTTTTTGCTCACTTTGGTGTTTTGCCTTTTTATTTACTTATGCAAGGCAGGGGGAAGAAGCTTTTACTGATCTTTGTTTGCCTCCGAGAGTGACCTATATGCTGCAGGCAGAACAATACCTGAGGAATCTGACTGTGTTCTCTAGTTCTTACTCACCTGTTCTTGCTGCTGCTTGGCCAGCTCCATTTGCTGGCGCTGTTTCTCAATCTGAGATGCAGCCAGTTTCTTCTGCTCATCATGGGCAGCCAACAGCTGCTCTCGCAGACTGGTTAACTGATTGATCATCCCCATGAGCTGTCTCTCCTTCTCAGCGAGGCTTTCGGGAGTCCCTGAAAATAAGATGGCAATAAAACATGTAAGAAAAGATAAATAAGAAGAGAGTGGTTTTTCGATGACAATGACTCTGGTGTATAGAGAATTATTACATGAATAAGGTTTGACACACAAACATATACTTACCTTCTTTTAGATTATAACTCAACAGTAAAAAGTGATGGCTATTTACTCATTACAAAATATCAGGATGAACAAATATTTTGATTGTTTTTATTTATGATGAGTAATAATCTGTAGTTGTTTTCCCCCTTTTTTTTTTTTTTTTTTTTTGCTGTATGCAGGCCTCTCACTGTTGTGGCCTCTCCCGTTGCGGAGCACAGGCTCCGGACGCGCAGGCTCAGCGGCCATGGCTCACGGGCCCAGCTGCTCCGCGGCACGTGGGATCTTCCCGGACCGGGGCACGAACCCGTGTCCCCTGCATCGGCAGGCGGACTCTCAACCACTGCGCCACCTGGGAAGCCCTTCCCCCTTTTATAAGTAAATAAAAAACTGTTGGCTGAGCAATTATTATTCTTAATGTTCTAATCTGAGGTTTGATGGAAACAAAAAGAGGTTTAAAACACAGCTCTTGGCTGTAAGTAGTTGTTTTTTTTTTTTTTTCCTGCGGTACGCGGGCCTCTCGCTGTTGTGGCCTCTCCCGTTGTGGAGCACAGGCTCCAGACGCGCAGGCTCAGCGGCCATGGCTCACGGGCCCAGCCGCTCCGTGGCATGTGGGATCTTCCCGGACCGGGGCACGAACCCGTGTCCCCTGCATCGGCAGGCGGACTCTCAACCACTGCGCCACCTGGGAAGCCCTGTAAGTAGTTTTTTTTTTTTTAAGTCAAAGAGGCAAGACAAAACATGAAAATGTAATAACCACAATTATTAAGAGATCAAGGGTATTATTATCAGTAATACAATTCTTCTTTTCTTAAAAAGAGAATCTTGAAGAATCAGAATTAAGGAATTCTACATTTAAAAAGGAAAACTCTATTAGTTAATCAAGTTTTAGACTGTTTTCTCATATGCCACTCAGAAGCTTTCTTCAAAAATAGAATATAGCTAGCAGAAAAAATATTCAAGTTTGAGAATATAAATTTATGCTCTCATGAAATAATGAAATGTAGTTGGAAAACTAACTGATCACATTATGGCCACCCAAGGTTACAGTTAAATCCAAGATTATAGTCGTTAGCACCATATGTTGTATCATTATTGACATATTTATTTATTGCATCTCCCAGTAGAGTATAAACTCCATGATAGCAGAATTCTAGCTTTTTTGTTTAATACTATGTCCCCAGAGTAATGCCTAGCACATAGTAGGCATCCCATAACCTTTTATTAAATGAATTCAATAAATAAACTTAAGATGAGAGAAAAGTCCTTAATTGAGTGATAATGTATGATTCTATGCAAATAGATAAATAACCCTTATTAGGATTACTTAAGTTAAGGATGCTTTCAAATACATTTGAAATAACAAGAAAAAATCTTTGGAAGCTTACATTTCCCCAATATTGTTCTATTCTACCAAAATGCAATAGATATATGGCTTGAAGTTACAACCAAAATCACAGTAAATTTTTGGGAGTTTTGATGTAACTAAAGGAAAAGTAAAAGGAAGGAAGAGTCACTCAGGAAAGGAAAAGTCCTAGAATTTTGATGTTGAAAGTAAACTAGAGATTATGTTTCTTCCCTCAAAAAAATTACCATACATTTAATTCAAAGTAACAGTCAATCTTTGCCAGGATGTTTTTTTTTCTTTTATTGTTGGTGTTCCTTAGATTATCAGTGTGATAATTTGGACAGGACTCGACTTGGTTTGATTTTTTTTATGGAAATGTTGTTGCTTTCAAGTAGTAATCCACCTGAAGGATCTAAAAGTCATTCATTACGTTGCCTTTAAAAATTCTGCCTAATGAAAGTGCCTCAAGCAGCCGCATAACACAGGGAGATCAGCTTGGTGCTTCGTGACCACCTAGAGGGGGTGGGATAGGGAGGGTGGGAGGGGGACGCAAGAGGGTGGGGATATGGGGATATACGTATGCATACAGCTGATTCACTTTGTTATACAGCAGCAACTAACACACCAATGTAAAGCAATTATACTCCAATAAAGGTGAAAAAAATAATAATAATAAAATAAAATTGGAAAAAAAAAAAAGGCAAGTGCCTCTACTAGAGTGTAAGCTCCAGAAGGGCAGAAATCTGTCTACTCCATTTGCTACCATTACATCTCCAGAACATAGCACATGGCAAGACAGATAGCAGTATTTGTTGAATGAACTGAAAATATAATGAATAGAAACAAACTTAAGTTATTCTAAATTTACAACTAAAGCTTTTCTCAATGGCAGTCTTATCCAACTAGAGTAAAAGTCAGACCGTCTCATCAGAAGGTATGAATGGCATTATTCTATTTCATCAAAGGACTATTTGTTATCTAACTTACAAACATCTGTACATTGGTCTTTTTCATTCACAACGAATGCAATCAAACTTTGATAAAATTTAGTTATATATCCTTTACTGCAATATAGATACTCTTAGAAGTTGGAATCTATTAAAATTACATAAGGAATGCAATCATGTATTACATGACAGTATAAATCGATATTCTAGTGTACACTGCTAATACGATAAATATTCCTACCTTCTTTCAGAGTTCTGTAATTTATTTTGAAAAAATAGTTTAATTCTTTTTGCTTCAATATCTTAAAAGGTGGACTTTGGCTTGGATTTTAAAATATATGGACTATGGAAAGCTATCAGGTTTTTTTTTTTGGCTGCACCGCTTGACTTGCGGGAGTTCCCTGGCAGTGAAAGCACCAAGTCTTAACCACTGGACTGCCAGGAAATTCCCGTGAAAGCTATCAGTTTTAAGGGCGACTATCAGAATGAAATGGAACAATTCAAAAGTAGCTATGGTCTTTACCACTGTTACCCCATGGCTGGATATTTTGTTTCTGGGACATTATGAACAAGATGTGTGCATTATCATTTGTACAGTGAAAGCAAGGGTCGTTCTTACCTTTTTTTGAAAATTATGGTTCTATACAATTTCTTACTACAGATGTCTACCTTTTAATGGAGATTGTAATTTTATAACCTTTTCCCAAGATTATTCCATCCACTTACTTGGGTATTGTACTTAAAATGTAAAAAAACAGCTTTGTTTTGTTTTGTTTTTAATATCACATTCAATTTACTGCACTTAGAGACTGGAATGTAGTCAATAATAGCCATCTCAAAACATGGCATTTCTTGGTCATCCATTCATCAAATACGTACTGGGTTCCAAACTTTGGGCCTACAGTAAGTTAGATAGTCTACAAGGAAAGTTCACCATGGAGGCAGGCTAATGATAGGTGCATCTCAGAGGGACTCTTCATCTAGCTGTGGTGGGTCTGAATATGTTTTCATGTTTTAAAGGATTTTAGAGATCACCCATTCCAACTTTACTAAGACGGACTACCAAGCATCATGTAGAGAGCACAGGCTTTGAAGGCAGACAGAATTAGAGTCACATCTTGACCCTGTCACAACTAAAGTACGTGGTTGTGGATAATTAATCTCTCTCTCTGAGACTCAATTTCTTCCTACATAAAATAGGAATAAAATGACTTTGTTACAATAATTTTGTAAAAGATGTTAACAAAGTGGCTGTACATAAACAGGCATGTAATCAATGCAACTGTTTCTAAATGAGGGGATGAGGAAATAAACCAAAAGAGGTAACCTCATTTCCACAAGTCTTTGAGAGAATCAGGGCAACAAGACACCAAATCTTTTTAACTACATCATGCTTCCCTAGCAAGAGAAATGTTAATTTAAAAGAGGAAAGGGTTTTAGGTAAATTCTATTATCCAATGATCTGGATAGCGTAAGCTTTGGAGTCCACATCTACAAGAAAAAAACAATGGTTTTATAATTATTTTAATTTTAGGATCTTCACAACCCTCGGACAGATGAATACTTGTTAAATGAATGAATGCCTTTTTAAATAAGAAAAATGTTGAGGAGAGAATATTTTTATTTTCAAATATAAACCCTAGATTAAATATGCAAGAGTATCTGCTTAAAATATGCATTATTAAGTGCCTGCTGTAAAAGGTATATATAACTTCTTAACTGGTGAACTGGATTATCAATATACAAATCAATGAGAGCCAGTGGCTGATTGGTCTCTTCCCATCGCTTGCTGTGTTTATACACTGGCATAAGGACTCTGGCTTCCTAAGACAGAGCAAGTAACTGATTTGTAGAAAACATAAAGTCGCTTTCTGCTTTTATAGACACTGCCAAACTTATTTTAAAAATTTATATTCTGTGCCCCAGTAGTCTTTCTTCAGTTCTTATGAAATAGTTTTTACAAAAAGTGAAAACCCTACTCATAAGCAACTACAAGGAACTATAAAACAAGCTTAGTAGATTAAAAACATTAAACATTTACTTTATTTAGAAGTAAATGACTATATGTTATGTACCTTCCTTATGGCTGACTCTTATGTTAAACAAATTCCAGATACAACAATTCCCTCAGAAAATAATCAACATTTCCAACCCTTCTGAAAAAATGTGAAGAAATATATATATATATATATATATATATATATATATATATAAAATGCACAAATGAAAAAGTCACAAGGTAATTAGCAAACCATGTGTTTCTTAAAGAGTTACTGGACTTTTAAAAGAATGGGTTTAAGACAGCTTTCAAAGTTATACAAACCCTTACGTATCTAAATGCTGAGATTTTAGTTTCCGTGTTTTAAATTTATAAAAATCCAAGGATACCTCTTACTAGATTATTACCTGGGACCTGATTCCTGTTCCAAGCCTGCTTATTTTCAAATCGTCTAATGTTATTTAAACAGAATCATCTCTTTCAAGCCATATACTAAATCTACATATCTCTTTCATCTCAAAATGTTGTGTCACCTAAGAGGAGATCTACTTTAATCCTCGTGTTGAATCTACATAGCATGACTTTAATTCATGAGTTCTGAAAGACCACAGTATTGTGGAATGGATTATTTACTTGAATCCATTATTGGCATTCAAGAGCTGTTTGGTGTTTGCCTTTATGTCCCATCTTCTAGAAAGAACAAAATTATAGCTTTCAAAAAGAGCCAATTTTTTATTATACCGACTACAACTGGCATTTTCCTTAATACCAGATATAACACTTTACTGGCCTAAATGAATGCATTCTGAGCAGGGTGAGAAGGGTCTACCTGGGATACCAATGGGAAAGAAACAAGGCTCTGAAGAATTCTTCAAACAAGGCAGGTAGAGAAACTGATCTAGGCTTTTCTGAGTGACCTAGTCAGAAAACCTCTCAAACAACGCCCTGCTTTTATAACCTGAACAAAATAGAAATATTTTAAGAGAATTTTGCATGAAGATATTTTTGTTATAATTTTACAAATAAATTTAAGTCAGTAAAATACACATTTTGCAATGGCTTTGTTGAAAAACAGACGATCTGTTTAGATTAGTCAAAGCTTTCATGGATCCCCAGATACTGTCCTCAGGTGAAGTGCCAATGCAATGACCTTCAGTGTAATGGAATTTCGTGCTAGCTGAAACAATGTGTGATGCTACTGGCTGCCAACTGGAGTGCAGGCACTGTTTTTTCCCTTCTCAGTAACTATGAGGCTATAAAATGTATTTCTTCATCTTTCACACAACCATTACTCAGTGCTTCTGCTATAGATAAGGGCAAAGAAACCTCTGTAAATGGCCAGTTACACTATACGGCTGATTAGAGAAGAAGAAATAAATTATGTCTGTCGTCATCTAATCAGTTTATAATATATATTGACTGTTTGCTATCGGTAGACCTTTTTAGTCAAACTCTTTTGTTCTGGAAAACTGAATCCAGTGTACTTTTTGTGTGTGTGTTTTTAAGAGAATTGTTTCTCATGTAACTTTAAAACCTAATTACTTCACATTTCCAAAGTACCAGACCATAAAATGGTCTAAATTCTAATCTAACATGAAAAATAATTTTATGCTTTCAGAAATGGGTGACCTTTCCTAACTCACACTGTTTCTTGAAAAATGAGATTGACTTTGTGTATGACAACTCTTTATTGACAGCTAAACTATCCAGACCAATTGCTATTTATTTCTCCTCTTTTTAAAAGTTTATCATTTTCACTTTTTAAACAGTAATAGTAAGAAACACTTCGTTGAATTTTGCCAAGCTGTAAAGTTTAATCTTTGTCCAAATGCGCTGAAAGTAATTCACTCACAGCAACTTGAAGCCAGCACTTAGGAACTGAGCTCTGCCCTCACTTGGCTGTGGTCTTAGATATTCAAGAATGGACACACACACACATATGCACGCGCGCGCGCGCGCGCATTCATTCACTCACTCATGTTTCCTGGAACTAATTAAAAGTTAAGAGAAAACTGACCAGTGTAAATGGAGAAGAGTTTCAATCCACAAGACTCAGTAAATATTGTAAAGGCTGTAAACATCCTAATATATACAAAGGTTCTACTCAGATACATTGCTCTGAATTATCAGTAATCAATTATCTAATAATTGAATACGTTCATATTTTCAGATTAAAAAAAAAAGTCATGCTTATCCTTCCCTACCCTGACTGAAAACACTCTACGCATACATGAGACTTATACCTTTATCTGCCTCATAAAAAATAGAGGCCAAACAGCTGGGCTATTGTTCTTGACTAACTTCGTCTGAGGTGGTATGAAAACCACATTCCTGGGCAGCACATAATCATAGGGTCTGACCGCCCCCCCACAAGAACCATTAAGTCAAATTCATTTCCCCCCAGAGGGCAACACACTATTGTATCCTCTCCACTTTCCAGCCACCTATGAACAATGGATAGTAATTGCAACTGTCACGGGCAGTCAATAGGAAAAGTAACCCAGCGCTTTTTTCCTCCAGTTTTCTGCCAAACCTGATCCGAGCACCTAACAACCATGCCCCCAACAGAAGAAAGATCTACAGTTGCTTTTAAATGCATCAGAAAACAGCTTTTTGAACAGAACCAGAGGACAATAACTAAACTTGTGCTCTGAACGTGAAGCTTAAAAAACTCAAAATTAAAGACAGAAACTTCTTTTGTGACTGTACTGCAGCTTCCTGAACTAACCCCACAGGCAAGCCTGAAAGGACAGCTGAGCTTCTTTCCTCTGAGCTTATCATCACTGCTGTTGCTGCTTTTAAGTTAGACTTGTGAGGAAAAGGAGGGAGGGAAAAATGTTTGTCCTCCAATGGAATGAGATCACAAGGCTTGGAACAGGCGGTCTTCTCTGCTCTGCTCTCAGTTATTACCCAGGTCACAGGAGAATAAAGAACCTTGGAGAATACATCCTGAATCTCAGGTGCAAATGGGTTAAAATCCAACAAAATAGAGGACTTGCTGCCTCAGAAAATGAAACTTTTCTGTTCTCTTTATACTTTGTCTTCAAGCTCTTTAAGGGATATTAATTATTACTTGTTTGAATTTCATTCCATTATAGGTTCTGGTTACTTAATTTGCTGATTAGCAGGAATTCATTCTCTCACCACCCATTCACACCTAATCATAGCCTGAACATATGTAAAGTCCAAATATATGGATGAAAAGTGAGATACTCAATCAAACATTTTATGGAAGTTTCCCAAACAGAGATACTGCCATCACGTAAGTCAAATATTTGAGAAGACTGATCTGTGCTTTGCCCTTCTCCAGGATGCTCTGATGTAGTAAAGCCTTAAGAGAGATGATTGCCTCTCAGTGGGAGAACGCTTGCATGTACACACATATGCAAAAAAGTTATTTACACACATATTTCTACATGTATATCAATATAAATCTGGTGATATTTAAAATATATATTCAGCCTCTATCAAAAATATACAGAGTAATACATAACAAAATATATTAATATTAATAAGTAGTTTTTCCTTAAAATTAATCCTTTAGAACTCAGATTCAAAAGTGTCCTATTGGCAACAAAGAGAAAACCATAGATTGCCTGCTATGCTCTGAGAAAACACACTTTTTAATGAATTGAAAGCACCACTTGATTTTATTTTTATATGAGGAATTAAACATTCTCCCTTTGTCATTCCTGGTTTGAAGTGGAGATTACGTATATTCATACTTCTAATATGTAGAATGTATAAAATCATCTCATGCAGTTTTTAACCCTGCTGTAGATACATTTGTACTTATAAAGTAAGTCATTCAAAATTTTTAAAAAAAGATGAAAATCAAATACTGTTAAAGATATAGTGGGGTTATTCTGTTAAAAAAACATACTATTATAAGGCACAGAGAGAAAATAAGAACCACTGTACATCCCTTTTCAAGCTAGAGAGAAGAAACACCAAAGACAGAGTACATGGGGGCAGAAGTACTTTATCACCACTAATATTTCTAAATATCAGATTCATTTCGGTAGGTTTTAGATCAAAATAATTGCAAACATATTACCTTTTATTTCACCAAAGTTCCCTGATCCCATTGCAAGAAGCTTGTCTTTCCAGTCCTTTGATAGTAGCTTTTCAATACTGGGGGTTTCTAAGTAAAGAAATAAAAACAGGTAGGCAAATCAATGTGACTATCTTTATAACGAAGCTCATTAAAAGTCTATCTGCTAAAAAGAAGGCCATCCCTACCCTGGTCCCAGTTCATAATGACTTCATCAACAAACTGAAAACAGGGGAGGAAAAAAAGAATGTGTTTTGTCACCTGCTGTTTCAAAATCATTAGCTTTTTCCTCTTGTGGAACAAAGCTGTACTAATTCTTTATGACAATGGGTACATATAAACCTGCAGTTCATTGTTTTCCAATTTGGTGAACAAATTCCTGCTATAATGGATGCTTGTCAATTTCAGGGTGTTAGTCTGCAGTCAAAAAATAATTATGTTGATAAAATGCAGAGTAAAAAAAAAAAGGCAAAGAATTAGCTCTTAAATCTGCTACATGTAATTATGTCCCTCTGTGTGTTTACAATTACATCCACTTCATAATATGTGTTTAACATCGTGTGGTGGTTAGCACACTGTGGAAAGATTTGCCAGTACCGTGAACATATAAAAAAGAGTTGGTGTAAAAGAAGCTTTACAAAGATTGCAGAATCTAGACAAGTAAGTAATGCCTATAATGGAAACTTATTATTTGCTTATTTCAGATTTGTATCACACTCTTTTAAAATGTCCTGTATGAAGACAGGACACACAGATTTTAGAGAGCAGGGTTATGTGGTGGTCTGACATTTGTTTCTATATGTCACATGGCTTTGATCTCTCCTTTTGTGTTGAATTTTAATGTATAAGTAAATATAAATGCTAATAAAACTCCGAAACATCAAACTCAGTTCCAAATAATGTAATTTTATATTCTTGTCAGCATTTAGATGGGTACACAATTACAATGGCTTTCAATCCCACGATTAGCACTGCATTCAGTTAGAAAATGGTGTGTACTAAAAGATAAGTGTCCCAGTATGCTCCATCTAAATAACAATACCCACACTTATTATCTGGATCGAAGACACACACTGCCATTCTCCACATTGGTGTTTATGCGTATTTGTGTTTGTTCAGACATTTGTTTACCCCCTACTAGGAGCATAAAGGGAGTACATGTTAACTTATCAAAGGGACAGTCTGGCCTAGAGACCCTAAGATTATTAGAAAAGCGTTAATTTTCCCCACAATAAAATGCATTTTAAAGCGTCTTCAGCATCATCTTGGCTAATGCTATCTACTTTTCTCAGGCCCTCATCATAAAGACATCAGCTATCAGAGTCACAAAGCCTGCGTGGAGTTTTCAACGAATGGGAGGTGAAATTTTCTTTGGAATAACTGTGGCAGCGTGGATTGCCTCTTTTTCAGATGTCAAAAACTTGGGGAAAATAAAATAGTGAAAAGCTCTGAATGATTACTTCTTCACATAGCCTGTATGTATAGTGTGTACATACACACACACACACACACACACACACACACACACACACCCCACAACTACTGTGTGCACATTTACATGGAATGTGTGAAATGTTCTTTTTTCCTTTGTAACAAAATATATCTTTCTATTTTTTCACATTTAAGGATAAAAGATCCTAAAGATTTTACTTTTTCTTAAAATATCCCTATTTCTATACCACATTGTTTTGAAAATGGTAGTGACAATTCTGAGTAATAAAATGCATTAAATCTCTTCTTACAGTAATCAATATTTCTGTTCACTGAGGCTTTACAAGTAACTTTAAAATACTTCTGCAGGGATAGCCAATGTTTCTACATTCGCAGTAAACACTTGGTGAGTGAAATCATTTTTTAAACCTTATCAGAGTAGGTCAAACAAATACCACTGTTTCTTTTTTCCAGCACTCTACAGAAATTCTTGAGTAGCATGTAAACAGGGTCCAACCAATATGGTATTTGCAGTAGAGTACCGTCAGTCATTAAAAGCTAACAAACCTTGCAAAGCAGGAAT